>NC_137943.1:2151282-2751282 GCF_963969265.1 Rhamphochromis sp. 'chilingali' | reverse complement strand
TATTGAGGGCATCAGTGCTTTTTTCTGTTAGTTGACATGACAGACATTCGGTTGGTGCAGTTTTGGTATTGAAACTATGACATAGCACATGATGCTACACTGATTATTGATGCTCAAAGCTACTTAAGAACAAATGTTGAGCTTTAAAAAGATCAATTTTGGCTTGAGATTGCGGTGGTATTTGGTTGCAGTTTTAATCGAGTAGAAATCGTCTTTTCATTTGAAAATTTCCTCAAAAGTAAAGTAAAAAAAGCCAAAAAACTAATAAAAATAACCAAATTTGGGCCTACTCCGTTATACTCATTAAACATATTACACTTGTAAAAAACATCATCTGTTTCTGAGGAAGTCAGTTGATTTTTTTTTATGGCCCCTTCACTTCATCTCTAAATGAGGGTGAACATCATTTAGCAACAAATGCAAACAGGTATAACAGACCTGCACTGCTCACAAATCCACTGATTTCTGTACTCATTATTCCATCCAGGCAGATCTGGACATGCCAGACCTACTAGACACACCTATAAACTCCCCGGACACTGACATGGAAATACTGTCATCTCGTGCCATCCCTCGGCAATATTCCCGCGATGCCACCACTTCCACCGTCAGCATCCAGGGCTCAGGGAACCACTACCATGCCTGTGCCTCTGATGACTATGAGGATGTGGGCTTTGACCCATCCATCCTTCCCCCTCCAGACCCATGGATAGACAGTGTAACAGATGACCAACTTGATGTCAGTTTCAACAGTTCTGCTATACTGGAGGTATGTGGGAGAATATTCAGTGATACTATTTGGTTAACTTTAGTTTTACATTACATTTACAGTTGCGCTCATAAGTTTTGCCTATTTTCTAGATCAGGGGTCGGCAACCTTTCTGATGATGAGTGCCATCTAAAATTCCCTCAGAAGTCAATGTGCCATATGATTGCATTAGCAATAGATGTAATAACGCTGTATATTAACAGTTACACAATATATAGAAAAACTTAGAATAGAATTATATTTGTTGGCAGATGTTGGCAGCTATCAGCGAATAGTTATCAGCTATTTTGAAAAAAAAAAGACTTTTTATGTTTTTTTTATGTTTATGGCCTCCTCACAACAATGATAAGAAAAATAAACTGGGCCAATATGGCATGTTTGTTAATACAGAGACACACATGTTAATGTGATCTCTGGTCTCCCACTCAGAGACACAGGTCTTCGAGTGTCCAGCATTCAGACGGCGACCTGAGGACTCATGTGAGAGAAAATCTGCTCACACAGATATGTAGAGCCAAATACTGTCAATAAAGCCTCTGCAATGTTCTGAAGACAGTTAACCTTGTCAGGTAGTGATGAACATGCAGCTCCATGAACACGCACAGCTGTGGATTCCAGCTGCTTTCGTAGTTCTGCAAACTTTGGCCCCCACAGAGTCGAGCTTTTCAGTTCAATCAGCTGCATTTCGATGTCCTCTGTGTCCAACCAGTTAATGCGAGACAAACCCAGCTGCTCATTAAAGCTTTTTGATTTGATTAGAAAAGAAAACATTGGTCCATACACCTAATACACCTGTTGTGCCGAGGGCTGGACTGGGACAAAACATCGGCCCGGGGATTTTGACTAGAGACCGGCCCACCAGGTATTACAGGAAAAGCCACGAACCCTTTGAATGAAAACAAACGCTGTTGTGACAGTAATGCCAACCCGTTCTCACTCCCAAAGCGTAACATTTTACGCTAGGTGACAAATCGTCACCATATTACGTTTTCGGCTACCCACCACGTTCCTAAATGACGACCTCGGAAAAAGAGGAAATATGAGAACCGTCTGGACTGAACCTACACATGTTCGCTCTTTTTCTTCAAATCGCTTAGAAACACGCTATTTAACATCATTAAAGTCCTGGTTAAGGTCAGGAATAAGGTTATGGTCAGGGCTAGGGATAAGGTTAGGTTTAGGGCTGGAATACAGGGCTGGAACGTCTACTACCGCGGGAGCGTCATTGCACTGGATTCCAGCCATAACCCGCCGCGTACCATAAGAACGCCGAAGGTCTCCTTTCGCGTTCCTCAGGAACGCCGCGGGACGTGACAAAACGTCGACATGTTACGCCTCGGGAGTGAGAACGCTCTGGTAATGCACACAGTCTTGTTGGTCTATGTATGATTTCTATACATTTTACATCTAATAAAAACTTTGGTTGTAAGCTTCAGATAATTATTTAATAAAAGCGAGACATTTTAAATGAAAATAAGAAAGTATTTCTTTGTGCCCCCCTTTCCCTGTTAATGCCCTACCTGCCCCCCTGGCAACACTTTGCTAGACCCGCCCCTGCACAGTTACCAGCTGTCAGCTGCTTAAAAAAGGATCCTGGTGTTATTTGTCTCTCAGAAACAGTTCATAACTTCCCTTCAACTCATTCATGTCACCTAAAAGGTAAACCTGTTTCTCCATCACCTGTTCAGCTCTGATGGTTCAGTAAGGACATCTCCTGGTTTCATCTTCATGTTTCCCTCTCACCACATATCCAAACCGACATCATGACCAGCAGCTTTACAGCTGTGGCTCCAGCAAACATCAGCTGATACTAGAAAGTAATATTAAATAAATTCTAACAACAGCTGATCAAGCTTAAACGTGCTGCTGTTGTTTAGCGCGACATCCACTGGTTTCCTCTTTCTGGAGCAAAGTGGGCGATAAATAAACAAGAGAGAAAAGCCGATCAGCTGATCATTGATCAGTTTCATGATTAAAGTAGCAACAGGAGAGAGAGGGGAGAGAATGAGAGAAGAAGAGGCAGCTGTGCAGCGTAAACACAGAGTAACTCCAGCTTTGTGTCTTTTTCATTGTAGCTGAAGTTCGGGACAAACTGTTCTTTTTCAGCTCAACATGAAACGCGTAATATTTTCTCTGAATACGAGACGATTCCATTTTTTACGGAACATTTGGCAACTCTACTAACTAACCTTATGAATAAAATAAAGTTCACTATCAGTAACATTATCGCACCCACCCAGCTGTATGGAAACTCCGTCATGCTAGCTAGCACGCAGTACGAGTTATTGTAACTGACTGTAAAAAGTCAGCACAACGAAAATAAACTCCACCTAAACTTGGTTTATATCTGACCCAGATAGACTGCAGGTCATAACTTCTTACCTGAAGTTCAGTTCACCTGACACTCGGACCTGCAGCTGCCTCGGGGCTCTCCTCCTCCTGCCTCCCCTTTCCCTCATCCACCTGCTGCCTCTGTGGAAGCCATAGTCACCACCAAACAACTGAACAATGGACTGGCCACCGGTATGCCCGATGGCCAATCCAGCTATTGTCGTGCCATCAGTTAACCCTTAGCTGGCACACGTGCCCAGGGTTGCCGACCCCTCCTCTAGAGAATATGGATGCTAATACAAAAGCTTTTCTTTCACTAATGGTTAGTGGTTGGATGACACCATTGTCAAAAAAACTACCCAACTACCCCAATGACCCTGATCAAAAGTTTACATACCCTAGTTCTTAATAGTGTGTATTGCCTCCTTTAACTTCAATGACTGCTTGAAGTATTTTGTGGTTGTTGTGGATGATGCATTTTATTTTCGCAGATGGTAAAGCTGTCCATTCTTCTTGGCAAAATGCCTCCAGGTCCTGTAAATCCTTGGGCTGTCTTACATGACCTACATGTTTGAGATATCCCAAAAGTGGCTCAATGACATTGTAATCAGGAGACTGGGATGGCGACTCTAGAATATTTACTTTTTATCCTGTAAGAATTTAAGGTGGATTTAGTCTTGTGTTTTGGATTATTGTCATGTTGGAATGTACATGTGCATCCCATTGACAGCTTGCGGGCTGAGGAGTGCAAATTTTCCTCCAGTATTTTCTGATAACATGCTGGATTAATCTTGAAATCAATTTTGGACAGGTTCCCTGTGCCTGTGTAGCTCATACATCCCCAAATCCCCAATGTAAGTAATCCATCCCGGTAATGAGGCTTGCTTCCGAGTTATTTAGCATATTGTAAATAGGCTGCTTTGGGGCATTAGTGCAGTTGTGGTTTTCATCTGGGGACCATGTAGCCCATTGTTCTTCAAGTGCCCCTCTTTTTTTTTTTTTTTTTTTTTTTTTCAGCGAGTCCTGTATGTCCGCTGTGGTTATTTGTGGGTTTTTCTTTGCAATTTTCTGGCAGTTTTGGCTGAAGCTTTTGTTGGTGTACCTGTCCGTGGCTTGGTTTCACCATAATTCTACTTCTTAATTAGAGTTTGAACACTACAATTGTCTGGATACCTTTTTACGTCCTTTTCCTGTTTTATAAAGTTCAAGTTATCTTCTCCCACAGCTCCTTTGATAAATCTTTTTCTTTCTCTATGGCATCAGGGGAGGAAGACAGGACAAAGACATGCTGTGGAAGAGAGCAAGAGATTAATAATAACTAATGATTAAACACAGAATTGTGTGCAAACACATAGTGAGTGAAAAAAGTTGAGCAAATAAGAAATACTCAGTGCATCATGGGAAACCCTGAGCAGACTACACCTATTGCACCATAACTCTATGCTTTATCAAAAAGGAACGTTTTAAGCCTAATTTGAGTCTTTTAGATTGAATGGAATGAATAATTTATTCATGTTTAATCTGTTGATTTAACACACAGATCGATAAAAGTATTATTTTTATTAAACTTCAGTATTTTCTGGCTCAGACTGACTCACAGTGGTGCTGTTTCAATCTAAGGAGACTGCTGCAAATTAGAGTTTTGAAACTTTAAACTTGATTGGCAGATGGCCCCGCCCCTCCCTGTGCCTGGTTCTGCTGGATGTTTCTTGTTGTTAATAAAATGTTTCCTCCCCACTGTCGCCAAAGTGCGTGATCATAGGGGGTCATATGATTGTTGGGTTTTTCTCTGTATGTATTATTGTAGGGTCTACCTTACAATGTAAAGCGCATTGAGGCGACTGTTGTTGTGATTTGGCACTTTATAAATAAAATTGAATTGAATTAAGATAACCTTTATTAAGATAAGAATCCATCAATGGGTCCCTGCATGGCATGTACCACCAGCAGGTAGAAGTGGTTGATATAAAATATCCTACTAATTCCTGGACAAAGCTGGACTAAAAGACAGCAGACACCCTGGTAAAACAGCAACAACCTATAAGTGTAGAGGCTGGGGTCTGCCACACCAGGCAAGACCCTAGGTGCTAGCTGTGCAAAGACCCTGACACAATCCAGCACATAACGGCAAGATTCTAGCAGGCAAGGCATACATGTAACACCATAACCACGTGGCTTGGATATTATACAGAAACATCTGTGTCGAGTATGACCTGGAAGTCCTGAGGCAAAAATGGGAGACGTCCCCCAGGGTGGTTGAGAATGACCGAGTCCTGTGGGACTTCTAGATACGGATGGACAAACTGGTGATGGATTAGCCATCTGACATAGTGGTAGTGGACAAGCAGAGGAAGATGGCCAAAGTGATAGTTGTATCTATACTAAGTGATAGCATTAGGAAGAAGGATCCTGAGAAGCTCGCTACCAAATACTAAGGGCAGAGAGAAACGCTAGAGAAGATGTGGCGGGTCAAGGCAACTGGAGTCCCCTTGGTAATCTTAGCACTTGAGGGAGTGACCCCCAAACTGGGCAAGTGGGAAATTATTATTGTTTGCGTATTTATTTGTGTATGTATGTAGATGCACTTTCTCTGATTTTATATGTTATATATTTATTTAACATGGCACAATAAAACAGCACTTTCTCTATCGTGCACATACAGATGGGGGCAGCTTGGGTTTCAGGAGTGTCCTCATGGCCAAGGCTAAATTCTTGTGACGTGAATTACAACTAACTTATCAACCCTGTAGAAAGTACAGTATACAGTTTTCTGTAGTGAGTTTCATTATTTAAATGGCAGGTGGTGCAGAGATCAGTTTGCCAGAGAGACGGACGGTGGTTTCTGAAGCTGCTGCAGGCTGAAACCGACCGCATGGAAGGCTGGTGTCGACAGATGGAACTCGACCAGCGGGAGAATGACCTGCCTGAGGACAGTACGTCTTTGTGTGTGTGTGTTGTTGTTGTTCTTCATGTCAAAAAATCTCTCTCAGACCCCATCCTTCGTGTGTGTGTGCTTTCCTAATGCTTGAATCCTCTTCCAGAGGTTTAGGAGGCAACATATAAATTTGATTGTTTCCTAGAATCTCATTCAATAAGTTGCGTTTGAGTCAACTGCTACTGAAATACTATAAATACAGTGTATTACCTCCATTGTGATGATATATCAGTTCAATTAAATCTTATTTATATAGCGCACAGAGTGTGAAACAGTTTGATAAGATTAGGCTTTCTGGAAAAGTACTTTTGCCCTCAGTGCTCGATAAATGGTAACATGACCAATATAGCGAGTATATTGGGTCCTAAAGCTGCAGAAGGTCACTGCTGAAAAGATTGGTTGTTAACAAAGTGCTGTATGGAAGCATACTAATGGAAGGGAAAAGTCTGCTAGCAAATGGTGCACAAGTAATAGAGACATCTGCAGCCTTAGGAAGATTGCCAAGAAAAGTGTCAATTACTTGAGAGAGATTCACAAGAGGTGGACTGAGGTTGCTTAATAACAGCTTAATAGTGTTCGTAATAAGCAAGTCTCAGTTTCAACTGTGAAGAGAAGGATCCGAGCTGCAGGTTTAACAGGACGAGTTGCAGCAAGAAAACCATCGCTAAGACATCAGAATAAGACAAAGAGACGTGCCTGGGCCATGAAACACCGCCATTACACTACTGAAGACTGGATTACGGAGTGATGAAGCAAAATTTGAAATCTTCGGTTCACCACGCAGGATTTTTGTACGCCAACAAGGAGGTGAAAGGATGGTTCAACAGCGTGTGGCATCAACTGTCAAACATGGAGGGGGAAGTGGGATGGTCTGGGGCTGTTTGCTGGATCCAGGGTCAGCAGCTTGTACAGAGTGAGAGGCTCCCTGAACCAAAACAGCTACCACAGCATTCTGCAGGCCCATGCAGGACCCTCTGGTATGCACCTATAGTTGGTCAGGGGTTCATCCTACAACAAGATAAGGACCAAAACACAAGTCCAAGCTATGCCAGAGCTACCTCAGGAAAAAAGAAGATGGTAAGCTTGAAAACACGGAGTGTCTCAGTCTCCGGACTTAAACCCCATCGAGCTGATTTGGGATGAACAGAAGTGTGAAAGCAAAGCAACCTACAAGGTCCACATTTATGGGAACTTCTGCAGCAGATATGGGAAGAACTTTCTGAAGAATATCTGATTTCTGTTGTAGAAAGAATGCCACGGGTGTGTACAGCTGTTATATCTACTAAAGGAGGCTACTTTGATGAGTCAAAAGTTTAGAATACACTTTGATCTATAAATTGATTCCATGATTATTTTTAACTCCAATTGCTTATTTGTGATTTGCTTTCATTTCAGAGTGCAATTAGACGCTAAACTGCATAATTTACAAGAAAAAAATTGGAAAAGTATTCCAAAACTTTTGACTGGTAGTGTAAATATATTGTATATATATTATATTTATTATAGTTATTGTTAGCCATTGATGCAATGACTATATTGTACTTTGTGTGTAATGAATGTAGTTTATGTGACAGTTTACTTTTCTGCGTTAAAATCAGAAAAATAAGAATGGTTCCAAGATATTCTAATTTTACACTACTGTAAATAATAATATAGTCCTCAGGATTGTGTGTGACCAGGTAGTCAGCTCTGGTATGTAAAACAAATTCAAACAGTCATAAAATTGAGCATCAAGAGCAATGGCATTTAATGGGACAGGGTTACACCCACAATCAGAGTAGGTTCAAATGTCAAGCTCTCAGAAAAGCTCCTGAGGCTTAAACAAATTTGTTAGTTGCCAATCAGTGATGTTGTAGTATGTGCATGTTAAGAACAGATCAATATGTAGAAGAGTCTCTTTCTAAGCTCTGTGTCTGTGCTTATAGTCCTAGAGAAGATGAGAAGTGCTATGGGAAGTGCTCAGCTTCTGATGTCCCAGAAGTTTGAGCAGTTCAGGGAGCTGTGTGAGGAGAACCTGGTGAGTCTGAAGCAGTGGAAAGCGTTTTGTTTCTGTGTAGCAGACTTAAGCCTAACTAAAAAAAAAAAATTTTTTAATTTCATTTCTTCCTTTTCCTTTTAATGAGCTTTTTAATTTCAAATTTTCCAATATTTTTCTTGTGTTTTCTAATGTTTAACCTTTTAAATTGTTTCATTTACTGAAGAAAAAACCTTTACTTTGATTATACAGTGAATATTTGATTGACTGATCAACTGAATGTAATAAAATATTAGTAATGGCAAATGGTAATTAATGCCAAGCTTATCATACAAAATGTCATCATATATTTCTATAACTGCATACCAGTATCTTTTACTATTTCAAGTCAAGTCAAGTAGTGTTTTATTGTCAGCCCAACAATATATACGCTCAAGTATGCGGTGGGACGAAATATTGTCCTCCTGGATCAAATGTGTGTAAAAATAATAAAATGAAAATGAAAAAATTCAAATATACATTTAAACAACCATACAGAAATAAGATAAACTAAGAATAAGTACGGGAGTGTTGTACTTGAATAGAAATAGAGTAAGAATAGAAAAGAATGAGAATATTTACAATACACAGACAGAATTCACAGACAAGTTTTTTGAGATACTATATATACAAAGTTTAACATGAGAGTGTGTATAACAACTTTTTATTCATTTTCTTGTTTTTTTTCTATTCTTCCTGCTTATCTACTGTCATAGAACCCCAAAGCCCACCCTCGTCCAGTAGCCTCAGATCTGGCCGGTTTTTGGGATATGCTTCAGTTGTCAATCGAGAACATAAGCCTCAAATTTGATGAGCTTCACCAGCTCAGAGCCAACAACTGGCGGCCCTTGGATCCCCCAGACAGAAAGGTACATTCACAACTTCCATCATCCATTGGCTACATGATTGCTGATCCAGCTCTTTCACTGCATTACTTGCCAAAAGATGACCTCTGTCGGTTCCTTCAAACCTTTTTAAGCATTCACTGCTGACACATTAGAGGTCAAAGATTCCTGCTCAAAACATTCCTAAAACTAATATGTGTGGCTACACATCATGATTTTGACTTATAATATTAAAAATAATAATAATAATAATAATGCATTTATTATATTTATTTATATATTTAAATACTATTTAAGTCAGTTTTACACAAGTTCAGTTGATATATACACAATACACTAGACTTGACATGGTACCTGCATTTAATTAAAATAATTAACCTTAAGCTAAGTGTAAATATTGAAAATAAAGGTTTGAGTCATGACAGCACAGAATCTTAGAGCAAGCAGTTTTCCATAACTCTCAAATGACTGAAAGCTACAGATAACCTTCTAGTGACGTGCCTCTGTTACAGCCTAAAGCAAACCTCATGTGACTCTGTCAGACTTCATGTCCGACTTAATGATTTAAAAAAATAAAAATAATATAAAAACTTGGTTCACTGTGTTGACATCAGAGAAAAGTAAGCAACACTAAAACAATTGTCTCCCCCAGGACTGTAATCAGAAAAAACCATCTGGCTCTATGATAGTACAGTCCTTGTTATTGTCATGTTCTGTAAAAAAGTCATGATGATTGTTGAAGATCCAAAAAGTTAAATGTTGCTGGATCTGTTTGTTTTAAGCATCTAACTGTTGAACTCACAGGGGTCAGAGTGTGATGATGTCAGACTGCTTAGTGACATAAATGTGCCTGCAAAGTTGTTGGAAGGCTTAAATACTGAACATGAGCAAACACAGTCAGATAAAAATGAAAAAATATTCAGTGTGACAACCAGGATCTGTTTCTTATACTTGATTTAATCTGTCCAGGGTTTACAAGATTGCAAACTGAAAGCACTTTGCCTTTTTTAACAGTTACTATTACACAAACTGTTCATTTTAAGGTCCTTATTCATGTGTGTTCTTAAGCCCCTCTCAGACGTGCATCCACTGATGTTAATTGTATGACATATTAATATGTTTGATCGTGAGTAACAAAAGAAACCAGTCCATTTATTTCATATATGTTTACCAACCAATTTATTAGGTATACTTGTTCAACTCCTTGCAAATATCTAACCGGATAATCACATAGCTCAGTTCATGTAGACATGTCAACATGGTCAAGATGTCCTGCTGAGCATCGGAATGTGGACGAAAGGTGATTTGAATGTATTCTCAAATGGGCTTCTCAGTCACCAGATCTCAATCTAATATAGCATGTGGTAGAATGGGGCCCACATATCGTGAGGAATGTTTCCGGAAACTTGTTGAATCTATGACATGAAGAATTGAGGCAATTCTGAAGGCAACAGAGAGTCCAACCTGGAACCTACACATTAAACAGCCAGTGTACAAATTGCAAATTGCATTCATACCAGTCATGAAGTTATAAGTTATGCTGACACTCTCACACCTTTAACTCAGATGTAAGGTGAGCCTACACTAATGTTTCACTGTTAGCAGAATAAAATGAACACAGTCTTTGAGTGTCAGACTCAGTGAAGGCAGCAGTAGGGGAAATAGGAGCGTCTACTCATTACTTTGTATGGTGACCTACTTTGGAACATCCCTTAAGGTTCACAGGTTGTGTAAGGGTTTTTCTGTGTAGAGATTATCTAAATAACAATAACAGCATAATTACTGTACTTTCACCAAAGAGTGTAGGTGTGGAATTATTTTTGCAATCACTCTGGTATCATGTTTTGATTTTCCTTGTTTACAAAAACTGAGAAAATGTCAGGAAAAAAAATCATGTTTTGGCTTAAAATCTCTATCCATGTAAAGTTGGCAGGGTGTCCTAACAAAAGTCACAAAAAACAAAAGCATCTGACAATTTTGCCCCCTTCCCCACTTGAAAAAAAAGAACAAGAAAAAAACTTTTATCATTAATGTGAATGACAGCTGAGGTTTCTGTGGTTATACAGATACTGTTGCCTGTGCATACGTGTGAGTGGATCTGTAAATGTTGCAGATGTTCAGCATCATTGTGAATATTAACTGGCTTTTTAATTTGCTCTCATTGTTGTCTTTTTCTTTCTTGTGTGTGTTTTTTTGTGTGTGTATTGACAGTGAAGGTGCTTGCAAACATCAGTCAACATAAGAGCAATGCCAACAGCACAAGGCCTTGACCCCTGTGGGCCTCCTAGGATTCATCATGTCTGTCTTTCCATCCATCTATCCATGCTGCTCTCTGCTCTTGCTTCCTTCTTTCACTTACAGCCACCTTCCTGTCTGTGGCTTTTTGCTTTGTTTGTTGTGTGGCTAAAACATTTTACAGGACATCAAACTGCTACACACCAGTTCACAGTAGGTGCATTTATAAGGAAATGAAGCTCAGGCTAACCCTTTATGATTGAAGTATAATTCAAATATTTTATTTCCAATGTACACAGCAAGTCTTCTCATTCTTCTGTTACTTCAATCAATAGCAGATTTTTATTTGCATATCTTTCCATTTAGTTAGTACAGTCCCGATCAAAAGTTTAAGACCACTTAAGAAATGGCCAAAAATCATATTTTGCATGGTTGGATCTTAACAAGGTTCCAAGTAGAGCTTCAACATGCAACAAGAAGAAATGGGAGCAAAACATTTTTTGAGCCTGCAATTTATTGAAAACAACACTAAAACTGGAACAGGCTGTTTTACAGCTGATCAAAAGGTTAGGCCCACACCTCCAAAAAACCTGTAAGCCCCCCCCCAAACAGAAATCAAAGTTCCAAACATGAACTCTGTAATGAGTAGCTCCACCGTTATTGTTGAGCACTTGGAAATTTGTTGCGGCATGCTTGATGCAAGCTTTTCCATGAAGTGAGTGGTGAAGACGGCCGCACGAAGGGCATCTACTGTTCTCAATTGGATTTAGATCAGGGGAACATGCAGGGTGATATTATTCTCCTGGAAGAAGTCCCTTGTCCAGCGGGGATTGTGCACTGTAGCACTGTCCTTTTGAAAAACCCAGTTGTTACCACACAGACGAGGGCCCTCAGTCATGAGGGATGCTCTGCAACATCTGGACATAGCCAGTGGCCGTTTGACGCCCCTGCACCCCTGAACTCCATTGCTCCACTGAAGGAAAAGCACCCCAGACCATTATGGCACCCCCGTCCACTGTGGCGTGTAGAAAACATCTCAGGTGGGATCTGCTTGTCGTCCCAGTAACGTTGGAAACCATCAGGACCATCAAGGTTACGTTTTTTCTCATCAGAGAATAAAACTTTCCTCCACCTTTCAGTGTCCCATGTTTGGTGCAAAGGGTCAGTTGTGTGGCGTTCAGGGAGACGAGGCCTTGTTTTGTTTTTGAAGCCCTTCAGTCTCAAATGCAGTCTGATGGTTATGGGGCTGCACCAGTAACGGCCTTAATTTGGGTCGAGGATCGTCCAATGCCTTGATGGACAGCCAATTATATTGTCTGGCTCAGTGCTGAGACATTTTTTGGGGTCTTCCACTTGACTTTTTAGCCACCAGGATCATTTAAGAAAGTCCAAATGACTGTCTTACTGCGTCCCACCTCACTGCTTATGCAGTTCAACAACCCGACCACGTTCAAAAAGGGAACGTTTTTTGCCTTTGCCATCATTAATTGTATCATTTCAATTATATGATTTTTGTAATTTAGCTAGCTTAAAGAGCAGCAATAATTTTAGCAAAATTGTCGAAAGTTTTGTTTTCAAGCCCGCCTTCAGTTCATATTTTTAGCAATTAAAATGAGACGGTACTCGCATTTTAATAGCTGGGATCAGCAGGAAGTGTAAAAATGAAGAGAAAAGACTGAAGCACAGAGCTATAAAATAATTATTTCAGGACATTTATGGTGCCATAGAGTGGAATCTAAATATTGAATAAATTGGAGCTATATCAGTCCTGCAAGGAAATAAAGAAAATGTCATATGTGCAGGAGCAGTCCTTGCCACATGATAGATAGGAAAGATGCATGCACACAGACAAAAGGACCCTTTCTCACTTGAACATATCTAGCTTACAATCATGCCAAAGCCTTGTTTGTTCAGACAAATACATGTCTCTGTCAGAGGTATGACTTCAGCTGTCTTCAAGCATATAGATTGTTACACAGCAACCAAAAAACCTTATTTGAAAGAGAAAATGGAAAGATTCTGATAATCAGTGGGTGACTCATGCAGAATTCTACAGAATGGAAGTCATCTTAACTCATTCTCATTCCTAGGCATACATTAGCACGCACGCACGCACGCACGCACGCACGCACGCACGCACGCACGCACGCACGCACACACACACAAATAAGTATGTCTTTTTCCTGAAATGTTCTGCCCTTCCCTCCTACCATCCCCCTCCCAGGAGAGGCGGCTCCCACCTCCAGTGCCAAAAAAGCCACCCAAGGGGCCCCATCATCACCCCCCTCTGGCCAGAGACCGCTCACTGGAAAGCTCAGAGAAACAGCGGCAGGAGGCCAGGAAGCGCCTGATGGCCGCCAAGAGAGCAGCATCTGTACGACAAAACTCAGCTACAGAGAGCGCTGACAGCATCGAGATCTACATCCCTGAGGCTCAGACAAGGCTATGAGGACACTGCCAGAGCCACACAGGGTTGACACGCAGTACACACCATTCACACAGAACACAACAAATGTATGGTTGTCCACACAAAGGAAAAGGGTTTAGACGCATCTGGATATATTATTTCATTATGCACAATGCACTCTGAGGATAAATAGAGCTGGAACATTGATGGAACATGTGCCCTTTCCCAATGCTCACCTGTCTCCTGACTGATTTAGTTACCTGTAAATGTAACCATGCTTCCTCTGGATCCAAACTCATGGTCCACATGGTCCAAACTCGGTCATGTTTAAACATTCTTTACAGCAGCTACATGGCAGACACCCCAAAATTGGTTTTAAAATTTCAGTTTATATTCATCAGTTTTCACAGAGTGAGTGTATAGTAGGGAACACTCTCCTGACTGGAGTTTCACAGGTGGGATCTATCTCATAATCAGGTGTTGAACCATAACACGAGTTTGACTTAACAAGTTTACATATCTACAGAGGAAGCAGGTCTTCTTCCACGGGGTATAGCACGTTCATGCACTGTCTATAAATGAGTGGCTGTGCTTTCCAGGTCACAAAAATGAAATCAGCCAACCTAATCTTTAGCTCCACTAGACTCGTGTTCAAAATGTGTCAACTCCTCTCATTAAATCCCTTAAATAAATTTCTCCAAAAGTTATCATGGTATATTAGCTAATTTTATCACTTTTGAAAGGACTTGCTGAATCAGGTAGTTCATATTAGGCCTCACACAGACACTTGCTCAAATACGATCACTCCTGACTCCAAAGTAACAAAGGTGGTGATTGGTTTCATAAGGGTAGCCCAAAATCCAGTGGGTGAAGTAACTGTGGTTATGCTGTTTGTTGCCATGTTGCATTGCAATAGTAACCAGGGACAGAAAAACTCATTCTAGCACCTTTTATGTTTTTTACTTGTGTTTTTGTAGCCTCTGTAGATCCCACACAGGAGACGGGAAGGCATGGGGTCAGATCCCTGAAATCTGCACCGCTGAATGGTGACGCTATGAAATCCAAACATTCATTCTTTTAATTGTTTGGGGTTATCAGCTGAACAGATTTGGTCAGATCATACAGGTGTCTTTTAAATGCCTTTTTAACTTGTACAAATGAGTACTGCACAGAAGTGATGGACAATCTTACATAAACACACAGAAGTAATAATAATCTTGTGTGACATGAAAATACTTCACATGCCACTCATACATAATGAACACATGAGTGCTCACAGGCAATTTCTTTGGTCTTGTGGCTGAATGAACACTGCAGACTGGTGTCGTATAAAACAGCGTATCACTCCCCCCTCTGGAGAATGCCGTGATCACGATTGTTCATCTTCCTCTCCATCTCCACGTAATTATCAACTAGTATTTCCTTCCTCTAGATGAACCCTCTTAAAAATGACTGAAATGGTTTAAGAAGATCTCTGTTATTTTGCAAATTTCAATACAATTTTATAGTTTGGACATCCTTCAGTGGACAAACAGAGACAGAGACACTGCTAACACAAGCCTTCAGACAACTTCACTGGAGCTTTTCCATATTTGAGTAGTTTCAAGCCTGTCTGACATGGTTGCTCTGTCTCTGCAGTTCAATGCTGTGCTGACCAAAACAACAACAAAAAAACCAACTTATAAATAAACAGAATTTTATTTTAATGCTTCTTGTGTAAGCAGAAAGCCTTCGCATGAATTATTAAGTGCTCATACTGTCAGAAAGGCAGCAGTGTGTCATAAAAGTGTTTGTATCACCACCTGTGCACAGGTTTGCAAATCCTCCCTTTCTTTGGTTTGACTTTAGTTTGTTTCTCCTTGTTGGCTTTCAAGGTGATTTGTCTTTTACCAGGTACTGAAACAGTGTTGGGCAGAGTGCATTGATGGTGCTGAGAGAGATACAGTACATACAGTTGTGGTCAGACGTTTACTGACACTCATCATGGGCATGAATATCACAGTAATTTGGGGCTTTTACTCATTTCTTTTAACTGTTCTTTTTCCAGGGTGGCCCGTGCCACATACATCTTTAATGGACTTAAAAAACAAGTTTGAGTTTATTTTGGATTTTCTTTCATCCACACAGGGTCAAAATTATACATGCAACCTCAAACGCGTACTCCTACGTGTTATTTGGTTAAATGTCCCCTTAGCAAGCTGCACCTCGACCAGACGCTTTTGGTACTCATAAACAATGTTTGATGATGTTTGAGTACTGCTCTTGGCAGAATTGGAAAAGTTCATTTAAATGAGTTAATCAGTTAGTCCACACATTTACAGTAGGGTTCGAGTCCAGGGATTTGGGAAGACCATTCCAGAATCTTAATGTTTTCCTGCTTTATCTATTCCAAAAAGTTTTGATTTGTGTTTGGGATCATTGTCTTTTTTTCACCCATCTAGCTGTTGGTTCGAGTTGAAGTTGAGGTTTGGAGGTTGTCCTCCATTATTCCATCCACTTTGTGCAATGTACCACTGGCAGCATGATGCTGCCACCACCATGCTTAACAGCTGGTACAGTGTTATTAACGCTGCAAGCATCACCTTTACTCCTCCAAGCATAGCTCTCGTTATTGTGGCCAGATTGCTCAGCTAATGTCTCCCTGGCCACGTTCACCAGAAGGTTTTCCATTTGGGCAACTGCAAATTTCAGTCAAGCTTGAAGGTTTCAATTTTGGAGAGTAGACTTTTTGCTTGGTCAGTAGCCTTTGATCCCCAGCTATTTAAAACACACTTTACCATGGACAGTGACGCTGGTGTTCCAGCAGTTTACAGCTCATGCCAGGCTTGAGCCTGAGTGGTTCCTGGGTTGTTCCTGAACATCCTGAGTAATTTCCTCTCATTTGAGGGTGAAGGTGGTAACACATCTGAATAACTTGTACTCGTGTACAGTTGTTTGAACTGATGATTTGGAAACTGTAGTGGTTTAGAAATAGTTTTAACAGATTTTCCAACTTGTATAAATTTATAATTCTCCTTAGATCTTCACTGAGTTCCTTAGACTTTACCATTGCTCTAACTATTCATCAATCCAGTAGGTGCTGGAAAATAATGTTTATGCTTCAAAGAACAACTACCACTGTCAGACATGATCACTAATGAGAAGTTGATATGTAAGTGGACGGGTTCTTAGCACTTTTCTACTCTACTTGAACACTTAAAGCACTTTATACAACTTACCACATCATCTACGTCTACATACAAGTGATTTCTATGTTACATTCATACACACATTAGACAGCATCAGACAGCATCCTGCCCAAGGATGCTTAGACATGAGACTGGAGTAGCCAGGGATTGAACCACCAACCTTCCAATCAGTACCATGACCCTGTCTGGATTAGAGAAAACAAAAAAATCAAAATAAATTCAAACTTGTGCACTCAATTCTTTTTTTAGTTTTCTAAAATAATTCCGGAAAAGAAAGAACAGTAGAAAAAAGAAAGAATTGTGATCATGAAAAGCTCAAAATTTCCATTACATTTATGCCCATGAGGAGTTTATGCAAACTTCTAACCTCAACTGTAACAGATGACCTTGCCATGATTTGAAGCTGAAGTAAAGCCACAGTAGTTATGCACTAAAAGTGTTCAGCTGATCACCCTTTACATTTGTTTACATTCACTGAGGTAAAATACTGAAATTTATTTGGGTTAAAACCAATAATGACATTGATATAAGCTTACCTGAGCTGTTCAAAAATGTATCATACGTTTTTGGACAGAAGGGGCTCAAAATTTAGTTTTCAGTAGCCATCCAGTGATAGCCATATATATTTTATTTTAACCACAACTATTATCTTTTCCTAAAATAGCCAAGTAGCTAAGTAGGTTTAGTGCCTGGTCAAACAGTGAGTGAAAACAAAGTTCAAGTGTATGACTAATAGAAAAATTTGACAGCCAGTGATCTTGTGTGGGATGTTAACGCTCTAGCTTGTGTTACCAGGCCATAAAGTAAACTTTATTGCATGTGATTCTGACTACAAAACACAACAAATTCATGCCAGAAGCAGAAATTATGATTCGGTTGGTTAATAATCTACAATGTAAAATATTCTTGTTGGATTATAGTTGCAAAACTAAAATAGAAGTTTGTAATTTGAGGGTTGAAGAGAGGTGGTAAGCCATTTGATTCTGTCATGAAACTCTCAGAAGCAGCTAGCAGCTACTTCATTCATGAAAAGCTGTTTGCTCACCTTTTGGTGCCCCAAGTTGAGTTCAATGGGGCATTTGCACCATATGCAAAGTGAAAGTACTTGTGAATTCAGCTGCATTAGCAACTCAAATATTAGCCCTTGTTAGCCAACAGGATGAGGAAAAGTACAGACAATAGTTGGAATCAAGAGAAAGAAACATATTTTCACACCTTATCATGAAGCCCTCTATGCCCTTTTTTAAATTTGCTATCTTTACATCAGATATTTGAAACAGATGGTTCCAGCTGCGCTCAATAAATTTGTCTTCTACGTCTGGAAGCTTCGGGAGAGAATTCACAGTCAGCGGTTGAATTCCATCTAATGGGTTTTGCCAAATGCATTTCAGTTTGCCTGATTACAGAGACTTTGTATGTAATTGCACCTTATGAATACTTTTCTTAAAGTTTGGTGAAATGCATCATAACCCTGATGATGTCATCAGGTTTATCGTAGTTTGGGCTCGTTAAAAACACATCGTTTGGTGGTGTTAACAAAGAGACACTGTCTGATACTAATGGGTAAAGGTTTGAATCCACGTTGCTTTGATTCTGATTTTGTCTCTTTGGAATTAAAATATGTCAGTGTGCCAAAGTCTTGGAGTACCCAGAAAAACCAGATTGAAGCTTATTAAGTTCAGTATGTTTGGGCTGATCACATTTTTGCAGACTTCTCCTTCAACAGAAATAACTCAGTACTGACGTGAAGTTGCTGCCTGTTACTGCTTACACATAATGAGACATTTTGACCTGGGTACTAAAATGAGAAGACATTCCAATTTCATCTGGGTCTTAGATTTGACTTCTTGGCTAAGAAGCTGCTTCATCAGTGACAAAGGAAAATGTTTAGGGCCAAGCTGATTCTCTCTGAGCCACTTCATGTTGTTAAACTGTGATAATGACATTTATACTACTACAACTGCTATGTATACCAACATGTATCTATTAACAAACTGCCATTCATTTCTTCAACAATCTGGAAATCATCAGTAGGATTCAGAGAATTCTGCAGATGATTCTAAGATAATAATGATGAAGTGTTGTTAATGAAAGTATTCTGTATTATTTTCTTCTTTTGTAATGATGAGGTGTGTGTGTTAGCGTGTGTGGTGAAGGAACGTAATTTTGTACAGGATTTGATTACCTCTGTGTTTTAATGATAATGACAGTGAGCCATATTCAGCGTAAAACACCTTTCTTATCAAGATGAAAGGGCCATACCACTGCAGATTGAATATGCTTTGGATTTTTGGTTTTTGCATTTACAGAATCATTTCTTTTGTATTCCAGTAGCAAGCTTACTGTCTGTGAGTTTGGGGAGACGTGTTGAGTGCGGACAACATGACACAAATGTGAGCAGGAAGCAGGGAGACATACATTTTTAATGTCCTGTATTAAAATTTGCACGTTTCTCAAATTAAAGTGTTGGTTGGACATGCAGAAATGACTGCTAAATAAAAGCTAAACTAAGATTATTAAAAGTGATAAAAACAAAAATGTTAAAGAGCTGTGGAAGATCAGGGCTGCCAGAGAAAATGTAAAGAAAATATCTCTGTTTTGTTGTATCTGTGACAAACAGACATGACAAACAAGAGGAGAATGTTCTGTGACTGATTTGCTAACATTGCACTAACTCACTGGCAGTACAAGTTAATTTCAATAATGACAACCACTCGAGAGCAGTGCAAATTAGCAGGTCAAAGCTATATATTAAAATTCACAAGAAGATCCAATGATTTTAATGATTCTCTAAAAGGAAAGAAAGCGTGCTGGAGTTGCTCAGGCAGGTCATTCTACAACTGAGGAGTGCAGCAAATTGTCTTTAAGCGTGAAGTGGGAGCAGCTCCCTGGTTGCTGGTGAGGAGCGCTCGCTGCACTCTGGTTTGTATGCACAGCAGTTCCAAAATGCATTGTGGAGCCAGACATTCTGAACAGTTTAGAATCTATTTATTGATTTGTGGTTGATATCTGGTAAAGGGTTTTATATTTAACGTACTAAAAACTGAAAATAGATCTGCAAAAAATGAATGAACTAAAATGGAATAAATAATACAGAAGAAGTATTAATATTTGTTAGTTTGGTCAAATGATATCACAGCTTGCCTGATGAGACTTTGATGGATGTGTTTGCTAAGACTCTATAAGAGTGAGTCACCACTTTAAAAATTCTCTGTGTTTTTATTGTAACACCTATTTTGATTTTCTAAAATCTTGTTTCTGATATGTGCCTGGCATACAATAATAATTAGGAAGACTAAAATTAAGACCCAGACAAATAGAAACAATAAACCCAAATATTTTCAAGCAATTAAGACAAACTGGGAACTAAGTTAGAATGAAATAAACGTTAATTAGAAAAAACCCTCAGATATAATAATTCTGGTTTGTTAAAAGAATGAAATAAACCCATGAATCATAAATGTAAAGAAAGTGATATTCCTCAGGTGGTAGGAGCAGGACCGAGTGACCTGAAAAGTCAGATTAGAATCAAATAGGACTGATGACTCCTATTCTGTAAATATTTAGTTGAATTTTACTAAAGAAATTGAAAATACCTTTATTTTTAAAAGAGTTTAAAGAGTTGATTGTCATTGAATTTTTTTCTCTATACAGTGTGGCCAAGTAGCAGAATATAGAATTAAATGGGAAAAGAAATAAAGATTTAGCAATTTCTGTTTTATGTATCTTTTTAGTTTTTTAATAGTTCTGGACATTCATTCAACTTTAGATATACTGATGCTGAACATCTCTGCAACTCCAACCAGTGGCGGATTTGAGCTCCCTGATTCTCTGCGTTTTTCCTCAGGAAGGAACGGGAAAGAACAGGTCATTTTTAAAATCAGGGTCTCCCAGACATGTTGATCTGTTAATCACAGTCTGTGTGTGTGTGTGTGTGTGTGTGTGTGTGTGTGTGTGTGTGTGTGTGTGTGTGTGTGTGTGTGTGTGTGTGTGTGTGTGTGTGTGTGTGTGTGTGTGTGTGTGTGTGCATTCGAAATTTGGATGTGTATCATTTGTATATATATAAAACCATGTCGAAGATACATTGGATGCAAGGTCTCTATAAAGTGCTTCCTGAGTCTCTTGTTTTCTATGTTGGGCCTTCCCTCTGTACGGTCTGGTAGCCTCATTGGGTCATTCTGTAAATTAACTCTCTACTTATCCCTGCAACCGATTTCTGGTGTTTGTACAGAAAATGATAAGGGTGTTTCATAACGCATGCAGACACAATATTAGTACTTACGAATCTATATCTAAGTTGAAAACATGTATTTGGTTTATTTATGATCTTATTTATTGATTTTCTAAAATATGAAATTCTGTTGAAGTGGTCTGTCATGCTCTTATGATCTTATGTTGTATTGTAGAGAGATGATTATATGTCCATAACTATTGATCAGCCCATAATAAAATAACTATTGACTCTTCCATGACTGATCTCTATTTACAACAAATCATCATCATGGTTGTGTTGATATCTTTCGTAGACATCAGAGGACTGGAAAATCAAGCCCAGTGAGCTTTATTAGTAAAGTATCTCCACAGGTGATCCAGCCTGCTTTATTAGCTAAGACATAAGACATAATTCACACACACACAGTGAATACAACTTAATTTTGTTCAGTTCAATTGAATTTTATTCATACAGCGCCAAATCACAACAACAGAGTTGCCTCAAGGCACTTTATATTCTAAGGAAAAGACCCCACACAATAGACAAAGCACCACCAGTCACATGACCCCTTTTGAGCAAGCACATTGGCAACGGTAGGAAGGAAAAACTCGCTTTTAACAGGAAGATGCCTCCGGCAGAACCAGGCTCAGGTAGGGGCGGGGCCATCTGCCATAACTGGGTGAGGTGAAGACGGGAAAAAGACATTCTGTAGAAGAGATCCAGAGATTAATAATAAATAATGACTGTATGCAGTGTGGTATAGTGTCTTTTTCTTGTCAGTACTCCAGGAGGATTTCTCAAAGCTTTAGTGACAGCAGAGATACTCAGAGGCTGTGGCAAGGAATACGAACCATCACAGACTACAAGCGCACACTGCAGACCGCTGTCAGTTCCACCTCTTTACCGGATGAGCTAAACAAATTCTTCACTCGCTTTGAAGACTCCCCATAATGACCGGGTGGTGACACTATCCCCAGACAGTGTGTGGAGATCCCTTGCCAAGATCAATACATACAAAGCCCCAGGTCCTGATAACATCCCTGGATGAGCACCAAGGGACTGTGCTGCAGAACTCACAGATGTCTTCACGGACATCTTTAATACATCACTGAGCCAGACTGTTGTCCCCACATGCCTCAGAGCCTCCACCATCATTCCTGTACCGAAGAAGTCATCTCCCCCCTGCTTTCTTGACTAACGTCCGGTCACACTCACCCCCATCATTATGAAGGGCTTTGAACGGTTAGCCATGCATCAAATCAAAACATCTCTTGCCCCCAACCTGGATCCACTTCAGTTTGCATACCGGTCAAACCGCTCGACCAATGATGACATTTCAACTGCCCTTCACTCAGCCTCATCTGGACACTAGAGGCTCATACCTTAGAATGCTGTTCATAGACTTCAGCTCAGCATTCAACATGATCATTCCCCAGCAACTCAGACATAAACTGGATCTGCTGGGGATCAGCACCTCGCTGGCTGCTGGTTTTCCTGACAGGAAGACAGCAGGCAGTACGGGTCAGCAGCAACACCTCCAGCACAAGAGCACTGAATACAGGGGCTCCCCAAGGATGTGTGTTGAGGTCACCTCTCTTCACCCTGCTAACCCACGACTGCACACCATCACACAGCTCCAACCTCTTCATCTAATTTGCAGACAACACAACTGTGGTAGGTCACATCAGCAACAACGATGAGACCTACTACAGGAGCGAAGTCAGGCGGAGTGGTGCAGCAACAACAACCTGTATGTGGAGAAGACTAAGGAGATCATCATAGACTTCAGGAGAGCTCACACCATGTATGCTCCACTAACCATCAATGGTGCTGCTGTGGAGAGGGCAAGCCGCACCAACTCCCTGTGTGTGCACATCTCAGAAGATCTCTCCTGATCTCCTGATTTATTTTATTTTTATCTGTTTATCTTTATATTGTCTTAGTGTACACTGAGGGCCATGGGAGCATTGCAGTTTCCAGTTCCTGTGTATGACTGCACATATGGTCTTTGACAATAAAGCTGACTTAGATTTTGATAATGAATAAAAAGGGTGAGTGAAGAAGAGACACTGAATGCATCATCAGCAGTCTACACCTTTTGCAGCATAACTAAGGGACAATTCAAGGTCATCCAATCCAGCCCCAACTATACGCTCTGTCAAAAAGGAACATTTTCAGCCTAACGGATGTCTGTCTCCTGAACTGAAACTGGGAGCTGAGTTTTCATCACCTCATCGACACTCTTTGTTATGATGTTTGAACTCTGCTGATTCGAGTGATTTTGATGGGGGTGGAAAATAGGATTCTGGATTTAACAGGGAGCCAATGAAGAGAAGCCGCTAGGTTAGTCATTAATATGCTACTGCATGGCTTGTATGAAAAATTCCTGATCCTCAGCTTCATCTACCCACTGAAGTCGTTGCTAGCCCGATAGTGAGTTTTTCCTGAACCATTCACGTATTTGGTGTCTGGTGAACCCTGAGCCAATGACCTGTAGTTATATTGTAAGGTCTGAAAAACTGAACTTAAAGATGCACTGCAGATGTGTCAATAAAAAGCCAGAGAGGCTGACAATGACCACTGTTTACTTTTAAGGCTTTGTTGTAATAAATGAAACAAGATCCAAAGCATTTGCCAAGAGAGGTGGAAAGATAAGAAATGTATCACCAACCCATCATTGTACATGATTCTGAATGAGAGAAACTGTGTTTTGTACTTGTTAGACACAGAATTATAATCAACATGTGATTTTGCTGATAGTTGGTCGTGCTTAATTTCTTAAATATAATCAGGTGGAGTTTAATCAACATAAGGAATAAGAAAATATATTAACGATTGTCTCACTGAGAGTCTGGCCTTTGTTCATGTGACACTTGACCTACTGATAAATCTAAAGGTGACAATGCATAAACTGAATGATGCACAAAGTGAAGTACCTTCATATGTGGTTGAATGATTAGGTCATAACAAAGTACAACATAAAAAAGAAGAAAATGTAATGAAGTGAAGTAGTGAAGTTTAACCTTCATTTTAAATCATGTTTGTGGAAAAGTTGAGTAGATAGAGAGAGGATGGTAAGGTGGCTGGACATCAGGTGACTAAATGTAAACAACATTGATTTGATATCACAGGAGTTATGAGGCCAGATGTTATCTCGGAAGCGGGGGGGGGGGGGGGGGGGGGGGGGGATGTCTTCTGTGAGATGAGCAGTTGAGAAGATCAACCACTGCCCAAACTGTGAATTTGCAAATATTTTCTTTGTAATTTTGTTTTTTCTCCTGGTTTTTGCCGTGTTACCTTATAGATTCAAGAGGATTTGGCTTTCCATTGTTTTCCTGGGGGACTGGATTTCCAAGGGATGCTGCTTTCCTGTTGGACTATTATTGTCAGCAAGGGACACAGGGATAAGTGCATCTTCAGATTAGGTTGTGCTCAATCCTTTGCGTCACAAAGATCAGAACAAAGTCAACATTAGCTCAGAGTAGGTTCAATAGATTTTTTAACCAGGGAGCCATTCCCAATTTCCTGCACTAAAAAAACATGTTGGATTTAATTCAATAGTGGACATTAGTTGCACACAGATGTTTTGCTTTTGCAGCAACTTAAACGATTTAATAAACCTGTGCATTTTTGTTGATAAAACATGACTAATGAAGTAATTTGAGCTCTTGGAATATTTTAGTCCTTCACAATTTCTTTTCATTTTATTCCAACACTATTCAGTAACTTTTACCCCAATACTACTTGGTCACTTAAACATTATATGTTATCTTCATATTGCATAACGTTCAACAAAGTCTAGAGTCTGGTCAGCATAAAAGGTTAATGGATTTACAAAAACTTCTGCTCCATCCATCTTCTTATCTTTATCGGGGTTGGGAGGCCTGTGCCAGATGTGATAAGAGACAGGGTACACCCTGGACAGGTTGCAGGTCTATCACAGAGAGACAAACAACCATTTAACTTGCATTCACACTTATGGGCAGTTTTGAATCACAGATGAACCTAACTCTAACAACTGTATGACTTTTGACTGTGGAAGGAAACCACAATACCCAGAGAGAACCTACTATAAACTAGCTGCATTGTGGATTTGAACCCAGACTCTTCTGAGTGTGAGGTAACAGTGCAAACCACCGCGCCACCGAGTTGTCGATCCCACCTGAACAAAATTAGGAAAGCTATGATTTCAACCCATATGGAATAAAGTTTGTATCTGTCTTGTGTGAAACTTGTATGAAAAGCATATAAGAGTGAAAACAGATATAAGATCCCTTGAAAAATTATATAATGAAACTTGTATGTTTTGGATACTTACTAAAACAATGTATGAAAGTAATGAGAAAGTGGCCACTTTCATGATCACATATAAGTTTTTACTATTTCTTTTCCATATGGTAAGCCTTGATGCAGAATTTTCTTTACGTGTTGTCCTTGACATGTTAAACCACAATTAATAGCAGTAGCAGACACGCGGTGTGTGTGTGGTTGTCTGCCTCTTAGAACTCCAATGATTTTCCTGTGGTTTGAAATCTCATGTGATCTTGTCAGTTTTGTCCAGGCCACTGTAACCACTGTTACTAGATTGTATCATGTCATCTTAACAAGAACAAATGAAGTTGTTGAATTTCATGCAGATCCCACATGAGTTCATTATGTTCACCATAGAAACATGAAAGTGTTTTGTTCAAATAACAAGTTAGACTTTTGTAAATGTAACAACCACCCAATTTCCTTTTTTTGAGTGTGTATTGGGGTGCTGGTACCACAGATCACGCATTACAACACATTAATGAATGCAGTAAGAGCTTGGACCTGGAAGCAGGGTCTGTACACCATCAGCGAAAATGATAAAACAAACTATAAGGTATTGTAAGTGCAAAGTACAAAGAGCTCATTTTAGGTGTTAGTAGGACGTTGCTAGGCAACATGTCCTAATGCCTGATATATATAAGAACGTTAAGGATACCTGTGAACCAGTTTTGGTTGTTCAACCCTTTATTGTTCAGGAGTAATTTGAAACCAGAGATGTCATGTGTTGGATTAATATTCATCTGTGATGCATATTCAGCTTCATCTGTCCATTTTCTCCTGGCATGCTCATTTTTGATTTTCCTGTTTGTGTTTTGATATTAATGTCTAAATTGAGAAAGTTCTATGTTCCAAAAAATAATCTGACTTGACTTAGTTCCTGTTGCTATGCGCCTCGCTGTACCACTGTCACAGTGCTGGTCAGTCCTCCGTGTGGCATGTACACCCAGGTGCCCTGAGATTCTAAGCAGAGCCATATTTCTAACAAATGAACACTGGCTGCAGGTTTCAATTGGAAACAAAACGTCATACCATTTGTAGCAGGTTAATAATCCTGATCATTTTTTAATTTTAAACTACTTCCTGCATTTATGCATGTTTCAAAATAATCTAACTTTCTGGTTGCAGATTTACATGAACATAGGAGATGTTATTGCCACACACTGTCACACTGTTGGGCATCAGTACATATTTGGTGAGACAAGGGAGAGAAAATGCAGCCATCAGCCTGCATACTGGA
This sequence comes from Rhamphochromis sp. 'chilingali', assembly GCF_963969265.1. NCBI lineage: Eukaryota > Metazoa > Chordata > Actinopteri > Cichliformes > Cichlidae > Rhamphochromis > Rhamphochromis sp. 'chilingali'. Next base: position 2,724,794 of record NC_137943.1, on the reverse strand, counting down.
ATTGCGTTTTCCCCAGTAACCACATGATGGCAGTAGACCACTGAGTGTTAAATAACTCCGCTCTGCTGCAGCGTTACCCTGACTGTCCTCCAGAGGGATTAGCACAACACAGCAAACACTACACCTCGTGTCCATTGGGAGTACATGGGTTACAGAAATGATAGAATACAAACGCATATGTTGAGCTCTGTATTTGTACAAAGTGCAGGCTGCACTAAATGTTGCAGATATCGAAATGTATCTATTTGTTTAGATATTAAAGAATATGACATCCATGTATTGTAACAATTAGTTATATCAAGTTAATCAGATATGCATCGTTTGCATTTCTCTGCATTTAAAGCATTGATTTAAAGAAAAATGATTAAGGTGTGCTTTTGCCTTCTGTATGCTATTTACATTAAATGCAATGTGTGCATTTAATGGTACAATTTTTAAACATGTGGCGTTACAGGGAAATTACCCTGGAAACCTGCAATTTTCTCAATAAATAAATAAATAAATAATGTCATTAATATATCTTTAATGTCTTCACGTGTGCATTTAGAAGTAGGACTGAGCCTGGAAGGCTGCTTTGACAGACAAACACACAAACCATTCAGCCCAGTTGTTTCTGAATAACACTCAGAAATCTTTTTTAATCTTCTCCAATCCTTCTTGTCGTCATCAACAGCCTCCAGGCAGACTTGTACTCTCTCTCCAGTCTCCTGACATATTAGTCTGCCTCTAACATCAGATTAATGCCCAAATCAATTAGAGCTACAGTAGATGAATACCCCACCCCACCCCCCGCAACCCCACCCTGAAGGACTTTTTTTGGATTATAATAAAGTTGCCATGCACTTGATATTGTCTGGAAGCGAGACAGTGTATACTTAAACACAGACTTGAACTTTCATTACTAAAGCAATGTCATGTTTAGTCATTTGGTCAAGCAAAACAAACAGGGCCACCCCAGATTTGTTTGATGCTACTCAATTAAGTTCCAAAGTAAGTTTTACTTTGAATCATGATAAGTTGTTTAATCTAAGTGACCGTAAAGGAGGTATGTAGTGTTCTAGGAAGGTATTTGCAGCAGTGGAAATGGCACCGTTAATCACAGTTAAAAAGCAACTTGGTTAGGTTTAAGAAAAGGGATCTAATAATACTCACATAATAATAATCCCAATCATAATCATAATAACTTTTATTAGGTTTGACCATTAAAAGGATAAAGTCAAACATAAAGCCAAAAATTAAAGCCCAAACAATAAAGATACATTTGAGTTATGATTGAATCAAACAAAGCTGGAGATGTAATTCAAAACACTGACTGGTATCCACTCAGACAAATTGTTCCAAATATGGAGGTCACCTTTAGATTGCTGCCTTTGGTACAGCCAGTCCTACCTGAGCTTCAAACTGACTCTTATACTGTCACATTTCTCTCCAGAGCTCCACTTTTCAGCAACTAGCTGAAATAGAATTTATGTTAAAATCAGTCACATAAAGTATCGTAATCTGCCTACTCTTCCTTCTTTAAGTGCTATCGTTGTCTGTCCACCTCTTCCAGTCCCAGAAGAAATGAGCCTTAGGATTGTGAAGAACAACCAATGCAGCTTGGTCGGGCTCACCGCTCACCTACTGCGAGGAGGAGGTGGATGGTCTCTGATGAGTGTCTATCCTGTGGTAAGGACACTTTGTTTACTCCTGTACCTGGCAGGCGTGATCTTTTGCCCGCCAGTAACTGGAGGAATATTGGTAGGCAAGATAAGTAATATCTTCCTAGCACAACTTATGTGTTCAGCTAAACTCATTGTAAGCGCTCACACTCACTCTTGTCAAGAACCTATTGACTCAGAACAAAACATGATCGATCATTGGTTAAAGAGCTCAGCATTTCTCTTATCCCCCTCTCAGAATCCCTGCAAGTTTCCACCTTGAATGGCACCAGGCTCCCAGGAAAAATAGTCTGTTTTTGTTCGATGCACCCAACACTCCCCTGGTCCTTGGGTTCCTTTGGTTGAATACACACAATCCCAACATAGACTTGTTGAAGGGCAGGATATCTGGCTGGAGTTTGTGGCCAAAAGAATTGGCTATAACTCAGTCCTCCCCTGCTGAGCTGCCTAATCTAACCTCTGTCCCTGACCTTGCTGAAGTATTCAAGGATTTAGCCCTCTCTCTTCAGCCATAAAGTTTTTATGACTGTGGCATTGACTTTCTGCCTGGGGCTCTATTACCCACGAGCCATCTGTACAGCCTGGTGATGCCTGCAAGGGCCTTGATGGAGAAGTACTTTATGAATTTTTTTGAATGTTTGGGTACCTTGATGATATCCTCTTCTTTAGGTCTGTTTTAGAGCATGAGGTCCACTTCCCCCCAGTCTTGAATTATGTAAGAGGCAAGAAATGAGTTCTATGTTCAGTCTCTTTCCTCTGATAGATCATGGATAAAGGTCAGTTGTGAGCAGATCCTGCCAAGATAAAGGCAGTGGTGTAATGGCTGGAGCTGGGAAAAATGACTTTCTAGGGTTTGCAAACTTTCACTGGCACTTTATCTGTGACTTCAGACGCATTGAAGTCTTGTTAATACTGTGACATCCAAATAGAAAACATCAAAGCAGAGATGCTTGACTTCTTGGTGTAACTCATATACATATGCCTTAAAGCTCATAAACTGGAGATGAAACGGCTCTGCAATACCTCATCAGGTCCCCATTTAGCCTGGAAAAATACTTTCCCATGTGTTTATACCCCACTAATGTCATTCAATTTCTCCCATCGTTTGTCCTCCCTCCTCTCCTTTGTCTCTTTGTCTGCTTATTCCCCTCACCCCCAACCAGTTGCTGTAGATGGCTGTCTCTCCCTGGGAATGGTTGTATTGGAGGTTTCTTCCTGTTAAAAAGGAGATTTTCCTTCCCACTCTTGCCAAGTGCTGCTCACATGGCAATGTTAGGTTATTATTATTTTAGAGTTGTCTGTCCATGCACTACTTCCATTCTGATTACATGTGGCGAGACTCTCAGGCCTCCTTGGTGCTTATGCAGCAGCTCACATGCTGATACCCTGTGACCTGCTTTTATCACTGTGCACATATATGTATGCTTGAGCCTGTGGGATGGAAAGAGAGACAGAATGGCGGTAATAAGGATGCATCATAGACTGTAACATGTGTTTGGTTTGCAGATGTGTAAGAATGCTGCTGCTTCACATAGCTTTTCTTTTTCACTGTCCTCTCTGAAAGATGTTGTTTGGTCAAATGACTTAAAACTGATTTTACCATAAATGCCAATTAATACAGTATCTCATTGAGCACGAAGAAATCTGACTTTTCTATTCCAGCCATCCTCACTTCTTCTTGTCAGGGTTGGGGGGGGGGGGGGGGGGGGTGTATAGCCTATCCCACCTTTGACTGACTGTCCTATCATTTCAGTAAGTTACTCTCTGGATTCAATTACTTCTCATACTTTGTAATAGCTACAGGTTTCTTGCTGATTTCACCTGTGTGAGAAGGACTGCATGAACAAATAAGTACATCTCAACTGAAATTGAATTTATTTTTCAAAGACGAATGAAGCAAAGGTTCTTCTAGATCCACGCCACACAGTGCTCAGTGCTGAAAAAGTATTTGCCCTCTTCCTTACAATATTTTTTCTTTCTTTTCACATATTCGTCACACTTTTGTCTTTATGGCAATGACTTTTTCCACGCACAATTAGATGTTTGGATAACTATTTTTTACCTCTTAAAAAACAAAATCATTTATAAAGTGCATACTTGGCTTATCTTTGACGAAGGCTAAAATTTGTTTGATGATCTCACATTCAGTAATAAATAAAAAAGCACTTAGATGTATATTACAGGTGCTTGTGTGGATGGGATGTGTTTATAAGGAGCAGTCCATTTCTCATTGCTTTGAAAGGTTAGAAGTCCAAATTCTTGCAGTAGAAAAACCTTCAATAATACAAAACAAATGTTATAAATTGGTGTATAGTTGTATTTGAAAAGTGGTGCACTGACAATGTTCACTTAAACTTTCTGTTTATTAGAACACACACATTGTGGTCTCTGCATTTCTTGATCAAATGCCAAGTCATGGGTTAATATTTTACTCAAACTTTAATCTTCTGTTAAACAGATATTTAGCCAAACAACTTACTGTCAGTATCAGCTTGTATAAATGCTTAACCGCTTTAAAAATACTAAAATCCTCTAACATGTTGCAGAGGACATCGCCCATGTCCCATGAATGATGTTTCAAAAACATCTAAATGTCACATTGAGATTAATATACTCTGAAAGCTAATTGAGTTTTATATTTGCAACAAATGATTTTGATGAGGTAATAACTCCAAACAAAATAGATTTCCAAATCGAGTAAGCCAGGGAGAGATGAAAGCAGTTGCCTTCAAGTGGGTACTAAAGCAAAGGTCACTGATGGTTGAAGATACTGATCAAGTTGTTAAATTACTGCTCAGTAAATCCCATTAATTTGCTTTAGTCATCCAGATGGATAATCCCCTGTAGGAAGAGATTACAAGGATTAAGCACTGAATCATTGTGCGGCAGGATTAGCTCCACACATTCATCTGCCACAGCTCACTTTCTGGATTTCTTTTTCACCTTCAGAACGCTGCTCATTGGCACTGCGGCACCAAGACTAGGGCAACACATGTACCGTCTGACAAGAGACTCAGAGGATGAGTTTGATTAGGCCTGATATAATTTAACTTGAAAAATTATTAAAATTATAATTACAATTTTTTTATTACTTAAAACAAAATTATTTTAACATTGTCATTTTTTTAATGTAACAATGATTGAAATTATTTCCTGACAGCTGATACTCACAGAATGGATGAAATCATGTGATGTATGAATGGATCCAGCTGAAAGTGATTCCTCTTAATAACGAATGATTTCCTGTCATGTCCTAAATTGTGTCTGTCTTGGAAACTTAAAAGTGTTAGAAAATAAAATTAGAAAACAACAATACCCCCCCCCCCCCCCCCAAATATAACAATAATAATGATGAATAAATAGAGAGTTAACCGTTTATTCATTTTTCATATTTTTAAGGCTAGAAATCCGTTTTTAATGCTGTTTTTATTTAAGCTGACTTAAAGGACGTTTAATAATAATAAAGAAGTTTGACTCATAATAATCAGATGTAAACGCTAGAAAAGCAGGCGAGTCATTTATTTAATTTGGTTTCTATTTTAGATTCTGTTAGGTTTACGTCACGAGCAGGTGCGCGTTTTTTTTGTTTTTTTTTTGTTTTGTTTTTTTTTTGTACACCCACTACTCCTCGCATGCACATCGTGATCGGTGTGGCCGGTTTTTAATGCACCGTCCAGTCTGCTGCATGCTGCAGACCGAGGGACCGCATGGGAACTTGAACACTTGCTGCGCTCGCGCAGGTCGGCCCGTTCAGAGCCACTCTGCGTTTATCAATGACGTTGCGTGGAGCGCGCGGTCACGGCGCGTTAAAAACCTGCACGGTTCATCATTTGGTTTTCAGCAATGGGAGGGGTGACACACACACACACACACACACAAACACACACGCTTTTGTAGTATGTCAGTGCAAACACACAGGCACTGTTGTCTTACTGACAAAGTGGTAATCGTGGGGTGTCCGAGAGGGAGGACTGTTTTTTCTTTGCTAGCGAGACACAAGCAAATTCCAGAAGCCGAAACTCGCCAACGTCAACAGCCTTAAAGCACAAAGTAGAAATTTCGTTTCGATTTCATATCTAACTGCAGTCAATCCACGCTCGTCACGTGGATTTCCACACAGGATCCAGCTAAATGAAGAAAGATGAAAGTTGTGCTTAGAGAACAGCCGGAATGCCTGGTTGCAGGTCTTCGTTTGTTCACACATTTTCACAAACAGACTTCGCGTAAAGGAGCTGTGCGGCTTTCGGCTCAGCAGGCCCACGTTCAGTCCAGAAGCGAGCGCGCGCGTCCTGCAGACGACTTTAGAGGATGCGCGTGCGGAAGTGTCGGGCCCACAGCTTCATCACGCAGACAGCAACACAGTCTCATTTACAACGCGACGTGTTGCATTGAAGGCGATGAGGACGCAAGTGGCCTTCTTCCCACGGCCGCGGCTTTCCATCTCTCCGCCGATGTCCACACACGCAGTGCGCGCGCACGTAGCCTGCCTGCAGAAGGTCCCTTCTGTCCGCAGAACAAAGTCAGTGTTTGCAGTGAATGGCGTGAATAGACGCGCATTTACAGACCGGCGGGCAGTCTTCTTCGGTACACCGGGGTGCGCTCATTTGTCGCGTGTGTCAATGAGGCGCGCGCTCCGGGGCCCACCACTGTGCTTTTATTTGTCAACCAGTCCTCCCAGTCAAACCCGCACTGGCTGGCACAAGTGGCGCATCGACCGCTCTGCTGGTGCACTTATTTACTGCGGCAGCGCTGCCCACTTACTGTTGGATAAATGACACAGCCGCACTCGCGCGCGCACGGTTTCCCCTCATTGTTAGAGCGGGAATAGAAAAGCGACTGAAACCTGCCAGAGTTCCATTTGTGAAAAAGCTCACCAAGTACAAGCCAAGCGTGTGTGACCGTCTCCCTGCAGCTCCGTCCAAAAAGGAAGACTAAAAGTGACTTTCAGCTGGGGCCATAAATGGAGCGTGACGGAAAAAAGATATTATTATGATTATCATCGCTGTCGCGTGCTGCCTGTGATACGCTGCCTGCCTGTCTGTTTTAATTGAAATTTAAGTGAAATTCATTCAATTGAAACTGACTGTTAAGAAAAGGAAATTGTGACTGTAACAACAACAACAACAACAACAATAGGTTGTTTGTTTCTCTGTGTTAGCCTTGCAATAGACTGGCCACCTGTACAGGGGTTACCCCCCACCCTCCCCACGACCCTGATAAGGTTAGTGGAAAAAAACTGATTGATGGATAATAATAATAATAATAATAATAATAATAATAATAATAATAATAATAATAATAATAATAATAATAATTTAGATATCTTTTTGTCATTCGTGGCGTTACCACAGCGCGCGCCTGTTGCACAGTAACCAGTCACGGAGCTCATGAATGTTGGATTGTACAGACTGTTGCTCATCATCTTCTAATACTTGTTTTTATTTATTTTATTTTTTTATTTTTGCTAATTGTGATTCTTTAATTAGACAACGAACAAACAAATTAAGGAATGAAGACACCTCTCTCTGTAACTGCTTAATTGTGACGGGTTTAAGATGTCAATTTGCGCATTTTATGAAACATGTTGTAGCAAATGGAGTGTTCATGGAACATGTGCCAAAAAAAAGATTTCGTTGCACTGTATAAACGTTCTTTGTCGTGCACAGGTGACAGCGTGGGGCTGTTGAGCACGGTCCAGCTGGTGGAGCTCAGTTAAGACGTCAGAGCAAGCTCGGACAGCGGGGACAAGGGGCGTGGTTTGGGGGACTATCTCGAGGTGCGCCTCACGGACCGAGCTGTGATTGGTTGGCCCGCCTGGCAAACGGCACGCGACTATGGATGTCGCTATAAAGAACCCTCGCGTGCCTGTTCTTCAGCTAAAAGTTCAGCTAGTGCAGAGCGCGAGCACAGTGTCAAAGGAAAGACGGGTGTGATTGTTTCCGCAGTAACAGCAGGAAGAAAACAAACATGGATGGGGTGCTGGACCCTTTCTCTGGACTCGACTCTTTCTCCTCCCCTCCTTATTTCGACGATGACGAGTTTTTCACCGACCAGTCCTCTCGAGATGGACACTTGGAGACGGATGACTTTCTGGATGACGAAGTGGACTTCCTCTCGGGTAATTTTCAAGACTATTACAGCAAAGACGGCAGCGGCAGAGCACCGCCTCACGATGGAGACTACGACATCGGCAACCTGTCCTTCTCCTCTTCGTCCTCCGTCTTCTCCTACGGCTGCGCAGACAGCACGCCGGAGCTGTCTCCTCGGATGGGCCATCACGGCGGGCCGTTGCTGAAGCGCAGGAGGCGGATGAGGTCTGAGATGGAGATGCAGCAGCTGAGGCAGGCGGCCAACGTCAGGGAGCGGCGGAGGATGCAGTCCATCAATGACGCGTTCGAGGGCCTACGCTCCCACATCCCCACTCTGCCCTACGAGAAGAGACTCTCTAAAGTGGACACTCTGCGGCTGGCCATCGGCTACATCAACTTCCTGGCTGAGCTCGTGCAGTCTGACCTTCCTATTAGAAACTCCAGCAGCGACATGCACGCGCAGCCCAAGAAAGTAATCATCTGCCACAGAGGAACAAGTGAGTGCGCCTTTGTTTTTACAGTGGTCGTAATGGAACCAAGCCTGCCTTTATGCGTAATAAGAGACTCGTGGGCGCATCTAATTTGAATCAGACAATCGTCAGAGTCAGATTTATGGTGTCATGGTGCGAAAAAAGCAAAATAAAACAAAGCCAAAAAAGTGGTGCGGAAATTAAAATAAACAATTGTGAAAATTTTATTAATTTTTGCTTTTCCCCCTCCAGGGTCCCCCTCGCCAAGCGACCCCGACTACGGCCTGCCTCCGCTGGCCGGTCACTCGCTGTCTTGGTCGGATGAAAAGCAGCTCCGGGAGCAGAACATCATCCGTACAGCAAAAGTCTGGACACCGGAGGACCCCCGAAAACTGCACAGTAAACCGGGCCTCACAGACATCGAAAACGAGCCTCCCTTCAACCTGGTGGCCTGAACAGCAGCACAAGCCTTGCGCCATGGAAATGTGACGACTGTAAAGTGTATCACGCTATTGTCTGTTAATGTGAAAAGGAGCAGCATGTGAGCTGATTTTACAGTTTTACATACTGGCCTCAGTGCTGTACATAGTTTTATCATGTTGATAATTTTATTTTTGTAATTCAAGCAGCTGGCAATCATGTATTTATTTTGTTTCACAGGTGATAATATATGTTTTAATTTAAATGTACTGTAAGACAAAATGTATTTTTATATCGGTCCACAATGATTTCTATTTATATGCTCTCTTCAAATAAAAGAACCAACTGATAAGAAGACTATTATTATTATTATTATTATTATTGTTATTATTATTATTATTATTATTATTATTATTATTATTATTATTATTATTATTATTGTTATTATTATTATTATTATTGTTATTATTATTATTATTATTATTATTATTATTATTATTATTATTATTATTATTATTATTGCTGTGTGCGTTAAACATTTCTGTGTTCACAGAAGATGAAACTATTGAATGTAAATGTTTAGCGCCAGTCTTACTGAAAACGGCTTGCTGCGCATAAGTGTGAGCTCTGTGAGCTGTGCCTTTGGATTATCACACTAACGATGTGTTTTGTAGAGAGCAGCACAAATGTGTCCGTTCTTGAACCAGTTAACAATCCAACCAGTCGCAGTTTTATTGCTTGTTTGCCCAAACTTTTTATCGTCAGATTTTAAAAATCACCGTGAATTCGGAACTCTCAGATAACAATAACACATCTTTAAAATACACACATGCGTGTTAGTCGATGAATGGGTGAGGGGAGCATCCTCCTTGCCGTGGAATTGCGCAGTGGCCGCTGGAAGCTGACGCGCTTTGACCTGAAAGTGTGATTGAGTGAATGAAAGAAGAAAGCGCTCTAATGCTGTGACATAAATATGCAAATGAATGCTAATGAGGCGCACTGTACACCCACAGACAGCTGAAGGTGTTTAAAGCGCACGCGGGCGTGCAACAGTATGGTGGGAAAGCAGTCAATACTCTCTGTGCTGCCAGGTGCTGTCGGGACAGATTTTCCCGTGGTAGCGGCATCCCAGGAACATGTGTCCCCACGGCCTTCTCTGCGGCCGCCCCCTCTGCCGACACGCTGGCGTATATATGAAGCATGAGTGGCTAAAAGCTGCCGCACACAGGCTGAGGAGGACCCGCTGCACCTGCAGCAGAGCAGGTATGCTTGTTTCTTCTTCAGCTGCACAACTCGTCTTTCCTTCGTTTTTCCTCTTTTAATGACAGTTACGTTGTTTCTCTCAGCCTCTGTTTAGCCGATTTTCCACTTCCTCTGTGCCTCCGACAGCAGCATGTAATCCTGCTGCAGCCATTAGAAAGTCAAATGTTAGAGAGTTAATGCAACTTCACCTCCTTGGAAAGAGCTGCAGGTCCGTTCAGACGTTGTAGTGTCGCACTCGCGCTTTTTAGTGTCGCAACGCAAAGCGCGTCTCAGCGTCGTTTGGTGCGGTCGCGGCCAGGCTTAAATCCTCCCAGCTATCTTGTCATTCCGACTACAGGCTTGGCGCGGAAAGTTTGATTTCCTTTAGTTCTGCGCAGGCCTGAACTTTCTGAGCCACAGATAGCGATTTGGTTGAGAAAGGATCTGCAGACTGAGCGCAGGCACGCGGCGCGCTCTTACATCCTGCTGCAGTACAAACGAGTGCGAGTCGTCCGAGGTAGAAGCGAGCTGTCTGACAAACTGATTTCTAAGAATAGCACAGAATTCAGAAAATAACCAGATGCTTTCCAGAGTTCCAACATTTAAATCAGTCACAAAAATCTGATTTTCTGGGACGAAAGCCATAAAGCTGCAAAGACGGTTCACTAAAACTTTTGAACGTGTTCATCACTGCTGAGATAGGTCGCCATAAACAACAGATCCATATTTCTATTGTACGCTAACTCATACTTTTAGTTATGATTTGATAGCTCGTTTTCTTTGCATCTGTAAGTGGATTGTTGAAGGTTTGCAGGGTAATTCTAATGAACACAGTCTCTGCTGTAATAGATGGCACAATGCTACAGAGCACTGTTTTCGCCAGGACATTTATGAGTGAGCCGTTATCCTCCTGGCTTTGCGTCTGCTAAGATCATGCAATGGCTTCATGCATCGGACACTTGCACTGTTACGCACGGGTGACTTTGAATATTTATTTCATGGCACCGAAGGTTGAAAGTGAATTAACAATTAATAAAGAAGTCTGCTGCCAGTTTATGGCGCCGTTTTAAAAAGACACCAGTGCGGAGCTTTAGTTTACCAGCACCGACCGACACAGAGTAATGGGTCCAATACGCTGTATTTTTTTCACATCCGGTTTGAACCCGCATGTGAGCGCCAAAGAAGAACCACAGATCGGCTTGATCTGCAGATTATCTCGCTCGGGGAATGAAGCCCCAGGACTCATTCTAATACACCGGATTATGAGCTTTTGTGCTTTCAGCATGGCATCAGAGTGCCGGCTGTGGAGCTTTTCCACTGGTATAGATTCGCCAAGGTGGCCGATCAGCGCGCAAGGTAAGTCAAAGGTGCTCAGTGGATTTGTGCTGGCTCGGCTCTGAATGCGGAGATGAGGGAAGGTAGCTGAGATCGTTCTCCGGTGCTTCTTCTTTTCAGACGTGACCTTTCGGTCTAAATGGCATCTTTTATGAGGCTTTCTTTGTCACGCTGGCAGAGACTTGTCTGCGCCGTTTTCTCCGAGGATGCACCTGGTAGCTGAAACTTTGTCTCTTTTGATTTCCTCCTTGCTAGTCCCTGAACAGCAGCTGCTTTAAAACAAGCAAAAAGAGAGGCCCTTGCACTGTTCGAGACGGCGTTGGCACCGTTTTCCACGTCTTTAATGTTCCATCGCCCTTTGTCCACGATACAATATGGCCACTGTAAAGCATGACGTTTTGCAATAATAAAGCACAAGTTCAATGACGTGACACTGGGCTAAAAGCGCAGCGCGGGCCGGACGAGCCAAACACATCCCTGCGTTTGTTTTGTGCACCCGCAGTCAATTAACAGCGAGGCCTGGTCGCCGCGCCTTGATAAGCCAATTAAATTTATGTCTTCTATTTTTTCTATGGAGAGAAAAGAGCTGCGTTCTCTACTCGTCCGACGATTTTCTTACCATCACCTGGTGCTTTCCCCACAAGAGAGTAAACCAAGTGGGCCTGAATCATGCGGCTGTCATAGTCCCGCACCATTGTTTCTCGCTTCGATCACTCATTACCGGGATGTAACAAATCCTCGATTAGCTATGTTTTGTGTCATATTTTCATCCCCCGAGATTAAGCAGATGCTGCGATTGTAAAATCCAAACTGTAGGGCTACTCAAGACTGAAAGAGAGACGGACACTTGGTTGCAAGAGAGGGGAAGAAAAAAGCTTTGGGCACATCTTCAGAGGAATAAAACATCTAGGAGCCATAAACAGACTTCAACCTGCTCTATTTCAGCCTTTGTGTTGTTTGTGAATAATTAATGTTAATAGGGACAGGTTTGTATACTTTGAATGCAGGACCACAGGTGCGGAATGACAGGATGAATAACCGGCCCTGATTTTTGCCAGAGCTCGAGGGCTCTTGTCCAGGGTCTCCAAGCTGATGGAAAATATTGTCATGTCTTTGATTCGCAGCATTACTTTCACCGAGAACAAAGCCTGGTGATGAAAAGCTTATGTTGGAGTGAAACGGGCGATGACGGTGGCCGCTTCAGAGTCCTGAAAGAAAGAGAAAGGGGCCGAGTCAATGGCAATGCGCGCTTCTGGTTTTGTGCGCAAGTGCTCCATCTAACTCAAATAAAGGAGCCTTTCCAACTTTTAAAGGACCACTTTTTGCCTTTAATAAAGGCTAGACGGCTGTAGCCATTAAGCATATGGTGCTAAGGCGCTGGTCTTTTGTCCCCGTAAAGCCCTTGAGATACTAACTTGTGTTCCTTCCTGGATATTTAACTTCTCAAAAGCTCTAACTTTATGCGCTGGCAACAAGTGGCTCCGGGGCGCACGAACAGCTTTCCCAATTGAGAAAGCAGGGTGGCAAATACAGAAGACCGAGTGGATAAATTATTACCTCTGGACTGTATTTCTTTGTGGCGGCGCCTGGTGTACATTTAAGAAAAATTATTTTCCATTTTTGACCGCAGAGTGGAGAATTTAAAGGGGTCGAAGTGTTATTTTGGCGCATGAATATTACTAACAGTACACGCAGAGACTGGAGCTGAAACGAGCGGAGTAATTTCAACTGTCTTACAGCGCTAGAGTCAAATAAGACGAGTCACACAGAAATGGCACTTTAGCAGCCGCCTGTGATAAACTGTATTTGTCAGAGTAGTGCATTAGATGGCGCTGTACAATGAGCCGCCAATTCCAGTTAGAAGCTGTAACTAAATAAACTCGAATCCAAAAACCTCCTTGCGAACGTCCCGTTTAACTCACACTTTAGGTATTAACCCTGCAGTTGGTTTCGTCGGGTTCGTGCGTAAAAGGGTACCTTTGCTGTTTGGTTTTACTGCGCAATGGAGCGTTTACTGCTCAGCCGAAAAGGACAATGCTCATGTAAGTCCATGAAAATATTTACGAGAAGTATCTGAATAATAAACTGTAGCGATCCGCCTGGTGGAGGCAGCTGATATTGACCTCGGTGTGATTTCAGGTGTCTTTCGTAAGACGATGCATCACACAACGTACTTGGAATGCAGTCACCAACCGAAGAGACACAATGTACACATTTTAGGAAGAGTTTTTAAAGTGACCTTTTGCTTGAATTGTTATGTTCTACAAACTCACGTGTCTAATCTGAAGCAAAGCGCGTGTTAATTTTTTTTTCAAAACCAGCGTAAAAGCGCATTTTGATGGGAGCTGTGGGTATCTCCATATGATACACGCATTTGTTGAAAACGAGACATTTATTCATTAATTTACTTATCACTATTTCACCTCCTGCTCGGGGATGTCAGCTGTCACTAAAACTCGATCTTGTTTGGTTTTATGGGCATTTGTCGTCCAGTCAATAAATAAATAAATAAATGTGTGTGTGTGTGTGTGTGTGTGTGTGTGTATGTGTGTGCGCGCGCGCGCGTGATGGAGCCAGCTGGCCGTCTCTGGCCTCTGAAAACCCCCCTGGTGGACGGAACACGGCGGCCTGACCTCCGCGCCGGAGGACGGGAGATGCGCCTTTGACTGAATTAGCCATAAAGACGTCTTGCTATGATCTTTGTTGCTCCTGAAAGCAAAGTGGATATGAGCGGCATTGTGCACAGCTTTTGCGTGCCCCATCATGAAATATTACAGTCTATTCACAAGGAAGCTCCTTTGAAAAGATATGGAAATGAAGCAGACTGGACTGACTTGGAAGAAAATGTCATGGCGACGATGAATCGAAACTTATAAACGGACAAGAAGGCACCAACTTCTTGCGTTTTCGGAGAAATCTAAAAGTCTTCGAATTCAGTTGGGATGCTGGAGGCTGTGTGATGTCCAGAGGAAAAGCTGTAATTGCTCAGCCTACATGAGCTGACAAATGATCGTAAATTATCATTTTTTTTTCTTAAAAAATCCCCGAATAACTCAACAAAAAGTGATAAATTACAAATATGCTAATTTCAGTCATGGCCGTTTATACGTGTGCGTCTCCATCCATCTCCTACATTCTGAGCTGCTGATCCCCGTCGCGCGCTAGAGGACACTCAACCCGTTTAGTCCGAGATTCTTTGTTCACTTTCAGCCTCCAGGGAAGGTTTTTTTCTTTTAGTTTTTATACCCCGGACCCTCCACCCCATCCCTTACTCTGTCAGTTGCCAGGATTCAGAGGTGCAAAAGCATGCATCATTTTTCACCAGCTCTCCGTTTTGATATCGACAAAAGCTGCTGCTATGGAACAGCCTCTCCGCTTGTTCGCTGGCTTGAACTTCACTGATGTCCGACTGCTCTCTTTTCCTCGCCTGAACGCGACGCAGCGGGGATGGATTTGCAAGACAAATGCAGCTGTGTGTGAGAGAGAAAGTCAAGTGGCACAAAAAGGCCGTTTCAGTCAGCCGATGGGATGGAGAAAGTCAGCATTATGCGAACGTCAAATCAATCAAAAACAAAAGCCTGCATGCAGAAAATAATGAGTTTATGGTGCTGAAATGGCAGCTTATTTTTGGTCGGATTGGAAAGACTGGAGGTAAAGTATTGGTAGTGGTGATTAAAAAAAAATCAGTTTCATCCACAGCTTGTCAAGTGGCATTGCTCTGGCGTCGACGGACACATTCAGATATTCTTTCCGCATTTCTTTCTGTATGAAAAGGGGAAGCAGTGGGGGTGAAAGTGTAGTACCGGTGATTTTTGAATACTTGGATAAGCTGAAGAGGTGAAATAAAAGCACCAACACTGTAAATACCCATAACTGAGAGTGTGAGGTAACTAAGTTTTTTAGTCTCTAAATGATCTGCAGAGTTATCAGCGAAAAAGAGAAAATTATATCAAAACAGCTAGGTTACAGTTTGGTTGTTTTTTGTAAAAAAAAACAAAACAACAACAACAACAACAACAACAACAACAACAACCCCAAAATCCCCCAGTCTTGTGCTGTGCTGCGCTGTGCCGTTCACGGAGTACAGAAACCAGACTCATATCTCAAAGTGTACATTGATGTAATCAGAGGCTGCACAAAACCTATGGAAATATATATATGTATTCACCGCGCGTAATCCTGTGTTTTATTGTCTCGTAATCAATTCCAAGAATCACTGACTCAAACTGCAAAGAGTAATGTGAAA
The DNA here is from genome assembly GCF_963969265.1 of Rhamphochromis sp. 'chilingali'. Lineage (NCBI taxonomy): Eukaryota > Metazoa > Chordata > Actinopteri > Cichliformes > Cichlidae > Rhamphochromis > Rhamphochromis sp. 'chilingali'. The sequence continues at coordinate 2,709,331 of NC_137943.1, read as the reverse complement.
GAAGTTTCTCCGGTTATAAAGGAAAATGAACTTCTGCGCTGTGCAAGTTAAAAAGTAGAAATATTAAAGTAAAAGTGCACCAAGAATATGTTTCCCGAACCCTATGTGAGGCAATAAAAAACTTTGTCATCATCAATGGGTTTAAATGTAGTCATCAGACATTTTCTTTTTCGTTTGCCTGCAGCTGAACCCAGCTATGATGTAAGTCAGATCTTCGGTGGCTGGTGGCCAGTGCCGACTGGGACAGCTTCCAGCCTCAGAGGACTGCGATTAACCCAGGAGCGGTCAAACTCGGCAGGACGCCCTCCACAACCAGCCACAGCTATTTATCCACTTTCCAATGAAACCAATTACTTTTACAGAAAGCCCCAGCGCCAACATTATATGTGTTGTTCTTGCAGACCAAAAGAGTATGGCTTTGAAAAGAGAGCCAGCCATGAAGTAGGAAACCCTCCTGAGCTGCTCCAGCAGGCTGTAAAATATACCTAAAGTCAGTATCCATGGAGACTACTTGGTGTGTGAGAGCCGCCTGGACGATACACGTGGATATTATTACTACTGCTATTTACTGTTCTTTGTCTTTTACTTGTTATTGTACAGAGTTAGTTTTTACACTGTTCCCCTGGGATTAATACACGATTCAGATTCTGATATCAGAACAGTAAAAGTGTTGGAGTTGCCACGAATTTCCTTCACGGAGCTACCAGAAGAAATGTTCTTAATGTAAATCTGCTTACACCTTGTTTTTATTTATTTATTTATTTTACAATGTGCTTGTTGCAGGACATCACAGCTTTTAACAAATTCAGGCATTTTAGCTTCTTTTTAAAAAAAAATCAATTGAAGTATTTAAACAGTTGTAAAAGTCACAGCACGTTAACTTCACAGAACCTTCTCAGTCATTTTCATCTTCATTTCACTATGAAGGTGATCTTGCAGAAACAGGGAAATGCAAGCGCAAGCGCTTTTCCACACAAACTGTGTAAGAAAAATCTAGAAAACACATCCAGTTATTGTTTGACACATTAAGGACGCACTACTTCTTCCATTAACACTGAGCTGTGTAAGTGTAAATGTTCTTTTTTTTTTACTGCTACTCGAGTAAGTTTCAGTCTGATTTTCACAGATGCAAGACCTCGAGCCAATTAACTTTAATTTATCATTATTATAATTTAATATTAATAAAAATATAATTTTATCATTTTCTAATGGTTATTTGTTGTGTAAAAATTTCAAGTGATTATATGACTCATAAACGCACAGAAAATGCTGCAACCAACACTGCAAAGTGCTGACAAACACAGGAAACCAAATAGCTTAAATAACACAAACCAACCACAGTGGTTGCCCCGGGTAACATGTTCAAATTGCTTTTGGCAACTGACTTGCTCTGAAAAACACCCAAAGACGTTGAGTGCACTGAAGTCTTACAAATGTTAACTTCTCAGACTGTGTGACTAAAGATCATTTCTACTTTGTTTGGTGCTGATTAGCATTTTCCTTTACTGCTGAACTAAACTCTATGACACTCCATTTAAGGCTTTTCTTGACATTAGAATCCACAGGTAGCAGTAAAATGAGGGGGCATATTTTTTAAATTATGTTGACAAGGTGGTTTTTTTCTGCATCTGTCCAATCAATGTCATGTTAAAGTGTTGTTATTAGGTTACTAGTCGTAAGTAAGGAAAGGATGAGGACAGCAGACTCGGCTAATAAAGCAGTCATATCACTGATCTCTGGCCGGGCTAATTGACAGACACATGAAGAGAAAACTACTAATTGATTATAGGCTTGTCCTATTCTAGCGCAGGAGGTGACTGATGGAAAATGTGAACTGGCCTGAAAGGCGTTTTGTGCCTAGGTCTAGGTTTGGATTTCTGTTTTGATGAAATATTTTCCGCACAGTGAGTTCCTGCTTGAAATTTCTACGTACTTTAAGGCACAATAACAAAAGTGGTGTTTTTTATAGTTATTTGTGTGTCTTGACAGTTGCGCTGTCACTTAGCAGAGGGTCTCCAGGCCCATTGAGCTTATATCCAATTATAGAAGTATTTACTTTTAACCAAGTGAAGCCTGAACCATGAAATGTTTCTTTGAAACTGGGATGTTTACTGAACCTTCTGACCGATAAAAAATAAATAAATAAATGAAATATCAGTTTGCATGTATGAGCATTGATTTGCATAAATTCTGCTACCTCTGACTGTATACGTCAGGCTTTTCAGGAACAATTATACTAAGTAGGGGTCCCACAAACCCATGTATCAAACACAATACTCTCGGCTTTACTGGATCAGCTTTTCTATTCTAATCTGGTTTGAATGTACAGATGAGTGTAACTGCACAGTGTGCCCATCACTGCCTGTTGTTGTCTGCCTCTGAGCTGAACCAGTTTAGTTGCACTTGATAGACTTTAAACAACAATAAAGCTCAAATACTGTGAGGACAATCCCTAAGAAAATGTTAAGGATTGTGACATTTAACTTGTGCTTTTGTTTTCTTATAGCCTAAATTATTGTTAACAAGCTGATCTTTGCTAGATAGCTCAGGCAGTGTCCAGCCCAGTGTCACAGACATCGAACTGATGGCCAAGAAACATTACAGACATTAACACAATTTTCCATTTAGCAATATTTTGCTCACTGTGACGCAATGTTTTGGAAGGATGTTCAAACAATAGTCATTCAATCACACAAACGACTATGATTTACATTTCAGGAACGTCTCGCACATTTAAAACACTTTAGTTCTTTTTTTCTATTAAATTATTGCAATTCATAAAGATTTCAGGTACATATTTGCTTTGTTTACACTGGTTATCTCTCTTGAAGAATTTAGCATGCTATGACCCACAGGCCACCACACCGAGCATATATGCAATGGTCTTAGTTAGCATGAAACAATGCACCATGTAGAGTTGTATTTGCAGTTCTGGGGACCTTCACTACTTATTTAGAAATGAGAAACGTGTGTTTTACTAGGCTTTTTTCCAAATCGTTCAATCAGTCAGCTAGTGCAGGGCTGTGAGCGAACATGGAATTTTCCTTTTGATGTCACTCCTTATCTTAAACCTCATGCTGGAAACTTTTCAAACTAGGGAGAACTCTTTCTCATTATCCTCACTGCACTTTGTTCATGATATGATACGTAACAGAAAAAAACAAATATTCACTTTAGGGGTTTCCAAAAATCAGAGTTCATCCTTTCCAAAATTCTTTGGATGCCAAAAAAAATGATGGCCTGCTAATGGACAACATTCTGAAGCAAAAGGCAACTCATCATCACCACGTCACCATCATCTTCTCTCAGCTTTACCAAGCAAAGCAAATTGATTTCACCATCATCTAGAGTAACAAGCACTGTGCTGTTCAGCAGTCCCAAGGCTCCCACTGTGTCCTTAAACTATTCATTGAGCTTTCATTGACTTCCGGGTTGATTAACATTGTTTTTCCACTCCAGTTGAGCTGAAAACATCTATTGCAATGAATGAGTAAAAGTGCCTTCTGCTGTACTCGTAGCAAACAGCAAACAGCCAGTTCTTTGATGTCTGACTGAAAGAACTGGTCTAACTTCCCAACTTGTGCAACATAAAATATCTCTTCTTCACATAATTTGCATTCTTGTGTTTCTCCATTTTACTTCTTAAATGTCACATCATCTATTTTGCTGTTTGTATTGCAAAGTTAATCTCTATAGATCCACTTTTAACTCCACCACATTTGTGATTTTTGAAACGTAGGTCAAATAGTTTTTTGCTGTTCTAAGAAAACAATGTTAATATATAGAAAATGGCCTTGTTTTTGCAGCACAGGGTAGCTTCTAGTGAACGCCCTGTAGATTTATTGTGCAGTGTTATTCTTAATACAAAACTTTTTAGTGAATGCCCCATCAGTGCTCATCTTACAACTCCAAGACCATGCTGTTCCACTTAACCACAATTCGTTTTACTTAAAAAAAAACAAAACCCATTGGTTCAACCCCATCACAAGTGATTTTTTTGTTACCTATCAAAGCGAATGTTGGGTTCAACCCATGGGAGGGGCAACATGACATTTCCACGGAGGCGTCTAAACAGGTCAGCCTAGGAAACCATATAGTCCAAAGCAGTGGGAGGAGGACACTTTGAACCAACACCGTGTAACTGAATCTAAACCATTGGTTAAACCCTTTCAGCAGTGCAGGAACAGGGAGAGATTTAACAATGCAATACCATTCATGGGCTAACACAGCCCCAGCAGAATGACCAGGGAGGGGTTTTAATCAGGCAGAAAGGCTCTTAGTGAGCCGGCCAGTTCGTCAGTCAGTCAGTCAGTGAGTCAGACTACACAGGCTCTTGCTCCCAGATCTACACACCTACATCTATCCCTCTGTGTTTGTTTTGGATTGTGTGATGCTTGAATCTGTCATTCTTTCAGAGAGCTTGAAGAATAAAAAAAATGTATAGGCGCTTCAGAGATGTGATAAAGTGAAAGGAGATGGAGAAAGGGGAACTGAGAGCCAGTCTGCCCTCAGCTTGACCTGCAGCTTTCAGGGGGCTTGAACACATCAGAAATCCTATTGTGGGTGGTGATTAATTGAGAGTGATAACTTACCATGAACAGAGATTGTTATGGGCTTTAATGCGGTAGGCCTGGCTTTTTAAACGCTGCTTTCACATAGCTTTGTAGTCCAGCATATGGGCCCAGACGTATTCACTGACAAAAGACGAATGGAAATTTATCACGCTTGTACGTCCTGCTAACAACGTGTTCTCTCTTTTTATTTAAATCCTGATTCTCTTTAAGACTTACTTGCTTTTAAACTGAAACTCCTGATGGGAAAACACATTCATATGGCAGTGATAACATATATTGGTTACAACTATGGTAAAATCTAGGATACTTTGTTCAAGATGTATTAATATGTTACAAAGTTTTCCTTTAACTGATCTGCTAATAAAATGTCATACATGAAAAAAACATCTCAGGTTCGAAGTGCGCTCAAGCTGCCTCTGTGGTCGAATCACTAGTTAAACAAAGAAATTGCAGATTTTTGGTGTTTCCACTTATAGTTTGAGTTACTTGAGCTTGAACTAGACAAAAAACATTTTTCAATTCAATTTCATTTATATAGCACCAAACCACAACAGCAGTCATCACAAGGTGCTTCATATTGTAAGGTGGAGAGAAAACCCTAACAATCAAATGAGCCCTTTTGAGCAAGCATTTGGCAACACTGGGAATGAAAAACTACTTTTTAACAGGAAGAAACTGCAGAACCAGGCTCAAAGAGATAAGCTAAAGGCTTTTCAGGGAGTTTTTGGGACAAGCTGATAGCAATGAATTGCAATAGTCGAGCCTAGTAATACATTTATTAGTAATAAATCCATGTTAGTTTTTCAGCACTACTCTGAGACAGGATGTGTCTAATTTTTTTGAAAATGCACAAATGGAATATATGAGAACTTCTTATTCTTTGCTCAATCGAGCATGAACATTGTCACAAATTATTTTTTGTGACTAAGAATTAGATTTTTATAGTCTTTTATAGTATTGTGAAATTCAACTAGAAACCATTGAGAAGTTGTCACAAGTTATCTTTAGCAATGTTAAGTTTTTATTAGTGTGTGCTCAAATATCCGACTTTAGGTGACAGTTTTCAAATTCTTTTCATACATTTCCTCCCCAGTACTAACTTTTTTATTAATGTATATGGCCCAAGTTACAGATCCTGAATAATTGTGATGTTAACAAAGGCTCAAGCTTTTAATTTTAGTAGTTTAGTTTCTGAGACATTCATATTCAAACATTGCTACAGATTTTAATGTGTGGGTCCTGAAGGTGAGTGGACAGATCAGTTTTCAGAAAACGATATATTTGAAAAGTCTTTGATATATCAAACTAAAGTTTCACAGCAATCATAACAAGGTGGTCGAGAGGAAGAAGGCCTGTGCAGATTTGAAAATGAATGACCTTTACCTCTTTTGAGTGTTACTATGTTAACCTTACCATTTTCAGCACTTGGTCCCGTTTTTATTCATTTTACATCTTAATTGTTTGCCACATATAAATCAAAACTTTTAAACATAATTTAGTGAGTGGTTTGAACAACCTGTTCTCAAACAACTTGTTCAAAGATGCATTTCTTAAGCAGTCTGAGTCTTTCATTTAACAATTTGGCATAAAAGGCACTTTTTCTGCTGTGCCCCTCTGTCCAAACTGATGACTACATGCAAAAATAGAAATCAATTTTGGCTTAAACAAGATTGTCATAAGTTTAAAAAAAAGAGCCTCAAAATAAAGTTGTAATCACACAGCAGTGAAGTGCTGTGTCTTAGCTGTTTCACTGGAGTACCACCACTGTAGATATGATTACATTTAATTTAATTTGATTTATATAGCGCCTATTCACAACACCTGTTGCCTCAAGGTGCTTTATTATTGTAAGTTAAAGACGTTACAATAATAGACAGGAACCCTAACATTAAAAAAAGCACCTATGGTGACAGTGGGAAGGAAAAACTCCCTTTTAACAGGAAGAAACCTCCTGCAGAACCAGGCTCAGGGAGGGGCGGGGCCATCTGCTGTGATTGGTTGGGAATGAGGGGAAAAGAAGAGAGAAGAGAGACAGGACAGAAAACACAATGGAAAAAAGACGGAGTTTAATAACTGATTGACTGATTAATTAAATACAGTATGCGGTGTATAAATGCTCTTGGAATGAAAAGTGGAAGCCCCCCCCCCCCCCCCGAGCAGTTTAGGGTCACTCATGCTCCTGGGTCAGCTGGTAGATTTTTAGGGAGTGTTTGGAGCAATCTGATAATAATGCAATAAATGTTTGAAATCATCACTCTGAGACAGCAACGTTGCTCAAAGTCTTGCTGGAGGCCAAGGTGATGCCAACTAAAGCAAACATGAGTTTAGATTACAACAACATCAGCTTTACCTGAATTTAGAAGTAGGAAACATCCAGGCCTATATGTCTTTTACACATGCCTGTACTTGTACTACAGTGATATCAGCCGTGGCTCAGACCAAAGTCCTGTCAGGGATTAAACAGACTGAATGATAGAAGAACAGGAAGACAAGCAGCAGCAGAGTAAAGTGGACCTTTTTCTGGAAACATACATACAATGTTTGAATGTTTGTTCTTGGCTTTTCAGCAGTGTCAGGACCTTGGAGTCTTGTCTGCTGGCTCTTATCTATTCCAGCTCAATTACTGATGTGTCAGCAGTGATCTATGAGCTGAGAAGGGAGGGGGAAGGAAAGATTGAGACCTGGCTGGAGCTGGCCTAGGACCACATGGTTGGGTCATTGTGGGTGAGCGTGTGACTCCCTGCGTATATGGACTGGGGTAATGAGAGGTGACCTAAAACTGGTGGTGGAGGTGGTGTGTATGTGGAGGGGGTGGGTAAAGTTGTGGGCAGCAAGCCCAATGGGTCACATCTTTTAGGTCATTAAAAGCTGGAGGCCAGTTGCTTTCTCAATGGTGATTGCCCTCTAGCATGCTCCTCTTGACTTCGACTTGACTGCAGCCCTGGGTAAAAAGTAGAGCAAACATGCAGAGTCACACAGCTTTGTTCACAGGCAGAACAAATACAGTGATAGATGGCTTGCTATATGCTGAGCAGTTTGTTTTTTCAATGTCTGTGCTTGTGCCTAGAATCAAGGGTTAGTGCAAAACATTTTCACACTTACACTAAAAACACAGAAAGAGGTAGCAAGTGAAGGTAGAGGCAAGGATGGAAACTAAAGCAGGAAGATTGTTGCACAGAGTTCAGGGAGTCAAGTCATCTTTATTTATACAGCACATTTAAAAGACATCAAGTGTCGGCCAAAGTGCTGAACAGAGGGATAATATAATAAAAAGAATTAAAATAGATAAGATGAAAACATTATAGAAAACATTGTAAGACATCCATATGTTTGTAAAAAATCTGTGTACATGCAAACATGCACATACATATACAAAAGTGTACACATTCACACACAAGCACACATACGTGAACATAAAATACGTGTATAAGTATACACATGCAAACATCATCCAATGAGACCAGAATAGCTAAAACAGAATAAAAGAGGTGTCAGAGAGCTCCGAAAGCCTTGGAAAATTTGAAAGGCCTTCAGATTCGATTTGAAGAGTTCCAAGGTTGAGGAGGATTTTATAAAAAGGGGAAGACTGTTCCAGAGTCTCGGGGCGGCAATGGAGAAAGCCCTGTCACCTTTAGATTTGAACTGGGAGCGTGGAACTAAAAGCATCTGACTGGAGGAGCGCAGAGTTCGAGTGGGTAAGTGCAGGCTAAGGAGATCTGAAATGTAATCTAGAGAGCTTTAAAAACAAATAATAAAACCTCAAAATCAATTCTATATTTAACTGGTAGCCAATGTGTATCGGAGTAATACTCTCTCTCTTTCTGGTACCCGTCAACAGTCTTGCAGCTGCATTTTGAACAAGTTGCAGGCGGGACAGGCTTGAGTGACAGATGCCTAAATAGAGAGAGTTCCAACGTCAAGGACAAAAGGTTTCAAACTTGCTCAGGTTATAAACCTCGTGTTTATTCTCCCTAGCAGTAGCAAATGCTTAAAAAAACACTTTTATGAAAACACTGAATAAAGAATTATTTTCTTGAAAAAGGCTAAATTGTACATCAGTATTGAATATTACATAAAATAAACTATATATAATGACAGTGATGCAGAAATGTCTGCATGTGTCACAGAGCCACGGCTCAGTGTCTAAATGAGCCTCACAGGCCTGAATGTGTGTTTGAAGCCATTTATAATTGTTAACGTGTTTGATCTGCTGCTCACCACAAATAAGCACAAGCAGAAACTTTGGACTTTTAACGGTATTTTCATAAGTTTTACAGCTTTTCCTAATGATAAAAACCTCCTTATGGCCGTTCATAAAACACTAGGTAACTAAGCCATAAACAATGAAATGGCAGAAAAGTTTCTGTTTTTCAGTTTCTGCTACAGAAATCATGTATAAAAACAGTTAAAATGTAACTTCTTTACACTGACAGAAAGAGGAGTTTCAGTGGCCCGGCCTACTCAAGATCACAGTGGGCTGTATGTGGCCCATAATGTAAAATAAGTTTGACACCCCTACTCTAGACAGAGGAAGGATGACAAGGGTGGTGGCGGAACGAGGAAGTAGAGAATATTCCAGTGATGACAAGAAAAAGTGGGATCGCTGAATAAAGGAGACAGGAGTACTGAAAGGCTAGGTGTGAAAATGAGTGACCAAACAAAAAGGCTTATAATGAGTTGTAGGTAAGGCTGGACACTGAGCAAGGAGAGACTGGTTTTTATTGACTTGTATATGAGTAGGCAGAGAAAATGAGCTGGAAAAGATGCACCGCAGAGCTGCTGAGAAGATGAGAGGTGCACTTTGAGGACAGGATGAATGTAGAACATTAGAGTGCTGCCAGGCAGGAGGAGAAGAGGAAGACCTTAGTGAAGATTAATGGATAAAGTGAAGGAGGACATGCTGAGGGTTGGTGTGAGGTTCAGGCATAAGATGTGCTGTGGCAACCCCTAATGGGAGCAGCCGAGGGGGAAAAAAAGCCTGTTGACCCACTTCCAGCACGCTTTTTCAGACATTGATATCTGAGAAATACTTCAACATGAATATCCCCAAAACAGTTCAATTTGATTCAGTTTTATTTAAATAGCACCAAATGACAACAACAGTTGCCTCGAGGTACTTTTTATTGTAAGTTAAGACCCTACAATCACTGGATCAGGATCCGTAATGTGGGACAGATAAATCAAAAACATTTTTCACAAATTGGTTCAATAAATACATTTAAAAAATCAACTTGTCTTGTGTGTCTGAGTACACACTTTTTGGGCTGGCGTTTTCTCTGACAGCTTCAATCAAAATTAGAAACGATGCTCAGAGACTGAGAGAACTAATAGTGCTGCCTGTTGAGCAGTTACTTTCCAAAACACGTTATTCATGGTTGCATACAATTTTAGACTGACGTGGGTCAAAGCCTGGCATAGCCTGTAATGACGGACACATTTTATGAGTGAGCTTGGCTTTAAGTGACTTACAGGCTTCTTTGAAAAATACCTTCTTATATCCAGGTTCTTCCTTTTTGCTGCCATCCTCCTCTCTTCCCTGCAGGTCCTCACAGCGCAGGCTTGTTGCTGCTAAAACTAAACAGGGCTCCCTGAAAGGCTCAGCCAATCACATTGGCCATATTTGTCACATGAGGTAGGACTCCAGTAGAGAACGTAATTGAACTTGGGTTGGTTTTTCTTTACTCAAAGAGATCAAATTATTGGTGGGGACAATTCAATAATCGCTGGATATTGGTGGGGACATGTCCCTTCTGTCCATGCCAAATCTACGCCCTTGGGATAAACCTATATATGGTGTGTTGTAATGAATTGCTCCACAACACTGCACAGGAAAAATGATTCCCCAGGCTTCCTCTGGGGCTGTCTCTTCACACAGGATCTTCTTGTAGACATTTTTAAGAGTCTTGATAACAGATAATAATCTAATCTGCTCCAATTAATCAGCTGGCTTCTGTGCATCGGATAGCTAGGTTTAAGGTGTTAACTTCCATATTGACCGGTGGGGGGTGGGCTTAAACATTTATCTGCCTGAGTCATGTAAGCTAACTCATTAAGCCCACAAACCAATTATCACTAAGTCAATATCAGGCGTGCAGATTATTGCAGTTAACTAAGTTAACAAGTCAGTGTGAGTATCAGGAGGATATAGTGATGAACTTTGCTTGTTTCTCAGTTCACAAGCCCAAGAAAAGCAGAAACAAACAGAAACAAACAGAAAATAAACACTGCTCAAAAATTATAGCAAAATGTTTAAAATTCTGGGATAGTGATCTGGTCATGAGGACTGCAGTTTGACACCCTTGGGCTAGGGTCACTGTCACTAATCGTAGCATAAGGTGATTCTTGGACCATACAGAGGTTGCACAGGTAGGTCAACCCCCCAGGGATGCCACAGCAATACCTGCCATTGCCACAAGGTTTGATGTGTCTCAAGAACATGGAAGAGATTCCAGGAGAAAACCAGTAATACTAGGAGAGCCGGACAAGGCCGTAGAAAGTCCTCATTTTGCAAAGTAGGAACAGGATCAGCACTGCCAGAGCAACAGAATGACCTCCAGGAGGCCTTATTACAACAGTCTAATCAAACCTCCAACTCAGAAAATAACAGCAACTATATCAAATTTGGCACAGCAAACATAGCAGCAATGACTCATCCAATGTGCTATGCTTAGTGTTAAAAACTGTCTGTGGCCAGAGCAGTCTGAAATCTGAGCTCATAGTAACTGTATGAACATTCCTTTAGAAATAAAATACAACAACTTTGGAATATTTCACACCAGTATACAGGAAATAAGGAACTGTTTAATGTTGTGGTTGGAGAACCTTGCACTGGGACCAGAGTAGAAAGTGTCCACAAAAAGAGAACATGATTCCAGTGTTTCTCTTTCTGAATGACTGCAGAGAAATCCAGGCAGAAGAAATAATCTCAATGCATACATGTTTTGTGTGGCTGCATGCAGTCAGTGTGAATGCATTTTTCTGTGTGGCCAAGAAGACAAATGAAAGCTTAAGTGAATCAGTGTGGTGCCGGTAGTATGAATATTCATTGGCTGAGTGAAAAGCTGGATGAGATGAGTAGGGCTTAATGGAACCTGCACCTGGCAAATCTGTTTATATCAAAATGTCCTGCAGTGAAAAGAAAGTGGAAGAAACCTGTTTGCATAGAAGTGTGGACATGCGTGTGGTACAGTACAGCCACTGCTGGAGAATTGAATGTCTATCAGAATCAGAATCAGAATCAGAATCAGAATCAGAATCGCATTTCTTGGCCATGTATGTGCGCAAACACATACAAGGAATTTAGTTCCGGTAGATGGTGACTCTCAAGCACAGCAATGTAAATCACAACAATATGTAAACAAACACAATGCACACACACACACACACACACACACACACACACACACACACACACACACACACACACACACACACACACACACACACACACACACACACACACACACGTCTATCTCTCTCTCTCTCTCTCTCTCTCTCTCTCTCCCTACATATATATATATCTGGACTGGGCTAAAAACACCACAGCACTTTACAGGAAGGGCCAGAGTCGTCTCTATTTTTTGAGGCGACTGAGGTCCTTCAACATCTGCCAGAAAATGCTGAGGATTTTCTATGAGTCTGTGGTGGCCAGTGCGATCCTCTATGCTGTTGCATGCTGGGGGAGCAGGCTGAGGGTCGCAGATGCCAACAGACTTAATAAACTGATCCGTAAGGCCAGCAATGTTGTGGGGATGGAGCTGGACTCCCTCAAGGTGGTGTCGGAGAGGCGGATGCTGTCCAAGATAAAGACAATGTTGGATAACACCTCCCACCCACTCCATGACATGCTGGTCAGTCACAGGAGCTCGTTCAGTGAGAGACTGAGATTACCGAAAAGCACCACTGAACGACACAGGAAATCATTCCTGCCTGTGGCCATCTCCCTGTACAACGCATCCACTTAACACACTGTTTGCTGCTACAGCTACACATGTTTCTTTTCCAAATATTTATTTATGAGTGACTTATGTATGTATGTATGTATATATATGTATATATTGTACTATTCTTAGTTAGTGTATTGTCTGTCTTGTCTTAATGTTGGTTTAAAATGGAGCACTGTAACAAAAAATAATTTCCCCCAGGGATCAATAAAGTATTCTGATTCTGATTCTGATATGTGTGTGTGTGTGTGTGTGTGTGTGTGTGTGTGTGTGTGTGTGTGTGTGTGTGTGTGTGTGTGTGTGTGTAATGTATATATATATATATATATACACGTACACATGCACACGTATAAACCAACTGAAATAATCTAAATCTTATACACATAAAATACATGATGACATAAGTGAATGAATACTACAGAATGTACATAAGGTGCAGTTGCAGTCTGGCAGTGGGAGCAGTGTGATAGTTCAACCGTTTAGGAGGGAGCTGGCGAGGGGAAAGAAACTGTTCCTATGTCGGGTGGTCCTGGTCTGCAGCCTTCTATACTGTCTGCCAGAGGGCAGCAGGTCAAAAAGTCTGTGTCCAGGGTGTGAGGGGTCTGTGATGGTTTTCCCTGCCCTGAACCTCCCTGGTTTTTGGGAGGTACAGGTCCTGGATGGAGGGCAGGGGAGCGCTGATGATCCTTTCTGCTGCCCGTACAGTCCGCTGCAGGCTGCTCCTGTCCTGTTTAGTGGCTGCACCACACCAGACTGTGATGGAGGAGCACAGGACAGACTCAATGACTGCAGGTTAGAACTGGATCAGCAGCTCCTGTGGAAGACTGTACTTCCACAGTTGTCTCAGGAAGTACATCCTCTGCTGGGTCTTTTTGAGGATGGAGGAGATGTTGGTCTCCCACTTCAGGTCCTGGGAGATGGTGGTACCCAGGAACTTGAAGATCTCCACAGTTAATACCAGGCTGTCTGATATGGTGAGGGGGAGCAGTGTTGAGGGATGTCTCCTGAAGTCCACTGTCATCTCTACAGTCTTAAGCATGTTCAGCTCCAGATTGTGCTGACTGCACCAGAGTACCAGCCGCTCAACTTCCTGCCGGTATGCAGACTCATCACCATCCTGAATGAGGCCAATGACAGTGGTGTCATCTGCAAACTTTAGGAGTTTGACAGCCGAGTTCTTGGAGGTGCAGTCGTTAGTGTAGAGGGAGAACAGTAGTGGTGAGAGGACACATCCTTGAGGGGCACCAATACTGAGGGACCGGGTTTCAGAGGTGATCTCCCCCAGCCTCACTTGTTGCTTTCTGTCTGTCAGGAAGCTGGTGATCCACTGGCAGGTAGCTGGTGACACACTGAGCTGGGAGAGTTTGGAGGAGAGAAGTTCAGGCACGATGGTGTTAAAAGCTGAAGTCCACAAACAGGACCCTGGTATAAGTTCCCGGGTGGTCGAGGTGTTGCAGGATGTAATGCAGCCCCATGTTCACTGCATCATCCACCGACCCGTTTGCCCGTTTATTAATTATTGGTCATGATTAAGCTTACCCAACACTATCCTTCAGTGTGGCATGTGACAGCTTCATTCCACATAGTCCATTCTCTATCCAATATGAGGCGGCTACATTAGGATACGACCACCGGGGGTCTGGGTGTCCACGCTGTCAATCTCAATACTGTCTAGTCCAATCACCCCCCCACCCCCCTCTTGTTTAAATCTGTGCTCTTCATCATTCTCCCTTTCAGACTCCCACAGACAGACACCTCAGTCCAAGCTCAATCTAAGTCTCGGTCTTCATCTTCACCCACACCACTGTCTACACTTCTGGAGGGGCCAAACCTAAATCCTATCAATAATGCCATTGTGTTCTGCCACAATGGGTCATCGAGGTCTAATTGCCAAATAAATAAATTTCTCTATCTCGAATAAATCATGTTAAAATTCTTCCAAATGATCTTATTGAGCTGATGGCAGCAGTTTCTAACGAGATGGAAGCATTTGATGCACGCACCGCTAAAAGCAGCCATAAAAAAACAAAAGCTCCCGTTTACTTTTTAAGGCAATTACAAACTAAAGGATGAGATTTTTAATGAAGTATTTGTTTTGGTGAATACCAACACTACTATTTTGGCTTACTTTGCTGCAGCTACTGCACTGATTACAATGACCGATTTGTTTGTTTGTTTGAAGAGAATCTGAAGCAACATGGAAATATACAGTGAGCGTCACTGTAGAGAATAAATGTGGTGATGTTGATCCTAAGGTCCAATCCCATGTCACTTTCAGCATAGCTTGTAGCACACTGCAGAAATAAACTTTTTCAGACAACCCACTGGAGTGGAAACATCTAACAAGTCCATTTGTAGAAATGTGCCTATGTGCAGCGGATTGACAAATAGGCAGGACACAGCTTTGTCCGTGTCTGTCAACACTGATATTGGCCTGCACCTCATAAGAGAATTTTCAAAACCTTTGTGGGGAAAAACCCTCCAAATGGCATGCCTTCCATTGAAGTGTAAATTTATTTATCATAACCTTTAAGTATTTAGTCATTCAAAAGTCAAACAGTGCAAGCATGATTTTGAATAAAGCCTAATGATCCCTGAGTATTTAACTTAAGTGAATACATCACATCTGACCATGTAAAGACATCATTCACAACATGTTCAGTCTACTTCCTGATTAAGGAGGCGTTACCCTGTATGTTCTTTAAATCTATTGTGTTTTCTGCCTTTCTTAGCCTCCACCCATAGAATAGCAGCATTTGTGTTTTAATGCTTGCTGTGCTTTTAGCTACAGCTTCTACAAAGAGCCAAGGTTGACCTGGCTAGTGCTGTCCTTTCTGATGCCCCATGGGCCTGTATTACCAATGGGCTTGCTGCCTATTCTTCTGAACCTTCAGCCAGTATTGTGAATGGGTTGTGGTGGCTGATTTAAAGCTTGTGGTCAGAAGAGCAGATGAAGGTCAGGGCAGCAGAGGTCAACCCCGGAACAGCCGATTTACCCAGCTTTCAATATGCCAGCAGTCACATCGATGGGGCTGTAATGACCATTAGGACTGAAGCTATCCACCAGCGTAGCTGGTGCACTGTCACACAGGCGCAGAGGGTTATTATTATTTTGCATACTGACGAGTGAAGGCACCCATTATATTACAGTTTGCTTGTGACTCATGAGTCTGGTATCGTGGAGAACGGAGTCTCTGAGAAACTTCTTGCAGCTGGATCTAGCAGATGGGCACCTTTGGTAATGGTTTATGTGTTTATATGTGCTTCACAGGTGTGTAGCTGACAGCTGTGTTCTGAGAAGTCGCTTGTGGTAGAGTGAATGTGATTGTATGACAAATCAATAGTTTTGATTTTGACTGTTAAAAGACGAATACTCAAGGACAAAGGTGGAGTATTCTAGATAATCCAGTGATTTCACTGTGAAACAGATAAATATATACAAACGATTTCTTCCCCTACTTCAGGCCCGTATACGGACGTGAAGAAATGTAATGTAATTTGGCCCTTCAAGGTACTTTTTCTGTTAGGGAGGATTTGTTTGTTGTTGAGTGCAATGTTAAAATAAGTTCTTTAAAAAGCCGAAAGTATTTAATATGAAGGCAATATGAACAGAGAGCACAAACATGTCGAGGCTGTGTTAGTTCAGTGAGGGAGTCAAAAACTAATGTGTACACTTATGTCTGCACTTTGATTCGGGTTTATAAAATTATTTGCATTATTAGATGGAGTAATGAATGCTGACTCAGGACCAGAGCTCCTCAGAGCTTGTTGTACTTTTATTTGCTTTATATACTAGAACAAACTGCTTTTACTGCACAGTACAATTTTTGTCTGCTCTTAATTATCTTTCTATAATGCAGTGTTACTCATCTTTGAATAACTATAGTTCTAGATTTGTTTTGATACCACCCTGAGCATGAGCTCGTCTGATCTCAGACACTAAGCAGGGCTGGGCCTAGTTAATACTTGGATGACAGGCCCCCTGGGATTATAGTAGAAAAGAACCATTTACCATTTATGAACTGTAGCACTGTTAGCAGAATGAGAATATTATGGATGGCCACTGTACAAAGACTGTAACAAGATTCTTTTCCTGTGGTTTTTACACAGCAAAAGTATGAAAAGAAAAAAAGAGTTACTTCAAGAACAATGTTAAAAAAAATGATATAAAGGGAAGTTGGCAGTAATGACCCAATGAACATGACGTATCAATGCATACATAGTCACATCATGCTTTCGGGACTTGCATGAAAGCTTTATGTGAGAGTAAGGTTATTATTCATAGAATTGGAGTGAATACACAGAGCTAAGAACTGTCTCAACATGCTATCGACTAATCAAACATCCACTCATCAATGAGTAATGTCCCAGTAAAGAGTCAGGGTATGGGATGGATTCCCATAATCTTCCTCTTCCTTTTTCAATTATACTGAAAGCATGTGTTTAAAAGGCTTTGGCTGCCACTGGGGTCTTAACTGTGTGTGACTCCATTTGTATATACTTGTGCATCCACGGAAGTGTGATCGTGGGTGTGTGTATGTGTTTCTTAGTGAGTGAATGAATAGCAGCTTTGAGTGTCACATTAGCCACGGTCAGGAGTGTTAGTGGGCATTTTTCTGTTGCTAAGTATTTGGTGTGGCTGAGAGAAGCTTATCAGAGTGAATGTCTCAGTTTGAGAGGCCAAAAAAGAGAAGTTGAAGTAAAGGAAAGATGAAGTGACAGACCTTCTCTGTCCCCGATGTGCTTAAAGAGGCAGTGCATGTGTAGGTGTTTGTCAATGACAATAGAACAGCATCATCTGCCCATTCAGTTACAAACCCACTGCTTAGCCCATGAAACACCATAAGGGGGCATTTCTGATCAAGTTATTTCTTTTCTGTAATGAAGAAGTGTGCAGAGCACCAAACATAAGCAGAAAAATTGGACTGCCTGCCCTCCCTTGGACAAAAGTGGTGGTGTGGGTGTGGGGGACAGGACGTTCAAGCATGAAACAAAAACTGAGAACACACTGACATTCGCACTCATCTGAGCACTCACAGCATTTTTTTTTTAATTTTTAATTTTAATTTTATTTTTTTTATGAATCACTCACACATTCATACAAGTGTTCTTTTTTTCTGTGCCTAAGCACTTTCTTCACACTTCAACTGATGCGACGTAGGATTCAACAGCCTTTCAATGGTAACTGACCAGTCTCCTACAATATCCTGGATGTCTTTGCCTACACAGCATCTGTGCTATGAATAGCTGTGGATTAGTCATGGAACTAGGACAAGATCTTCAAGTGGAGGCTGTTCATGGAGAGAAATGCTAATGGCACACCAACTGCTACAGCGGCAGAGCCTCCACTATACACTAGCTGCTGACTCTATAGTGAAGCATCTACAGCACTGTAGTGAAATTCAAGTGGAAAGCAGTGACTCAGGCATCGCCATTAATAAAAGAAAGAGAAAGAGAATTACTGTAGTATATCCATACTGATCCATGGACTGTTAAAATTCATGTAAGTAATAATTTAAAAGAACAGATCCTGATCTAGATGTTACAATTGTGTCAAACTGTTTTAAAGGCATTTCCCCTGACACAAACCAGATGTGCTCCAAAATCAGAGAAACCTGACTAATGAGAGTATGCAACAATACCATGAAGGTGTTTGTGTTCAACAACTTAAAATCCTTCTCCTTGCATGCAAGGTCTTGAATATTCAGGCCCCATCTTGTCTTAAAGATCTCATAATGTTACCCTAATGAGCACGCCGCTCTCAGACTATGGGCTTACTTGTGCACTATAAAATATAACTTGTTGTTTCAACATAAATATTTAGTTAAATTATAAAGGTTACTGGACTTCTCAAATCTTACATTTAAATTTGTGCATTCATTTCAATTGATTTTCAGTTATTCTTACTTCAGATTTTATTTAAAAAATAAATAAATGAATAAAACTGATTCAATTATATCTGATTATTTCAAGCATAAAGTTTGTTATAAGGAAGTGACAATTACCCATGGACCTCCAATATCAAAGATTTACTGCTCCATATTACTCTTGTGAGAAACATCAGTGACATTGCTTAGTGGGTTCACAATCTATCACAATTTCATATAATACTGCCTGTAAAATGATAAATGTGAACTCGGCATTGAGCGCATTTTGAGTGAAGAACGATAAGGTGATCATTCTGACCTTGCCCAGTGATTGATCACCGGGCAAGAAGAAAGTCACCTAGGTCTTTGAAATTGATACCATAAGTACATCTATTAAAAGTCTCAGATTACTTCAAATCCTAGTGATCTTGACCAGTTGTTGTAGTCTCAAACTGCAACAACAGTCTGTGAGCAGAGACAATGAGCAGCAGTGTATTTTGTAAGAAGCTGGGATAAATAATATGGGGCCTGGGCATCTGTTAAAACAAGAATTTTTAAACAAATTCTAAATTCTATTGGGAGCCAATGTAAAGAATATAAAATAGGAGTAATGTGAGCTCGTTAGCTAGACCATGTTAGTAGTCTGGCTGTTGCATTTTGTATAGCTTGGAGGCAAGAAAGTGATGATTCGTCCAAGCTGGTTGACAGGGCATTGCAATAATCTAAATGTGATGACACACATGCATAGGAAAATTTTTCCAGTTCAGCTAAGTAGACCATATGTCAGTTTAGAAAAGTTCCTCAAATGAAAGAAACAGGAACGAGACAAAGATTTGACATGTGAGTCAAGGCCTAGAGAAGAATCAGATATTAGGTCTGAACATTTTCGTTTCGGAGCCTGCTGTGGACACTTTAATTCATTCAGAGTGGGACTATAAAAACTCACAATTTGATCATACTGTCCACAAGAGTTAAAAAATAAGTCAAAGTGGAGCTGTTCTTCATCAACTGTTTCAAGTTACGTTGAAACCAAGCACACCATCGTTTTTCTTGTGACATTACCAATAAGTTTGATGTGTCACATGGCCCTCTTCCTATTGAAAAAACAAAAGTTGTATCCAAGATGGCCGACTTGTAAATGGCCACCATGGTCACCACCCATCTTGAGGAGTTTGCCCCCTCACATATACTAATGTGCCACAAACAGGACTTTAATATCACCAACCATTCCCATGTTATTACGGTGTATCCATATAAATGGCTCACCCTGTAGATCAGAGCACCTTTAAAAGCACCATTTATTTAAAAATAATAATGCACACAAACATTTCAAATGTGTTCTGTAGAAAATGAAACTGTAGTCTTGTTATATGTGTGAGAGCAGCATGTTGACAGACTGCAGTAGACAAGAAACTGGTAATGCAAAGTGCATCTGGGGATATGCATGGTCTCTAGGGTAGAGCAAAAAAAACAAACGTTTCATTCACAAGGTCAAGTTCACAGTTGGCTTCACATGTTTCCTCTTGAAAACACCACAAGTTTTTGCAGATATTACAAATGTCTATTATGATCAGAAATTGTGTTTGCTGAAAGGTTTTGAAATGGAAGTTGAAGGTTCACCCAAAACATCTGCTGATAATAACTCACGACTTTTCTTTCTAAGCTCCTTAGACTAACATGATCCAGATGACTGAGAACCTACACAGACATGATTACCCTATCATGCATTTAAGCATGTATGCGTTTGTACATCTGTAATTATACCTACCTAATGTCATAGACACTGAAACTGAGGATCCAACGGCAGGATACATGAAGAACAAAGTTAAATACTGGTAGTAGGCTGCCGGGAATTCCCATGATGCATTGAGTTTTTCCAACCCAGTCACCTTTCTCACTCACTATCTGTTAATAGACTTGTCTCTGTCTCTCTTCCACAGCATGTCTTTATCCTGTCTTCCTTCTCTCACCCCAACCGGTTGCAGCAGATGGCCGCCCCTGCCTGAGCCTGGTTCTGCCGGAGGTTTCTTCCTGTTAAAAGGAAGTTTTTCCTTCCCACTGTCGCCAAAGTGCTGCTCATAGAGGGTCATATGATTGTTGGGGTTTTCTCTGTATCTATGAAGCGCCTTGAGGCGACTTTTGTTGTGATTTGGCGCTATATGAATAAAATTGAATTGAATTGAATTGAAAATTGTATAGTCGAAATCTGTTAAGGGTAGGCAAAAGGTAAAAACACACTACAAACTATCTCTTGTCTCATAAGAGACAAGCACTTCTGGACTGAGAGGACGCTGGCGTGAACGCTACTTTTTACATAACAGCTGGATTATGCTACTAATGCCGCTGCGGCTCATTGAACGGACAGCATGCTAATGCTAAGCTAGCCAAGAAGCCAGAGTGAAAGCTGAGTAATGCTGACCCCATGCCCAGCAGCCAGACCCCGAACTTCAACAGGTCACAAACTGATGAGCAATCAGGCTGCAGCCTCCGTTCCTGCCTGTTAATGTTTCTGTTAACGATCTCAACAAACAAAAGGTGACATACCTTCTCATGTCATGTACATTTCCTTATTTCTTCTTACATGGCAGCTTCTGTGTTGCTTCCTTTGAATTATAAAAACACTTTTTATGCATATCAGCACTGACTGTAATAGTGAATAATGTGTGTACAAAACTGTGTATGCACCACCACAGGTGCTTAAACGTTGTGCTGAGGCTCTAAGATATTCAGGCATACATCTACATTGCTGATATTTTAAATGAATGTTACTTTGGAAACACTGATGAATGCACTTTATTGTTAACTCTGTGCTGAGCCTGCAGTTGCATATTAACTAAAATCAATCATGGCAGGAGCTGCATGTGTGTAATCCCTGTCTGTTTCCTCTCCTTCTGATAGCAGTCATGCTGTGGTCAGAAGCTGCAAGGTGTTGTTGATCCAGCATTTAAGGACTGATAGACGTTCCTGTCATGGGCCCCAGTGGTAACACGATAATACTTGACTCAACATATTTCTCTGCTTTATCCTGAACTTGGCACCCTTTAGTGATAAAAGAAAGTCCAGGTGAAATACTCCTAATAGAAACTATATGAAATGGACATATTTCTGTCCCAGTTCATATCAAAATTACGAGGAGACAGCTGGTCTTTGCAGATGAAATAATGTAGGCAACATGCTTGTTTGCACACAGTGCAAACCCCCCACGAGCAGCACTTTGGCAACAGTGGGAAGGAAAAACTCCCTTTTAACAGGAAGAAACCTCCAGCAGAACCAGCTTAGCCTAGCCAAGACTTGGCTAGGCTAAGCTGAATATATTCAGCATACTATTCTAACATAACTCCTAAATGTAATTCTTCTCAACATCCATATTATCATAAATGTCATACCATAAAAATAACTACACAGTGGGCAAAAACTCTCAGAATTATTTATGAATGCAGAATTTTTCCATTGTTAATATCACCAAAATGTGTTTAGGATAGGTTTACAAAGTGGGAAAAGAAAATGAGAGGGGTCTCATAACACTTGTGAGCCAAATTTTGTTTGTTTCTGAGTGAAGTATTATAGGCCTTTTTTGTGGGACACAAAACTTCCCACACAAAATCATCCCAACCCATCTACTTTGTCTGTTGATCATTGTACCTAGATTATACACCAGGGGAAATATGCTTCCTCCACCATATCATCTTAGCATGTGGAAGTAGCAAAATATGAAGTGAGCACAGCTGATAACTGTCCAGAGACCAACAAGAGGTCCTAGTGTTTGGTTTTCAGTCATTTTCTTGCACCAAAGTAAGAGTAAAATTGTATCAGCTAACTGTATGTGTGTTATAACACGACATATATTTCTAAATAAAGCGTCACTTTATTTGTTGTGACACACTGACAGCCTATCCAGGGTCTTCCCCTACCTCTCACCCACTGACAGGTCCACACCAGAAATGTTTGTCCTTTGAAACCCACATGACAAGCAGTTACATTGTTAAAATGAACATTCTTAAAGATGCGTAAGCTTTTACTTGCTACTGTTTCTGTTTCTCATGGTCTCTCAGTATTGTACAATTAAAACAGCACATTTAAAGCTCAGCTTATCATATTTTACTTGAAGCTCACTTAAGTCATTGTAATCTTGTATTTTATTTCTGAATTATTTTATTTTAACATCCACATTTAAATGATCTGCCTTTATCACTAGATGCAACACATAATGCCAATCTTGTACCCGATCTTCTTTTAGCATTGGCCAGAAAACAGTATTCACATCCAGCTGTGTGCTGCAGTTCTCACAAAGCTGTGTTTTGAGGCTTGCACAGATTGACCACTTCTTAGCACCCAAGCCTGTATTGTTCTTCAGAAGGTCATTACAGAGATCTTTAAGACTGTGCATTAGGAAAGAGCTACTTGAGATTCAAAAAGGAGGTTTCTATTTGAACTCAAGGAAAGGTTAGGGTTCATTCTTGTAAAAGTTTTAGTGGCTAGCCTGAAGATGTATCTGTTCATGCAAAGGGTCTGAGAGGCCCATCATTAAGAGTGGACACAAAAGTGTAACAGAATACTCTGTGGAAATACAGCTCTGAGATTAGACCAGAACTAGCAGACTGCACCTGCTCAGGTTCCTGCACCTAGTGAAAGGTGGAACTTTGCTATGTGTGATGTTTTCATTTTCATAATCAATAATTAATTAAAATAATTTCATTAGGTCTAGGGTTAAGCCAAGGCTTTTATTTTGTAGCCTACGTGTTGAACACTACCCTCTTTTGTTCTGTGTATCTAATATACTGGTGGGGGGGGGGGGGGGGTCTTTTTTATGGTGGCAAACAAGTGACAAGTGAAAAACAGGAAGTGGCTTTCTTTGATCATTTTATTTTACAAGCTACTCTATACCTGTTACATTTCTATAACCTTTCTTCCTGTTGTTGTATCGTTATCTCAGCAATGTATTTTTTGTTGCTCTTCTTTATGATTATTAGTTTTAACAAATTGCATTTCATTCCTAATAAATGACCTAATACAGGTAACTCTAGCACTCTGTGTACCTGCTATGGTCAGCTCTACTTTGGGAACACCACATTAACACATTACATCTAACAAATGCTCAGTAGCTATACCTGTAGGTAGGTGCAGAGCGCATGTCATATTAGGCATGCTACAGTAATCCAGCTCATCTAAGAATTTGAATACATACACAGAAAGGTCATTGTGTTTTCACAATTCCATGCTGAGGAAAAATTCTAATTGTCCAAAAAATAATGTGGAAATAACAGAATTCCTTTATAATCCTGAGTAACAATTTTTTTCTTGCTTTAGAGATGCCAGCTGATCCTGCTAAGCAGGAACCTGCATGGTTGGTAAATTACCTGTTAATGTGGATACACGGGGTGGCTGTAGCTCAGGTGGCAGAG
This sequence comes from Rhamphochromis sp. 'chilingali', assembly GCF_963969265.1. Taxonomy (NCBI): domain Eukaryota; kingdom Metazoa; phylum Chordata; class Actinopteri; order Cichliformes; family Cichlidae; genus Rhamphochromis; species Rhamphochromis sp. 'chilingali'. The sequence goes on along the minus strand of NC_137943.1, from coordinate 2,685,545 downwards.
CAGGTCAGCCACTAACCAGAAGGTTGGTGGTTAGATCGCAGGCTGCTCCAGTCTGCATGCCAAATACCCTTGGGCAAGATACTAACCCCATGTTGCTCTCCGATGCATCCGTCGGAGTGTGGATGGATGCTTAGAAGAAGTGATTGGGTGAATGAATTAGTTGTTTATAGCGCTTTGAGTGCTCAGACAGAGTTATATAAGAACCAGTCCATTTACCCACTGGAAGTGATTCATGGTGACTAGAGATCATATTTAGTGACTTCAAGAGAATACAAGTGACATTATTGCTGGTTACATGAAGAGGGGAGGACCCAAGATAAGCTGTTATCAATTTCCAGGCAAGTGACTGAAGCGACTGACATATGACCTGTTAATACAGTTAGATCTATATATTAGGACACTGACACAAGTTTAGTTTCTTAACCTGTTTGCTGAAACATATTCCAATTATAGTTCTATAATGGACGTGGACATAATGTGTAGACTCTCAGCTTTTATTTGAGGGAATCCACATTTAAATTGGATGAAGAGTTTGGCAGTTTGAGCTCCTTAACATTTGCCACCCTCTTTTTAAAGGGACCAAAAGTAATTGGACAGTTGACTCAAAGGCTGTTTCATGGGCAGGTGTGGGCAGTTCCTCTGTTATCACATAAGAGATAAAGCAGATAAAAGGTCTGGAGTGGATTTGAAATGTGGTGCTTGCATTTGGAGGATTTTGCTGTGACCAGACAACATGCAGTCAAAGGAGCTCTCTGTGCAGGTGAAACAAGCTGCAAAAACAGAAACAAACATCCAAGAAATTGTTAAGATATTAGCAAAATCTACAGTTTGTTTGAATGTTAGATAGAAAGCATAGAAACAAGTGCTTGTGTAAAGTCTCAGAGTAGAAAAGCGCTATATAAGAACCAGTCCATTTACCATTTTACCGTAAAGAGAAGACTGCAAGAAAGAGTGTTAACTGCAAGGTACGAGCCACTCATAAGGTTCAAGAATAGAAAAGCTAGATTGACTTTGCTAAAAAAAAAAAAAAGAAAAGAAAAAACACACACATCAATAAAAGCCAGCTCAGTTCTGGAAAAACATTCTTTGGACAGATGAAACCAAGATCAACCTCTACCAGAAGGCTGGCATGAAAAAAGTATGAGAAGGCGTGGAACAGCTCATGATCCAAAACAGACCACATCATCTGTAAAACACAGTGGAGGCAATGTAATGGCCTGGATGTGCATGGCTGCCAGTGGCACTGAGACACAGGACAGAAGCAGCCCCGTGAATTCTGACGTGTTCAGAAACAAACTGTCTGCTCAGATCAAGCTACATGCAGTCAAACTGATTGGGCAAAGTTTCATAATACAGATGGACAATGACCCAAAACATACAGCCAAAGCAACCCAGGAGTTTATTAAAGCAAAGAAGTGGAATATTCTTGAATGACAAGTCAGTCACCTGATCTTAACCCAACTGAGCATTTCACGTGTTGAAGACAGACGGCCTACAAACAAACAGCAACTGAAAGCTGCTGCAGTAAAGGCCTGGGAGAGTCAGGAGGAAACTCAGCATCTGCTGATGTCCAGGAGTTCATGACTTCAGGCTGTCATTGTCAGCAAAGGGTTTTCATCCCAGTATTAGAAATGAACATTTTATTTTTAGTTATTTAATTTGTCCAATTACTTTTGAGCCCCTGAAATGGAGAGATAAATGCTTTAGTTCCTGACAATTTAATGCAAGCTTTGTGTTAAACCCACTGAATTAAAGCAGAGGTCTGCACTTATAAGCACGTGAGCTGTTTCATTTAAAATGATGTACAGAACCAAAATGAGAAAAAAGTTATCTCTATTCAAATATTTATTGACCTAACTGTATGTCAGAAGGTCATCTCGGCAACCAAAGCCTGGCATGTCCACAAGCTACTCAGCATCAGGCCTCAAATCATGTGTCACTTCCAATGTGGACCCAGCTTTAGTATTGTGCTGGTTCAATACCAACTACCAAATTCAACTTAGATTAACTGAGGTTTAGACTATAAAGTGTTCTCGCTCTTATATATTCACTTATGTTTCACAATCACGCTAAGACTCCTGAAATAGGTTGCTTTTGTTCGGGTTTTCTTAAAGGTGCCTCTGAGGAGGTGCTATGAATCAGCAGTTCAGCAAACACGGTCACTCATAGAATTAACAACAGTTAGATGAACATTTCTCACAGGGAAAATCTCATAGGAACTAATTAATGCCTGTTTACACTTAACAGGAGGCAATTTGAGTAACTGCAGAAACCATGAAAAGTTTTGCTTTATTAAAGATTAAATCAGCACACTGGTACCAGATTATTCCACATCAGTCAAAATAGGATCATAAAGCTTCCAGGTGTTAAGCTTTGGGAATATTTATATTTATCATATAAATAAATAATTATACAAATTCTCATACTGGAGAAGTGATATTAGAAAATCCAAGGAAAATCCCAACAATCATATTATCCTCTATGAGGACCTATTAGCAACACTGACTATAGGAAAACATGCCTTTTTCTTGTTTCTCTGCAGAAATTAAATAAATGTACATGTGTCCTACAAGGTAAGTGATAAAAATGACCCCAAAGGTATTTGAAGCCGCAGCCTGTGGTAATGTTTTAAAATCAACTCCCCAAGTCACCTTACATGTACACATGGCCACATGTTGCCTTACTCCTCACCAGTCTGTAAATCGGTCTATTTTAGACTTTTACAATTATTGGTTATCAGTAAACATCAATCAGCAAGTTGTTTGGGGGTTTCTTTTATTCTTTTGCAGCTTTGCAATTCAACGCCATTCTTACTGAGATGGTGTTGAATCTGACAGAAGCGAGGCTGCCATATCACGCCATCGGCCCCTCTGGCCAACACCAGCAGGCAAGTAGGGTAAAGTGTCTTGCCCAGGGACACAACGACCAGGACAAAGAGCCCGGGGATCGAACCGGCGACCTTCCGGTTACAGATGCGATTCCCAACCCCCTGAGCCACAGTCACCCACAAATATACATGGATCAGGAATATGTGAAACAATTTAAAACCTAATTACTAGTGTTCCTTAAATTTAGTTCATATTTAACACCTTAATACCTCAAAGAAGACGATTTTCAAGTTGTTATTAATTAAACTTCGGACAATGTTCTTCATGTAACAGAGTCAGAGGCCTTAGAAATCAGAATAAAATGTCCAGGATGAATTAACTGGCAGGGCAGAAAACTTGTGGTTTACACAAACCAATAAAGATATTAATACTGTCAAAAACACCAACTTCAAAAATCTGCACTTACTATGTAGCCACAGTGTTTTTGCCAGAAACTCATTCCTGGGTTTGACCATACTCAACATGTCCCCAACAAGTCAGTCTCTCATCTAATGTAAATGTAATCTGACCTTTACCATTTAGTTGTCTAAACTTTAAACTCTAGACTGCAGCACATATTTAGTTATAAATATGCAAATACGGCAGTTGCAGAGAATTTAGTCAAAGCAATTGGCAATTGACTTGGTGCACGTCCTCAGAGTGGACACCATACCAAAGAGTGCTCTATGAAGGACGCCACCTGGAAAACAAAACAAGGCAGACCTAACACCTGGCATGCATCTGTGCAGACACACATACATAGTTGTAAATAAATATACATATACCTGATTTGTCATAATTCTTATAACATCATTCTTATTCTTAAAAGAAAATGAAATAAAAATAAACAGATAAATTGCATGTCAGTTCTGGCAGAATCATCATCATCTTACTTTTAACTCATTATCATTATTTCATGTTGGCTTGCTGGGGACTCATAAAACTACCGCTCACCATGTGTTTCAACCATTCCTAGTTTGCAAGTGTGTTAATGATTAACTGGATTTGTATTGCCTTAGGAAAAGCTGATAACATCCAATAAAGCCATTTAGTATGTCTCCATAACTCACCTGTTGGTTTACAGTAACACACCACCTCAGATCTATTGGCATCTATTGTCTTTGGTGAAAGGTTGTACAAATATAAGTGAATGAGACAAGTTTACCCCATCGAATCTAAAGTATGGCCACTGTAAAATGTTGCCATATGCTCTTGAAGTCTTTGTTTCCCATTATTTGTCAGCCAAGGTACAGTATAGCAAAAACTGAGGACAACCTGCAATATCAATAAAATGTTAATGATTCAAAATTGTAACCTCTTAAAACTGCAGTAATTGTATGCTAAACTGGCACTAGTTACCACAGCGATTGTACTGCTGTGACTGCAGTTTCCCACATGGAAAAGAAATAGAAAAAACTTATAAAAGACTTGCATCAGATGTGGCCTACTTCATATAGTGAATCATATCAGGCTTATATGATTACTCATGAAAGTGGCCACTTTCTCATTACTTTCATATATTGTTTTAGGAAGTATCCAAAACATACAAGTTTCATTTATATAATTTTTCACTCTTGTATGCTTTTCATACAAGTTTCAAGACAGAAAACTTTATAAGATTTATATCTATCTTTTCCATATGAGTTATCACAGTGTGGAGACTATATATCCTCCTGTCAATCATGTTAGTCTGTTCCTGTTAATCTGAGAGAGGGAGGGGGGCTTCGTTTTTTGATGTTCCACTTTTGAACTGTGAAGTCTGTTCATATTTCTGACGGCTCTTCAGGTTCTGACTTTTAGACCACTCAGTTCAAAGTTCAAATGCGTATTTGCATCCAGCACTTCTAAGTTAGGCTAACAGAGTCTGCACTGAAGCTGGGAATTTAATGCCTTTGATGACAACTATAATGAAATGCTAACAAAGTTTAGCCCAGTCAAATCTGCTAGCAAGTTTTACATTACATGAAATTAACACACTGACCACAGCATTTCATTTCACAGTGAACCTGCTAACTTCCCAAATCACTGCTGCTAGCTGAGAGAGAACACCATCAGAACACTGGAAAACATTTCCGGAAAATTTAATTTTTTGATTAAAGCACGACAGCCAAAATATCTTCAATGCATTTCAAGGTTGAATGACTGAACAGCAATGTTGGCACATTCCACGTTTTTATTCTAGAAGGTAATTACACTTTAGCTGCATTACCCACAGCAACAATGAGCAATACAAAAGAAGTAATAATAATAATAATAATCTTGCCTGTACATCCTTAGCGAGAGTGTCATGCACCAGAACTTACTGCTAAACCATAGATTTGGCTAGATCCCATGGGGAACGTGATGCTCCAAACGGTTTAAATTAGGCCAAAAAGCCATATGTGTCATTGTCTTCTCTCTCTGTTACTTTTCTATAATTTCACGTTAGGTTTGGTTCCTTTTCCTTGATCAGGCAAAACCTACAGACCCCATGGTCCCTACAGCGTGTCTCTTTTTCTTGTTAAGTCATCTTATGATTCCCATATATTGTGTTTTAAAAGCATGCAACAGGGCTGCATTTGCTTCACTCTGAGAAATTATTTTACAAACGTGGAAACATCAGTTTTAACTTGATCACACTTGCTAACAAATCCCCCAACATTTGGATGAATAACGACATGAATTCATACATGTCACACAGTCATCAACTTTTATCCTAACACGTCCTTGGTCAGTCTGGGAAAAAAACATTAAAGGGGATAATGTATTATTGTATTTACCTTACAATATAAAGCACACTGTTGCGGTGATATGGCACTATATAAATACAATTTAATTGAACTGAAATTAAATTAATCCCTGCCGCTGAAGTGAACAACACATCAATCACCGACAGTATATTATGTATATTAGCATTTTGCCTGGAGCCCTTGAGGTGGCTATCCAAGTTACATAAGCATGGTGAATGGTAGCAAACATTTGTGCTAGATAAAGAAGCCCTTGAAAGCTGTGAATCCACCTGTATACTGTTTGTCTTCTCTCAGAGAGCTCCCACTCGCTGTCTGACAGTGTTCAAATATACAAGTGTTGCCAAATACTGCTGGGTGTTTGAAGTCTACCCCAAGTACTTTGCTTCCCTCAATATGTATTTGTACATGAACATACAAATACAAGCAGGCAGTCACTACATGAAGCTAGAGAAAAAACAGTTAAATAATTAAATAGCATTGGAATCCCTTGAAAAAACATTTGCACCCATTTCATGTTCTGATCTGTCACTGCAGAAAGTACACAGTCCTGGGACTTTTAATCTTTTTTTAAATGTGATTAATAAAGGTGTAGTCCTTCCTGTAATGTTCTGCTCTCTGCACATAAGTATTTGGAGAGTTCATTTAATAAAGACGTCAAGTTGTGATTGAAATATAGACTTTTAACTGCCATTGTTCAGAGTAACTCAAATTATGCCATGACTGCATAATATAAAGTAGTATACTATTTCCCTCCTATATCAGCATTCATGTCTGATATTTAATAATGGAAAATGTAATACTTGAAAATTACAGGTGACGTGCACATGTATTCATCCATATTGTCATTTTCTTGGAACTGCAACCGTTGGAAACGTTATGCTAAAACGTTACTATATTACTGTTTTTGAAACTTATTAGAAATCTTCCATTTGTCTCAGCAGTGACATTGCTGCCATTGTCCCCGATGGCCGTCCCTCCCTGAGCCTGGTTCTGCCTGCTGTTCAAAATGAAATTTGTCTTCCTGCTATCCTATCATGTCCTTGCTCATAGGTCATGTGATTGTAGGATCTTTACCTTACAATATAAACCACCTTGAGGTGACTGTTATTGTGATTTGGTATAGAAATGCAACTGAACTGTGTCCTGCATTTACAGGCAGCTGTATGGTGTAGAGACACTCTGGTTTGATCTGCTCTCTCAATTAGGATTTGACACGGCTCAGTGCTAGGACCAATTCTGTTTACATTATGCATGTTTTTAGTTAAACTGCAGGAATGTCTTAAAGACATAAAGACCTGGATGACCTCTAACTTTCTGCTTCTTAATTCAGATCAAACTGAGGTTATTGTACTCGGCCCTGAAAATCTTAGAAATATGGTATCTAAGCAGATTCTTACTCTGGATGGCATTACCTTGGCCTCCAGTAACGCTGTGAGGAACCTTGGAGTCATTTTTGACCAGGACATGTCCTTCAACGCACATATTAAACAAATATGTAAGACTGCTTTCTTCCATTTGTGCAACATCTCTAAAGTTAGAAACATGCTGTATCAGAGTGAAACTAGTTCATTATTACTTCTTTCATTATTATCAGGAAGTCCTAAAAACTCCCTGAAAAGCCTTCAGTTAATCCAAAATGCTGCAGCAAGAGTCCTGACAGGGACTAGAAAGAGAGCAGATTTCTCCTGTTTTGGCTTCCTGTTAAATCCAGGATTGAATTCAAAATCCTGCTCCTCACATACAAGGTCTTAAATAATCAGGCCCCATCTTATCTTAATGACCTTGTAGTACCATATCACCCTATTAGAGCACTTCGCTCTCGCTCTGCAGGCCTACTTGTTGTTCCTAGAGTATTTAAAAGAAGGGTGGGAGGCAGAGCCTTCAGTTTTCAGGCCCCTGTTCTTGGAACCAGCACCCAGTTTGGATTTGGAAGACAGACACTATCTCTACTTTTAAAATTAGACTTTAAACTTTCCTTTTTGATTAAGTTTATAGTTAGGGCTGGACCTGATCCAACCCTGATTCTAAGCTCCTGGGGTTCATGATGCACTGTGTTTCTTCTTCAGCTACCTTTTTCACTCACTATGTGTTTATACACCTCTGACTCACTGCAGCTGACAGGTTCTCTTTTCCAGCGTAAAAAGGAGAGCGCATCACTGAATTGTCCAATACTCAGCAACATGAGAAAGTACAAGGAACTCAGTGAAGAAGGAATTAAAAATGTAAAAGTAAAATGATGGATTTAATTACAGCAGATATCGTTCTAAAGTGCTGTAACTAAATTTAAGGATATAATTCATTCACTCTCTTCAATACTATGTGCCAACACAGTACAGAGCAGGAACCTAAACTCTACTCCCAAAGAGGTCAATCATCTCCTTAATAATGTACCACCATCAGTGTATACGACTCTCTTGGTGAATGAGGCATTTTGAAAGTGCTATCTAAGAAAAAGTCTATTTACTAGAAGCTTGTTGATGGCTTCCTACAGTGATTCTTATGTGGACTATTGTTATGAAGGTCTCACACACATTCGGTTGGACCGCTGTTGCCTTAATTCTTCATGAAACAGATTCAATAAAGTTTTGGAAACATTCCTCAGAGACCTTGGTCCATATTGATGTGATAGCATCACACAGCCGCAGTAGAATATTTTTGGCTGCACATCCATGTGAATCTATTTCCTCTTTCTTAAAAACTCAGACCAGCCTGTCTGGGATCATTGACCGTGCGCTTTGAGTCACTTAAATGACCGGAACCATTACAATGCTTTGAATTTTAATTTAATGTCCTTGCTGTTGTTCACACATACGGCTGGCAAAGTCTGTGTGGGCTGTTATTTTCTGAGGGGTCTGACTTTACTTTTGTGTAAGTAGTAATTTCAACTTACTCGTTCATCTCCTTCACTTTTGTTAAGCTCCAAGGAACTTTTTTTTTTTGCAGCAAATGCTTCTGGTCCTTCCAAAAAGTTAAAAAGTTTACCGCTGATGCTGTAAGTGGCACACTGGCATTTGCTTCAAGCACACACAAAGACCTATACCCAAATGCACCCCATCTATTCTTTTAATATAGCCCACAAAAGGCATGACTCTCCAGCTGTGTAGCAAATATGAGCTCCATTGTGGGAGAAAGAAAAGAACAACTTTTTGCCTTCAACTCCACCTAATATGAATAATAAAAAGCTCAGGGCAGTACATTAGAATGAGTATAATTCAGAGGGCCTGTTTGTTGAGGTGGATAATGTGCCTCATACTGGTGCCTGCTGTCAAGGCCAGTATTGGCAGTTGAGAATACACACGCATGTGCACACACACACAGGGTTATGAATTTCTCTTTATTTCCACTTTAGACTCGTGATCTAGAGGCCATTAACCTATTACACTCCTGCTGCTTGTTATTCTTTTGCTGTTCATATTTATATCCTTGTTTATGACCACTGGACTTTTATACATGGCACTGCTTTTGCTTGATCCTCATGTAGATTGTTTGCTACACTGTTTCATTTCCATGTACAATCTGCCTGTCATTCCGATCAAAGATTTGGATTTTGGACTTTTATTCTTCCTACTGCTGTCCTGCATTTGGCTCCTCTTCCTATTAAATTTGTTACAGTCACATTTGTCCAATAATCTCTGGAGTGATGAAAATGTGCTTATGTTTGGCTTGCTTATATTCAATCTGAAAGACACTGAGTAGAAGACGTTTCCACTTTTCTTGAAAACTGAAAAAGAGCTTTTCTTCCCCTACTGGAATGAGTCCAGGAGCTTTTCATTAAAGCAGACTCAACACAGGCCTTCATAACACTTTCTTTCATTCAGGGTGGCAAAAAGACACAGTGAAACTCAAAGAAAAGGAAATACAGGCAGGGGAGCAAAATTCAGTTCAGCCAGTGTCAGAAGTCACACTTCACGAAGCTATGTGTGTAAATGGTAACTGCACACAGTCAGAGACAAGACAGGGCATCATAAACAGCCTCAACAAAAGATATAAAACAATCACTCGGGAATTAGTGCTTAGCATCTGGACTTCGGTGCATATGGGTCTATGTGGTTGTGTTGTCCGCTATGCTTGGTTAGCCAGTTATAGTAGTTGCCTTATGTATTAGCATCTTGCTGGCTCAGTGGCCCTGGCTAATTGCCAGCCTGCTTAATCCATGTGGGCACAGAGCCATTAACCTTGGTTTCAGCAGATAACAACTGCTGCATATACTAGGACCACTGATGTAGCTTGGGGGTCACTGCACCAAACGCTCCGATTAACACTGGGACCACTGTGGTAATCTGTGCGCATCTATATATATAGATCTATAGATATATATATAAGCTTTTATCCTGGCAGCAGTGTAAGGGGAGGGATTCCCGACACGATACAGAGTGATGTAGATATCACTGAACCGGAGCTCTGGGATTGATGTCACCACTTTCAGTGAAGTTAAGTAGAATGGGAGACAGACACCATCTTTTAAGATTAGACTTCAAACTTTGCTATTTCAGTTCAATTCAGTTTTATTCGTTTAGCGCCAAATCACAACAACAGTTGGCTTAATGTCTTTGACCAAGCATATAGTTAGAGATGCTTCATTTACTTATGGTGCAATAGGTCAAGGCTGCTGGGTTCTTTTCTTCATGTGTTTATACACCACTGATTAGCAATAAGCATTAGTAAATGCCCCGCAGTAATAAATGCAATTGATATTAAATGTAAAGGTTTTCATTTATGAGGAAGAATATGCCAGGTAAAGAATAGGAAAATACAAAACTATACTTCCAGGTTCCAGAAACCCAGCCGACTCCTACTTTCCAACATCCACTATAGACTGCGAATACGTTTGGAGATTTGAGGCTGTGCTGTGTTTTGTAACAACTATTGGTGTGTATGTTTGAAGACTAAACTAATGCCCCATTATGATTTCTCTGAGTCCGCCTCAAGCCTAGCCTTTCACCCTGTTCTCTGCAGCATTTTCTGAGCTCTGTGTTGAATGAATGAGGAATGAATGAGGACCACAGTGTCTGGAACTGGCTGCCATTAGCCTGCCAATCAATTTGTTTAACTCCCCAGGCGAGGGCAGTGATTGGTGGACCCTGCACACACACTCCCTTCCTGCCAACAAAGCAACCCATATGCCCTCCCAGCAGGGGCCAGCCCTGATATGGGGCCCATGCATTTACAGAGCCAGTTATTGGAATCTGAAGCTAACAGGATGAAAGGACAACCATCAGTGAATTGAATCTCTGAGCAAATCAAGTGGAATGCACATTCAGGGTGTCACTCATGCTCCAAGTCTGAACCTCTATTCCACAACTCACAGCCACACCAGTCTGCTGACAAGAAACACTCATAAACACTCTCAGCAGCATGGTGGGTCACATAATGACTCAAAACATATACACAACTGTCAGTAATCAAAAACTAGTTTTTTGATGACAGTTTAAAAGGAAATGACAAAAAGGGATGTATATTTTCAAATGAAAACTTAAACTGACCCCATGCATTTCTACAAGTTATTCCTCACATAGCTTAGATTGTAATATTTGGCCTTTTGTTGTCTCAGATTTGGTAATCTTGAAAAGTCTGTATCTGAATCAGAGTAATCCAATCCAATGGACCTTTGAAAAAAAAGCCAGTTTTTCTGGACAGCAAAAACTCTAATTCCCAAATCTATTATTATGATTATTACATTTTTTTAAGCTGGGCCCAGACTAATCATTTTTTAAGTTTTCCACATAGAAAAGGTCAAGGTAAGTACATTTTTATCAAACCTTGTTAACTACAAGTTCATATTACTTGTTTTCTGAATTTTCTCATTTGTCATATTATTCTGTCTGGTTTTTGAGTTAATTGAGAGCAACGGCTATATGTGGATTTCTATGTTAGACGTGCTGTTGTTTCATTAAAATGGTGTTCCTTAAATCTGTGTAACCTCTTTCCATTTGTTTTAAATTCGAACCTCAATTTACTTTTATATAGTAGGAACATTGGGCTCTTGAGATTCCGACTTTTTTCTGGAGTCCTGACTGAAACAAATATTAGTTCAAATCAGTATAGACTGGATAACAATTTACAATTCATACACACCAAAAATACAAAATAAATACACACATATACATAAGGATGACAGACGATTAAAGAAATAGAGTAAGTAATTTCCACAGTCCCTTTAAAACAGACCATAATATTTCTGTAACCACACCAAACATAAACATAAAAGTTAAGTTTCTACATGTCGGTATTTTGGCAGAAAACAAACAGTAAAGTGTGAACTGACTAAAAAGAAACTTAACCCTTAGCTGGTGCATGACACCACCTTATCTAAGATCCTTTGAGGGGACAATTCTATATAAGTTAATACTATAAAAGTCCTGGGTTGAACTTCCTTGTCATTTGGGACTTTTCTGTGTGTAGTCTGCACGTTCTCCCTATCTCTGTCTTGGCCACCTCCCCAGTCTATGCTTTGGGAAGAGTGTGAATTTGAGCAGAAATGACTGTCTATAAATCTTTCTAGTACACAACTAGAGGTTAACAAATGAGCTAAAAAAAAGACAAGGAGAAATAGACATAAGTGAGGAACAGAGACAGCTGAAACTATTCAAGACAATGAGACAACATAAGCAACACTAAATGCAATAAAACAAGAAACAAATGACTACCAAAATAAAACAGTAAGTGAGAAACAATCATTTGCAACAGGCAAGAACTTTCCAACACTAAAGGGCCCCACAGGTGGAACGCTGAGGGAATAACCTAAACTCTATAATTACAACTACATTAACTTTAACCAAATTTTCACCTGGATCCTTAAAGTACTGAATCAACTTCTTTACTCAAGTAAAACATAAAAAGTACCTGCTCTAAAATGTACTCAAAGTGAGAAAGTAAAATAAGTCCTTAAAGAAGGTTTCTACCAGATATTTTTGTGTAAGACGAAGTGAACATTGTGCTATATTCAAGTAATAACAAAATGATATTAGTAGATAGGAATACAAACTTTATTGTAGTCTAATATTTAATTCTAATTATACTCAGCTTGAACCAGTTAACTAGAACATGACCGGAGACAAAAGAAGGAAAGATAGCTCTATTTTCTGTTGCCTACATTTTAAAGACAAAAATGAGTAAAGTCAGGGGTTTAAGTGGGACTCAGCAGGTGGAGGAACCCTGAAATCAGTTGTAGTGGCTCAGCGAGGGAAAAAGAATCACAACTAAAGATAATAACTATTGAGTGGCCTAGTAGATTTTCTTAATTCAGTCTGTGATCAGCTGACCTGTGCTACTGAGGTTTACTGCTCTTTGTGGGTTTACACAACTGAATTCAATAAGATATGATGATTTATGAATTGTCCTGGCTGATTTCCGTCCTCTACACTGACAGTAGATTTTTCATGCTGTCTTTGTACTAGACTGAATAAAGTTGGTATGAAGGTGGAATTCAGTGAATGAAGTTTCATCAGTTTCATTTCAAACTTATCTCATCTTGATGTAACCATGAAGCCACAGCCACTGTGCACCACACACTGTTCTTTACTTTAGATCCATCACGGTACAGCAAGCTAACCTGTTTATCCTGCACTAACTTGCTGTATTTTTATGCAACCTAGAATAACATAGTCTGCCTCTGTTTGTTTTGCTGAATGTTTCACAATATGAAAAAAACATAGTGTCACACGTTCAAAGCCAAAATTTGATTCAAAAGGGCTTTGAACATGTAAGCTTTTATCAGTTGTCACTGAACAGTCCTTACCTTTGAATTTAACTCTGTTCTTCCTCTCCTGGCCTGTCTTTCTTATCTTTCTCCATCTCTGAGTGAAGTTATCTTGCATTTTTCTCTCCCTGTAAAATACAGCAGCTTGACCTTTAGCTAGCAACACACTGTGCGACAAACTGCACACAGTTTGTGTGTTTGCTGATGTTTGCTGAGCTGATAAACAATGTTCCCTCTAATGTTTCATGTGTCTGAGTGAACACACAAACTCCCTGAGCGTCCCTTGGACCACTGTGAGCAACAGCAGACGTGTGCACTGTGGTCACGCCAGCATCCAAGTTACATGTTTATTAAAATAATCAAATTACAGCATTTACATTTCTGTTAGACTACTTTTAATTACCTGCTTTAGCCCACGTACAGTGAAAATTAAAAAGAATCATGACCTGTGTGGCATGTTAACACTATTGGAAGTAAAATAACTTGAACTCCAATTTTGAAAAACACAACTTTCTTGTTTTTTTGTTGTTGTTGTTTTAAATAAAGCTCTGACTTATATTATGAGTCTGTGGTCTGGGAGAGAGTCTGTAACTCTCTGTCTGCAAAATACAGGATATACTGACCAATGTTGGGCAATTAATTATATAGTCACTTCTTCAAAAAAAAGTAAACGAGTTATGCAAACAACAAAGTTTTTTGCAGCTGTTTACCTAAAAATGCAGCCAAGGCGTTTTTTAAATAAACATTTCAAACTATTTACAGAACAATCAGCTGTTCTGCATCAAATCTGATGCCACACAAATTATTTGTGCCGCTCCAAAAAATAATTTCTGTCCACTATGAGATGAAGGAGAACAACAGCCTGATACCTGCAGGCCTGACAACAGCAGATGTGTCACTGCTGTAACACCTGTAACACTCAGCAGTTGCCTCATTGTTCTGACACACAACAAAACTATTGACTACACTACACACTAACTACACACTAACTACACACTAACTACACACTAACTACACGAGATTTGCGCTAAACCTCACAAATCTCTCACATCTCAAAACACGCCGTCACTCCTAAAACTTCCCCCCTCCCTAAACAACTACATGCCATGTTGCCATATCATTTTCTGATTGGTCGACATTGTACATTTTTCGACCAATAGGAAAGGCTGGGGATTTTTTCGAGCGTTTTCCTTATAAAAAGCCGTTTTTACCGTTTCTTCCCGCAGTAAATATAAACAACGACAGTATTCAGGAAGAAAACCAAACATTGCAGATATTTTTATTATAACTCTGGTTTTACGTGGCCGATCAACACAATTTAAAAACTGGTATAAAGTCCACACTTTTTCTGTCAGTTGCTCCGTCTGTCCTGCTCACATCTCCAGTGGTTGTCCACGTTGTCATTAACGTGGCTTCACTCCACATCACAGCAAAAAAAAATTTCTGGCACAACTTCACCTGCTTCCAAGGTGCATGGAGAGGATGAAAGAATTCACAAAGCAGGAACTCCTCCACATCAGCCACGCAGCTTTGCTCGCTAAAACACCGGTGTGGGCACATAAGGACGCTGTGTAGCCTGTCAACGACGTTGATTAGCTGCGTATATGCGAATGTGAATCGCATCATTGGCTGGACTACAGGATAAGGTGGCATCGTTCTAACCCCAAAGTATTAATTTTAATTTCAATGCAGGTGAGGTTGTTTTTTTTTTGCATGCAACGCAGATTTTCTGTGAGCAGAGACCATGCAAGCAGTGCGCAATTGCGCACGCGCGCAGTTTAGAGGAAACACTGCACTACTAAACACTACTAAGAACACTGAATTTAAAATTACCGGCCGCAAAATGTTACTCCCTTCATGTTCGCTCTTCTTCTGTATCACTGGCTAGATGCCGAAGTATGAAGACCGCAACTTATCGACACCACATCTCTTATTATGCGACATCACCTGGTGATTAATACAGCAAACAGGCCGGGCTTTCATGTGTTACTATTTAGGCTCAAATGGGTTTGGTCATGTTATGTCTATGTGTTCTCTTTACCTGAGTCAAACTATTTCTCCCCACATTTTTAGCTTCTTGCTGACTTGTTGATAAGTCTTTTCCAAAAGATCTAAAACTCTAACCCCAACCCGTGGAAGTGTCCCATAATCCACAATGGTTTTTCTGTGTAAAGTCGGTTTCCTTTCCACATCTTTGTTGATTTCAGAGTTAAACTTTGTTTCTTTTTAAAAAAGGAAACATGCAAAATTTTAGAGGTTGAAGAATGGTTCCTGATTTGACTCTTTCACTTCTTATTGATCTTTTCATATTATAAAACCTAATAAAATAATAAGGACTTAAGGTGTTACAAGGTGTTACAAGCTTCATTTACAAAGGATTTATATTTAAACGATTTTGAATGATAAGGATTGTATTTGATTGAAAATACTATAATTATAGAGATATTTAACATTTGTTTTTCAGACTTATTAAATAACTTGTGGATATGTATATAATGTGCATTTTTTTAAATTTATTTTTACATTTTTGTAATTTTACCAATTTTGGTCAATAATTTTAAAAGAAATGTAATAAACATATGAAACACCATTGTCCTTATACCTTTTAACAGTTTACTAATACTTGTTATATAATAAGTATAATGTTATATACAAAAATTAATATTTATTTATTTATATATACACCATTTTTCACCATTTTAGTAGGGAACACTTTCATAACAAATCCCCTTAAAATTGCAGTCTATTTTTTCCTGTCATTTTTGTGTCTTTTTTTACTCAGTGCATCAAGTTTTATCTTTTAAATGAACATTGTATTTTTTATGTTAATTTTGATTTTTACAAGCTTTTTAAGTCCAAAAACATTTCCCTAATACAAAATTTTAAATTCATATTTTTCTGTCAGTTACATGCTTTATTAGTCATTAATTAGTTAATGGCAATTCACCGGCTATTTTTGTATTATTTTCTTGATAGCTCATTCATTTCAAAATTTAAAAAAAAATCAGTTAAAAATTTTTTCTTTTCTTCATATAATGAACTTCACAGCTGATACTGTCAAAGTGGCAACAATACAGTATTGTTATTAATTCAGCAATTATTTTATTAATGCCATACAATGTTTTTTTTAATCTATGCATTAGGAATAATCTCATCATTTGGTCAGTTCAGCTTGGATTAAGGTTCATGATAGTGTTAGGACTTCTAATTATACCCCACAGACATATTTTCAGCCATTCTAATTGGGTGCTGAAAGCTTTCTGTTAATATTTTTTGGATTAGTAAAGTCAAGCCAATTACAATCTAACCTCCAAAACATATTGAAACCAATGGATCCAAGGGGATTTACAGGGCAGATTTATCTTCCAGTACCGTCGCTTTTACATCTGTGTGCCATTTAATGCCTGTACCTCATCACAAAGCTGATTGTTTTCACCCAACAAAACTATTTGGAAATAGTTATTAATCTCCCTCCACAGTGGAGTCTGTTTTGCTGAGACATAATCTGCCAGAGTCTGATTGAGCTACATAATCCCAGCCCCTCGAGTCTCTATTGGATGTCTCTGTTGGTGGCTGGAGATGTGACCCCACCCCCGCGTCCTCTGGCGTAGCTTCTCTACTGTATGAGTCTGCCCTGGGGGCTAAACAATATGTTCCTATTTTTTTTTTCATTTTTTAATTAATCAGAACCTAAATCTGTGTGTCTGAGAACAGAGCTGACGGATGATGATTCTCACACATTCTGTTAGCTTTTCTACATTGATTTCTTACCTTCTTCTTTCTCCCTTCTTCCTCTGGTTCTTTCCTTCTTTATCATTAACCACCTCACCCCGTGTTTGTTTCTTTTTCTATCTCGCTTTTTAATCCTGCAAATCCACACTGCTATCTTTTTCCCCCTTTGGCCCCGACCCTCACCACCACTTCATTGCTCCTTCCTCAACTCACACCCGTACCTTCTTTCACCCTTGTTGTCCTGTCTACCTCCTTTTCTGCAACCAAGTGTCCCAACAGGAGCAGATTCAGGGTCAGTAGTTTTTATCCTGGATCATTTGTATCAGTGAGTGTGCAAAGTGCATAACTGAGCTTAAATCATCACTTGCTGTGACACTGCGCAGCCGTTGGAGATGCACTGACGTGGAAGTGAGTGACAGCTGGGCTGGTCTAGGAATGAATGGAGGATCAATGACACATATCAACAGACAACTCTGAGCTGCGGGAGGGGAGGAGGTCTGTGTGTGTGTGTGTGTGTGTGTGTGTGTGTGTGTGTGTGTGTGTGTGTGTGTGTGTGTGTGTGTGTGTGTGTGTCTGGGAGGGGAGGAGGTGTCTGTGTGTGAGAGGGAGACAGAGAGAAACATTTGTACACACTTCCATTACACAGTTAAAATGTTACTAACGACAAAACTTCCTAATATGACGTTTTTATGATCTAAGAAGGGCAAGTTAAAAGTTAGAGTGAACATAAAATGCTGGACCTATACTGCTATATGTAATAAACTATTAAATGCAAAGAAGATGTTAATTAATAAAGTATGTATTTGTGTTGTCTCAAACTTAAAATCAAAATTCAAATTTACCTTTAATGTACCTTGTTTCATAATGAGGATATACATTATATATTGTTAATATTTATTCTCCAACCAGCGGTCAAAAACAAATACTGTTTAAATTGCAAAACGACCAAAAACTAAATATGTAATGAAAATAAAGCTAACAACTTTCTTTGTTTTGTTTTTGATGGAGGTTTCTTTTTCTGTTACTGATTACTATACAGCTTCTATATTTAAAGACTTCGTTTTTTTCATTTAAAAAAAAAACCCTGCATACTGCACAGTAGTATATTGAAAAAGCTCACTCTAGCATGAACTTTGTATCCTTTTACAAATGTTTACCTAGTAACAGCAGTTCTTCATTCTGTGAGTCTATTATAGCCAATCGATGAGCTCCCTCTGCTGGTAAGAGTGGAGCAGCACTCCTTGGTCATATGACCAAGGAGCCCACAAAAAGTGAGTGGTATGTATGTATATTTATCTTTTGGTTTATATTTTTGAACCAGTGGTGAGGTATCTTTTGAAGATCAACTGGTTTTTGAGAAGTTCATGTTGACATTATGATTTAAAAAGCAAACACAATTGTTTGATAATAATTCTGAACCTCGTCAACTGAAAACTCAAACAGTTTGTTTGTTCTTCATCCATCTGGGCCTTACTCTTTCTGTCTAAATTTCTCAGACTTTTTATCTGATTTAATGCCCACCTCAAATAAAATAATTATTCTGGATAATTGTGACATCCATGTAGATAATGAAAATGGCAGCTTCAATGTTAATCTATTATCAGACTCAACTGGCTTCCATCAAAATGTGAAAAACCCACCCACCACTTTAATATCGCTGGAGATCTTGGTTTGACACATAGCATAGAAACTGAACGTTTGACAATATTCCCTGAAATCCCCTCTCATTTCCTAACAACATTTAAAATCACAATAATGGATTACACAACAGTGGGGAATAGATTTCATTACAGTACGTGTCTTTCTGAAAGTACTGTAACTAAATTTAAGAATATAGTTCATCCACTGTTGTCTTTTTCAATGCCATATGCCATCATAGTGCAGAGCAGCTACCTGAAGGCACCTCGATTATTGAGATCAATTATCTTGTTAATAATCTTCACTGTGTATGACGCTGGAGACTGTAGCTCCTCTAAAGAAATTCTGTGTAATCCTCAAATTCAGACTTAAAGCAGACGATGCATAAGCTGGATTGGAAATGGCATCTTGATGATTTCAAAGATCATCATTTAGCCTGGAAAAATAATTTGTTGTTCTCTTAAAAGCCCTCTTACAGCTAGAACATTTTATTATTATCACTGATTCTTCAGCACTGTAGCCAGACTTCCAACAGCTCATAGCACTGTTGAGTGAAGCATTACTTTAAATTTAACTAGTAAAGACTTCCTGAATTTCTTCACAAATAAAATTTTAACCATTACAGAAAAAATTGCTCATATCCATCTCACAGACATAACATTATGTACAACTACTTTCAATACCATTTATTATTCTACAGAGTCCTTCTCCGATTGATTTTTCCAAGTTTGTCCCATGGTTCAGTTTGTTTTCACACAGAGAAAAATCCAAGTAAACTCCCAGCAAACCAAACTGCTTCACTACAAAGCACGTGAGACTGTTTAGTCCACTCATTAGGCAAATGTGTCCGAGGCAGGAGCAACAAAAGGAAATACAGGAAGAAGGTGCTGTCTGAGAAAACTGAGACTTTACAGTTTGTGACAAAGTGTTCACATCTTCCTGATTTCTTTTTTTTTTTTTTTTTTGTATGACTTAAAGGTTTCAGATCATCAAACAAATTTAAATAATACAAAAAGATAACATGAGTAAACACAAAATGCAGTTTCTACATGAAACTCTAAGACAACACTAAACCACCTGCAGGTTTGGTGTTGATCCAGTCTGATAAATGAACCAAATACAAATTAATGTTGAACTGCTTATGAAGACTTTCAATTTACTTGGTCAAATGCCCGCATCTAAAGAGACAACTGTGGTTTCTAATTTGCTGATAGAGCAAAAGTCTGTTATATTTATTAGTCTATATTATTAGCTGAGTATCTAAAACCTGTCTTATCAGGATGTGTTATAAATGGAGTGATTTTTATTTTTGTTGTCTTATGACAAGGACTTTGATTACATTTTTTGTTCTATTTCCAATAGATTTTCTAAACCATTTTTTCCTTTTTTCTCTTACGTGAAGAGCAAGATTTTATTTTGCCTTTCCTGTTTCCTATAGAACACATGGTCATTGTTATCTAAATACAGTGCCCATTCATTTTTTTTTAACTCTTGTTCTTTAATTCTTGTTCTAATTGTTGGTGTGACTCTTTTTCTGTTAATTAATATGGCTACGCCTCTTTGTTTTGAGTTGTAACCAGCTGAGAACGTGAGACTTGTGTGTACAGATGTTTTGGACATTAGAGTGCACTGCAGAAAAGCAACATCTGCCTGTAAGTTATTAAATCGATTAGTAATTTTAAGATTCTATTCCCTGCAACCATCCACACATATATTCCATGTGACAAACCTCAGTATGTTCATGTTTAAACTGACTGGTGAAGTGTTGAATGTTCACTAAAGTTTTGTGTGTGTGTATCTTGTATGGCTGTATATTGGTGTGTGTATGTGTGTTTGGGATGGATGTATGTTTATGTGGTAAAATGCAGCACTGAAGGCAGAGCACACATAACGCTGAGTGCAGAAGGAGAACAGAAAAGATGTGAAAGGTGAATAAGGCAGTGCAACCACCCAAGAGCCACTCTGAGTGACCTAACAGTGTTTCCCAACCGTGGAAGATTATCTGGTTCCACCAGGGAGAACAATTACATTCTCCTCCACTAGGGGACGACGACTACTTGCTCTAATTAAATGGGTTGCCAACTGCCAGTAAAAGAGAAGAAGACAAAGAAGCAATTACATAATAGTCATGCTGCGAGATGACGCAGTGCGTAATAGCAATAGATAAGTAAGTAGTCAGTCTGGCCCTGCCCTGGAGAAAATCCAACCCAGATGAAGACCCTAGCATGAGTAGTGGTCAGAAGAAAGCAAAAAAGGTATACTGGGATCAAACCGAGCCAATTCCTCTACACCTGGTGTGCGGGGGGAAATGATCAATGTCCTTTTTGTGACGTTTTTGTTTGGTGGAGTGTCCTGTGCCTCCAAAATGTTGGGAAACAGTAATAACAACAACAAAAACATGGAGAAAAACCCTAACAGGGTATGGCAGATAGACAGAGACGTCTGTCAGTGGGAAATGTAAGGTGGGAAGAAAAAAACAGAAGGAGGTGTTTGTGTGTAGAGCTTCAACCAACTGAGTTGATTCCAGAGTATCTAAAGAGGGCAGCTAAGCTTTGGAAGGTTGATCCGGGCGGGAGGCCAGATATTTCAGGACTTGCAGGAAACCCTAGAAGGAGGTGTGGGATTGGACAACTTGTGGATGATCACCTCCAGCATCGTGTGCATCGAAACAGGAAAAAGGAAGATCAAGAGAAAGAAGAAATTTTTAAAAAAAAACGAATAAAAATGTCTGAACTACCACATGGTAGAGACGGAAAAGAAAATGAACAAAACAAAGGAAAAGGCCAAGCAGATTCAATTTTATTAATACAGCGCTCGATCACAACAACAGTTGCCTCAAGGTGCTCGGTTGGGACCAAGCAGATGGTGGCAACACCTACAGATTTGAAGCCTGAGATATGTTAAAGAGAAATATTTTCATATATGGTTAAGATGTCTTTTATATATAAGCTGGCTCCCGTGCATGTCCAGGGCGGGTTTACTTCGGGGATGGCGTTCCTTTGCTGCTGGAGGGAGTTGCCAGAACTTCACCGCTCTGGTCCTCCAGGCTGAAGTTGGTTGGAATGTAAGCATAATTCCTGCTGTAACCGTAAAAGCTGTCATAGAATAAACTGGCAGATAAATTTAGTGGCTGAAATGTTTTCAGTGGTGCGCAATGTTAACTGTTAATGAGATTTTGCTTTGTCTCACATTACTCCAGCAAAGCTCTCCTCACTTACCTGAAACTTCCTCTGCAGCCTGCTCATTCGGCCCGGTTCTCCCGGATCCATTTCTGTCTGCTTTTGGCTCCTGGGGGGTTATTTCGACTTCCACCTTCATTTTCAAAGAGAAAGACACTCACACCCGACATTCCCTCTCTTTCTCTTTCTCACGCTCACACACTCCACAAGAAGATTGTTGATTTATGTGTCTGTGCATTTTTGCATGTTTGCTTTTCTTACAGGTGCGGCAGTTGGTGATTTCAGACCATAATTCTGATCACAAAAGCTGACAGATAGGGCAGGATTTTAAAAAATAAATAAATAAAAATGATGATGACGATGAAGCTGTGACGGATTATTAGAGATCCTTCTGGACTGTGTGACCTCTGTGTGTCTGATTCAGCAGTTGTGCTAGTCTCATCTGTCACACACCCCGTCTTCTAAGGTAAGGTTAACTTACATAGAGGAGAACGGGGGTCTAGACAGGGGAACACCGAGGAACACACAATGGGACAAATCGGGATTATCAAGACGCGCAAATTAAACTCAATACCATCAAAATAAATTGGTAACTAAGACAAACAGACACACAATTTCACATCAACTATCAAGGATTATTTTTACTGAGTTTATACTTTTGCTGCATTCAATTTGAGAAAAATTGTCCATCATTTTCTGTGGAATAAAGGACAATTTTGCTCATTTGATTTTAAACTATGGTAAATGGCCTGTATTTGTATAGTGCTTTACTAGTCCCTAAGGACCCCAAAGCGCTTTACATATCCAGTCATTCACCCATTCACACACACATTCACACACTGGTGATGGCAAGCTACCAGAGGCGAGGCTGCCGGACACTGGCGCCACCGGGCCCTCTGACCACCACCAGTAGGCAACGGGTGAAGTGTCTTGCCCAAGGACACAACGACCGAGACTGTCCAACCCGGGGCTCGAACCGGCAACCTTCCGATTACAAGGTGAACTCCCAACTCTTGAGCCACGATCGCCCCACACAACTATGCACAACTGTGGTGTAGGTGAGCCAGAGGAAGAAAAATGTATCAGAAAATTTAATGTCAGCTTTAAAATAAATTTTGCTAGATTCAATTCAATTTTATTTACACAGCGCCACATCACAACAACAGTCACCTCAAGGTGCTTTACATTGTAAGGTAGACCCTACAGTAATACACACAGAGAAAAACCCAACAATCATATGACCCCCTATGAGCAAGCACTTTGGCAACAGTGGGAAGGAAAAACTCCCTTTTAACAGGAAGAAACCCCACCAGACTCGGGGAGGGGCGGGGCGGTTGGTTGCGGCAGATGGCAGATGGGAGAGGAGAGGAAGACAGCACAAAAGACACATTGTGGAAGAGAGCCAGAGATTGATAATAACTAATGATTAAATGCAGAGAGGTCTATAAACACAGGTGAGTGAAGAAGAAATACTCAGTGCATCATGGGAATCCTCCAGCAGCCTACACCTATTGCAACTACAGGAGGATTCGGGGTCACCTGATCCACCCCTAACTATATGCTTTATGGAAAGGAATAGTTTTAAGCCTAAAAAGCGAAGAGTGTGTCCGTCTGCTGAATCCAAACTGGAAGCTGGTTCCACAGAAGAGGGGTCTGAAAGCCGAAGGCTCTGCCTCCCATTCTGCTTTTAAATACTCTAGGAACAACAAGTAGGCCTGTAGTGTGAGAGCGATGGAAATGACAGTTCGCTTGACATCATTGTTGATCCTGTGTCAGTGAGACACAAAAGTTGCTCTTAAACCCAGAGGCAACCCATAATTATGCAATTTCTCATCTCTTGGATAATTAAGATTAAGGAACTGACCTCCCGCCCATTGCTCCTTCAGTGGGCTGCTTTCAGTCATTATGCAAATGTACTGTTTATAAGATTGAAACCTGCAGTCAGCTGAGACTGAAGACGTCACTGGATGAGTGACGAAATGTTTCTCCCACAAAACGCTGCGTCCAGATGAACAGAATCAACTTTTGGAGAATCATTCTCATCTCTCTCCCTCTTTGTGCTGACAATCAAGCCAAACACCAACATCATCAAATACACAGTTGAAACCAGATATTTACAAACTCTTCAGATCAAAACACAAACACTTTTTTAATTGTAACATCAAATCAGACTAAATGTTTATTTTTTTAGATTGATAAATATAAAAAAACACATTTGTTAACTTTAAGAGTAAAGAGAGAAACTGTCTGTATTTCTTAATTGCAAATGGCACCAAATTGTATTCAAACTGAGCCACACTTATGGAGCTCCACAGTTCTCTTCCTGGTGTTTTGGTTGACATCTCTTGATGTTCCCATGTCACAGAAACAGGCTTTGTGTTTTGCCTTATATGCATCCACAGCTGTGCCACCAGTTTACTCACATGGACTCTACTAACCAATAGGGATGGGTATCGAAAACCGGTTCTTGTTGAGAACCGGTTCCCACTGTTTCAATTCCTTGGAATCGTTTGCCACTTTTAAAAACGATTCCCTTATCGATTCCAGTCGCCCCGAATGACGTCATCACGTTGAGTAGCGTCTTTTACCCAGTAGGAAACACGGCGCCTGAGCGGCACAAACGCTCAAAAGTTTGGTTACACTTTATGATAAAGGATGACAACAGGGCAACGTGCAATACTTGCAAAGTAGAGATTTCATCAGAGGGAGGAAACACTACGAATATGCAAAAGCATTTGCTCAAAAAACACGCGATTGCTTTCAACGAATGTCGTGTTTTTGATCCGCTCCGGACTAGCGACGCTCAACCCAGCAGCAGCGGTAGCGTTTCCACGTCCTCTCCCGTTAATACTGCAGGTAACTAATCAATTAGCATTGCATATTATGTTAGCGCGATTTACCTTATTACAAAACCTGCTATTACTGTGCATTTAGTGACCATGATGAGACAGACAGAGTCTGGCTCAGATGCGGGCAGTTCTCGCTGCAGTCTACCATTAGCGTCTCCTTTCAGGCCAGGATAGACGAATGTCACCCAGCAGTGTCTAAGTTTGTGGTCAAAGGCTTGCACCCATTTGCCACAGCAGATGCCCCCGATTTCACTTTGGTAAGTGAATGTGTTTAATTGTAGGCAGGACATTACTGGATATTCTTGTGTAATTGCTACAGAATAATTTATGTTAAACTTTGTTATTGCTACAGAAGAATATTTATTTTATTATTTTACATATACATTTTTTTTCCTGGGGACCCTGTGACACCCCATTGAAGAGCCGTAGGCTGGATCTCTTAAGATCTCACTGTTGGGTTTGTAAGGCCATGTTACTCCTAAATTTCTATCTTGTTCAAAGAGAAGATATAAAACAAAGTTCTAAGCTAATCGACTTTAGTGTTCTCCTTTAAAAAAAAAAAAAGAATCGATAAGAGAATCGATAAGGAATCGAATCGTTAAACAGAATCGAAAATGGAATCGGAATCGTTAAAATCTTATCAATACCCATCCCTACTAACCAATCAGAAGCTTCTTCAGCTCAGAATGGAATCGTCTGGAGTTTTCTTATTAATTAACAATAAACTTAGTGTACATGTGCTCCTACATTTGATGATTAAAATAGAAGCTCTGTCTCTCTTTATTCTGACATTTAACTAATTCAAAAGATATTTCAATATTTATTTATCTAAAACAAAACAAGTTTACTCTAAATTGATGTTGTACAGTAAAAAAATGTTCTTGTGTTTTCCATAAAGTGTATGTAAATATCTGGTTTCAACTGTGAATGTACTGCTGTGGGTTGAAATTCCTCTTGTTTTGCGTAGAAATATACTGAACAACATGCGCTTCGAATATTGTGTGTAGTTTTTGTTTTATACAGCTGTCAACCAGGCATCTAACTGAAAAAATGACACTCCAAAAGACTGAAAAAACAACCTGGGCTTGAGCCCAGTAAGCCACCCCGCTCCGCCACTGCTTAAACCACCGTGGAGACTTCTGTGGACCCAACAAGACTAAAGAAAAATTCTCATATGAGAGACGTTTCTCTCCACAGCTGTGGGTCAGGGTCAGAAAGCATGAACTGGACTCAGTACAACAGGTGGGCCGCTTGGGAGGACAGTCATAACAGCCAAACGCCAACTTTACACTTCAGTGCTGTTTTATCGAGTCCAAAATCCAGCGCAGGTTTGTCACGGCCTGGTCTTATTTTGAAAGGTCGGACAGGAAATCCTGTTTATTTCCTTGTCAGTGTCTGCTGCTGACGCAGGAGTGACCGCTCAGTCAAGGAGTGAGGAGGCTGGGCTGACGCTCGGCCAGTAACACTGCTGCTGCAGCAATGATGCGGTTTATTGTGGAGTGTCGGAGGACGCTGCGAGCGAGCACCCCCAAGGATGGAGGGTAAAACAGCAACACTTACTCTCTGCGCTCAGTGCTCATTTCTGTCTTAATGTAGACTCCAGAAGACTGACACATGTTTCTCCAGTCCTTAGGCAAGTAGTTTGTAGTAGGCTTTTATAATATCATATACATAACTGTAACTATGTATATGGCATGTCCTGACATACTTACCCAGATGTACAGAATGTGAAAATGCTGACATGTGATGAGAAATGCTCTTTGTTTTTGCACATGTAAAAGCGGAGCGGGATGTGGAGACGACTTTGGCAGATCAAAGTGAAATTAATTGTACTAATTTAATGTTCCTGGTGATAAATAACCCACTAATGCAACGCATCAGTTTTCTAGTAGCTGGTAGTCGCTACAACAACAGCATTGTAATAGTTTTAGCAGCAGAATAAGATTGAGAATAAAAAGATATCTAATTTTGACATACTCATAATTGTGTGTTTGAATCCACATAAAACAAAACAACTGTAACACTTACAAGTAGGGCTGGGTTTGGATTATCTATTTATCGATTAAAATCGATTCTAGCTTGGATAACGTGTAGGGCTGGGTATCGTCACTGATTTCTAGAATCGATTCAATTCCGATTCACAAGGTCCCAAATCGATTCGATCCACGATTTAATTTGATTCGATTTGATTCAATTCGATTTGAATCTGGGAAATTTTGACAGTCAGAAATATTATAATTCAGATCAGCACATTTACATATTTTTGTATCTATGAAAAGGAAGCTGACACACGCAAGACTTTATCAAAGGTGTGAGCGTCACAGCAGAGGCCTTTGTGTCAAAGTAGCTGAAGATAAAACACAGAAAAACATGAAGGTGATTTTCCTGTTCTGGGATTTTATAAAAATATTCTGCAGTACATCAAAAACGAAAGAAAACCATTAATCAACATATGAACATTACCTCTGACGTTACAGCGGTTTGATTAGAGACACGGCGTTTTGCATTTTGCATAATTTTAAAAAGTTTAAATTTGTTCAATATTGAACAGCAGAAATGAGGTTTTCTTTTCGCAAGTATGTAAAACGAAAAAACAAACAAACCCCACAGCGCTGTAAACAACAGTAGACTTGTGCGTAACAAGCAAGCGAATAATGAAGAAAACAGATTTTTAGACGGGAAACTGTTGTTGAAGTACAGAGAGAGAGAGAGCTGTGCATCGTGGTGGAAGCAAAACAGCAAAAGTCGGAGTGAATTCATGACGATGTTTATGTGAAGCGTAGTTTGGATCTTCTTTTGCTGCTGGTTCGTCAATATTGTTTGGAGAGAGATCAAACTAACAGCTTTAGAATCAGCGCAAAAAGGACGTAAACACAAAGCGCGGAGCCACCGACGGATCAGAATCAGCGAGCTGTCGGCTTTCAGCCCCGACCGTGTCCGTGCCGTCGGGTGAGAAAGGCGACATCTCACTGATTCTGATCCGCGGGCCGCGCTTTGTGTTTTCGTCTTAGTGCAGAATCCGTGTCCCTGCTCTCATTTACTGTCTTAGCTGTTTGGTGGTTGTTGAAATTTTGTGAGGTTTCACCAGAGATTCTGGCATTTCGGGCAAAAGAAATTTATATTAAAAAATCGATTCAGGATTTTAATGAATCGATTTTACGTTATCCAGGCCAGAATCGATTTTAATCGATAAATCGATTATAAAAACCCACCCCTAATAACCTGATATCGATTCATTAAAATCCTGAATCGATTTTTTAATATAAATTTATTTTGTCCTCAGGTTAAACCTCAGAAAATTTCAACAACCACCAAACAGTTAAAACAGTGAAGGAGAGCAGGAACACGGATTCTGCACTGAGACGTAAACACAAAGCGCGAGCTGATTCTGATCCGTCGGCGGCTCCGCGCTTTGTGTTTACGTCCTCTTTGCGCTGATTCTGAAGCTGCAGGTTTTATCTCTCTCCAATATTGACTGAACCAGCAGCAAAAGAAGATCCAAACTACGCTTCACGCAAACATCGTCATGAATTCCCTCTGACTTTTCCTGTTTTG
Source organism: Rhamphochromis sp. 'chilingali' (assembly GCF_963969265.1). Lineage (NCBI taxonomy): Eukaryota > Metazoa > Chordata > Actinopteri > Cichliformes > Cichlidae > Rhamphochromis > Rhamphochromis sp. 'chilingali'. Next base: position 2,657,297 of record NC_137943.1, on the reverse strand, counting down.
CTTCCACCAGGATAAAATCACACTTCATACAGAGCTCTCTCTCTCTCTGTACTTCAAGAACAGTTTCCCGTCTACAAATCTGTTTTCTGCATTATTCGCTTGCTTGTTACGCACAAGTCTACCGTTGTTTACAGGCTGTGGGCCGCTGTGTTTTCCTTTTACTTACTTCCAACAAGAAAGCCTCATTTCTGCCGCTCAATAGGCTTCTGAACAAATGTATCGAATCGGGACCTTGTGAATCGGAATCAAATCGATTCTAGAAATCAGTGACGATACCCAGCCCTACTTACAAGTATTTATCAAATGGGTATATAAAACCCCCTTTTTAAAAATATGGTTATGTTTAAATTGTTAACATCTCAGATAAAACACAAAAGTATTCACTCATCTGCCTTCACACACATATGAACTTGAGTGACATCCCATTCTTAATCCATAGGGTTTAATATGATGGCGGGCCACCCTTGCTGCTATAACAGTTTCTACTCTTCTGGGAAAGCTTTCCACAAGGTTTAGGAGTGTGTGGGAATTTTTGTCCATTCTTTTAGAAGTGTTTCTAACTGAGATCAGACAAGAAGGCCAGGCCCACATTCATACCAAAGGTGGTCTGTCGGGTTGAGATGAGCGCTCATTCTTCTCACTGTGCAAGTTCTTCCACACCGAACTCGCTCATCTTTACGCAACCTGCTATGCCCACATTACTCTCCAATGCATCTATCAGAATATGAATGTGTGTGAATATTAGATAGACCACTGTAGTTGCAGTCATGGACAGCAGCACAAAGATAGACGTGTGTGTGTAGATAGAGGATAGCTGTACATTAGAAATTGATCACACAGTGAAACTTCTTCTCAAACAAATCTGATGAATTGACAAGCAAACTATAACTTACAGTGACTTACATCTCTTACATTACATTTGATCAGGCTTGTACCACAAAGGGTTTAATTATTTATGGAGAAAACATCATGGAAGACTCATAAGAACTAAAAACATCAGTCAAAGTGAGTAAGCTGCAGGGACTGTAGCCTAGCTAGTTAAAGGCAGCTGCTGAGACAGCCTTGGCTATAATTTCAGGAATTAGGAGAATGTGAAGGAAAGGAACATTGTTTTTTTACACTACTCGAACTAAAAGGACAATACAAGAAATTATGTCCTGTGGCGTTAATGACATCAGGTTGTGGTTGGGTTGGCAGCAGGGGTGAGCAATGAAAATGAAATTAAATCATGTTTCAAAACAAAGTGTTTTAAGTGGAAGGAAACAACGTTAGAAGCTTCCTTTCACTTCCTGGGGTGTCACCGTGAGGATGCGCGACTACTTAGAGTAGCAAAGCTAGAAAAAATGATTTGTCCTCTATAACCACTGCAAATACAGGACAACACTACCACACTACATGCTTATGAATGCTGTGTCAAGGATGTCAAATGACATAGTTGTTGTTGGAAACATAAGTAGCATGACACAGGATTCCTAAGCATGTAGTGTGGGTGCAGCTGAGTAGCTGACATGAAGGGAGCAAATGTTCCAGGATGGCACTATCTGTTTGTGGCATGAATAAGGCACGGCGGGACCACGGAGCGACGTTCAGAGCCAACTTTATTTGATTCACGTCACACCACACCACCACCAACCCCTGAGTCCCCGTGTTTTAACACGGCGGGCGTGATTGCGGATGCCGTGCAGGTGCGTCCGCACGGCCCCGCAGACCACGCCCCACCACATACCCCCATCGCCCGATTGAGGCCGGGGAGCAATCTGGCCGAACCTACTCCCCCCCCCGCGAACTGGGGCGAGACTCGGCCCCTAAACATCGGCGCCCCAGCCCCTGACCAAGCGACGGGGAAGCGTCCGTTCTGGTGGCCGCCCGCGCATCCAGCGGCAACGGCGAAGCTGGTCCGGAGGTCGGCCGCGTAGCAAGCGGACACGGCCCCACAGGCATGGCCGTGAGCTCCTGCACACAGGCGGCTGGGCAGACGTCAGGCGCGCAGAATCGACTGGTGGCAGCGAGGCTGGACTAGCCATCCCGCCGATCCCCGGCCTAGCGGGGCTGTCCCGCTCCTCTGCCTCCAACTCCGGCTGCACAGGCTGCCCTGGAGCAGGGACCTCCGTCTCCCCGCACAGCTGCTCCGCCACCGCCTCCGCCACTCCCGTTTGGAGCGGCTCCCCGCTCTGCGCCTCCGCCCCCAGCAGGCACAGCCCCTCGCCCACCTCTGGGTGGAGCGACTCCTCTGCCTCCGGCAGGTGTAGACCCTCGCCCGCCTCGTCCTCGGCCTCCGGTTGGAGCGGCTCCTCCACCGCTCCCGGCAGGAGCAGCCCTTCACCCGGCTGCTCCTCCTCCTCCGGCAGGCTCGGACCCCCGCGTGGCTCGTCCACCACCTCCGGCTGCCGAGGTGACCCACACGGCTCCTCCACCGCTTCACTGTCCTCGGGACACGCTTGTGGGGGTGGCGCCCAGGCCCAGAGCAGCGCTGCCAGCTCTGCCATCTTCCCCAGGTGGCGTTCGCTCTCCTTCCGCAGCTCTTCCTGTTGGCGACGCACCTCCGCCGCCTGCTTCCGCTGGGCGGCCGCTATTTCGGCCACCCTCTCGGCCAGCTCTTTCCTTTCCTGGCTCTGGTAGGTACCCGCCATGCCGCCTCCTGGGTTTCGGCACCAATGTGGCATGAATAAGGCACGGCGGGACCACGGAGCGACGTTCAGAGCCAACTTTATTTGATTCACGTCACACCACACCACCACCAACCCCTAAGTCCCCGTGTTTTAACACGGCGGGCGTGATTGCGGATGCCGTGCAGGTGCGTCCGCACGGCCCCGCAGACCACGCCCCACCACACTGTTGTTTTTTGTTTTTTTGTTTTTTGATTTTCCACAATTTGTTTAATAGGCTCCATGAAACCAAACTGACAAAAAAAAGTTGATCATACAAAGAACAAAAAGTACAAAACAGTTCCCGGTTTGAGATATATATAAGCTTTAGGGAAACAAAGTTACATTTCTCGATCACTTTAAACAAGATTAGTCCATTTTACAGCACATTAAAAATGCAGATGTTGAGCAGAGCACGGAAGATACCTTGGACAGACTGTAGCATGCTGCAATTTGCAACTTCATGAACAGCCGGCCACTTCGGATGTGTAGTTCACCAGTCTGAAAGGAATTCACTCTTTTGGGAAATTGAACAAACAGGAGCCTCAGTTAAACTAAGGGTTTTTTTTCTCTTTTTTAATATTAATTTGAATTTAGCATCAAGTCTCCCAAAAGTCTGTTTATGAGCATATATCTTTCCTCTCAGTTTAAAACCTGGCAGGAGGTAGGTCAGTCAGAGACTGAGGGGGAAAATAAGGAACACAAACAAGCCCCAGATATTGCAATATATAAGAAAAGGAATCAAATCAGGAAGCACTTCAAGTGCTGGACAAAGTTTAGAGCAATGGTAGTGGCTGTTCAATGAAAAGCCACACTGAGAACTGTTTTGATCCCCAAAAATGGGACTTTACAGTATCAAATTACAGATGCCTTTTAGTTGCACGATCTTTGAGAAATGAGTCCAATTAAGCATGGTTAAGATTCTTTAACTGTAATTTGTAACAGGTTTTATAAGGAATGACCAAAACCCATTGCTACATTTTTCTTCTTTTTAAAGATGCTGAACTATTACAACAACACTATCTGTTGTTAATAAAAGCACCTCTGATTTTTCCCGTGCACTTCTCGGTTTCTGCCTGAACCATCTGCAAGCCTCTGATGGTAACAGTGAGAGTACTGTCCTGTGGCTTTATCTCCCCTCCTCCATCTGTGTCTCTGATCTGGTCCTATCTCCTTTCTGTTGTCACCTCATTATTTCTCTGCATGTGCTGTTTTCTGCAGAAATGGCTGCTATTTTCATTCTGGTCAGACGGCAACACGGGTGATTCAAAGTAATCAAAAAAGCACAAATCAGTTACTAAATCTTAGCTTGACCTGAGAGAAAAGGAGTTCCAGGTTAACCTAATCCCAGAACATGCTAACCACACAAAGTAAAGTTATTTACTCCAAATAGGGGGACATTTTATTGGCTGATGAACTGTTTTACTCTACCTGTAACTGCTTGTAGAGGAGCAGCATCCAAACTGTACATACCTGAACAATTTTGCATTTTGACTTTGGTAGCACATTGCAGTGCTTCGTTCTAGCTCTATTTTGATTAAGTGCACAAACTATGTGGGAGATAAAGCCATCATCCTATTGAAACTTTAGCTGTTCAGGAGTAACTACACAGAATTACATGAGAGGTAGCTGATGATCTGAGTAGTACCTACAAAATGGCAATGCACCTATTCTCAGAGTACCCCTTCACCCAAGATCATTGCTTTTGCTTGCATGGTTGTATTTGTGCTCTTGAAAACTATTTGATGAAAACACCAGTGCGGCTGGCTAATGAAGTAGGGCAGAATGAATATTGATTGATATTGATTGGCTGTGCAGACTGCTGCTGGATGGCTCTCTCTCTCTCTCTCTCTCTCTCTCTCTCACTCTCACTCTCTCACACACACACACACACACACACACACACACACACACACACACACACACACACACACACACACACACTGTGTGTTGTGTATGAACTGATCATACTGCAGAGGCCAGTGGTGATGGAGAGTATAGAGAAGGATATGAAGGAAACAGTGGTATGGCAGGAAACTGAGGAGGAGGAAAACATGAAGGATGGAGACTTGTACAGGAGCGGGCGTTCTTCCATTGATGCATAAGTCGGCTCTACCCTTCTCTGGTCTGACTCATCTTCCACGCTGGTGCAGTCTGCCTGTGTGCATTTTCCAGCACACACACACACGTGCGTGCAGACGCTGACACGTTAACAGAGGGAGCTCCGCCTCCTCTGCAGTGTAGCGACAGCTAGAGAGGGGCAGCAATGGAGGAGCCAGCAGTGCAGCAGGAAAAAATAGAGGGATCGTGGGAAGGAGGGCATGATGAAGGAAAAGCAGACTGGAAGAACGAATGCTCTCTCTCATCCCTCCTTAAACATTCCTGTCTACTTTGCTGGTCATCTCCCAGGGACGCCGACATCATGGAGACTGATGAGAGAATCCTTGCCAAGACGGCCGAGATCAGAGTAAGAAGACCACAGCACCTAGCACTGGTGTGTGTGTTTGAATCTGTGTGTCTGTGTGTGTCTGTGTTTTTTGTCGAAATCACGTTTTCTGTTATTTGTGAGATCATTTGGACAGTACCTATATCATTTTTATGCATGTGTGTGGCTGTAAGGTTTCCAGTTTGGGACCCTTCCATCACTGCATTTCCCATGATGCTCTCATGTGATGTCATGATGCTGTAGGACTAGTCTCACAAACATGAAGCTGTAAACACACACGTGTTCAGCGCAAGTCTGGATTGCCAAATGTCCTGGTCCTTGAAATGTTCAGATTTTGGTGACTTCTCTATGAACTTTAAAAAAGGGGAAGTGCCATTTCTGGTGCCAGAACAAAAACCAACCAAGCAAAGGGAAAAGCTCTGTACAGTAACTTGGGCTGGTGTATTTTCGTAATTTTGTTTTTTCACCTGCACTTTGTGTGTGTGAATGTTTCATCATCCCAGCATTTATATCGTTCTGCAGATTTTAACTGTGTCTTTGTGTGTGATGTAGGAGCTGGAGAGCGCAGTGGCAGTGGAAAACTTGGAACTTCAGGAGCAGAGGTCAGACCGCAAAGAGCTGGAGGAGACACTAGTTAAATTAGAGAAACACAAAGAGAAACTGATACAGCAAATAAAGGGAACCAGACAGCTCTGCTATGAAGAAAGTCAGCAGGTAATGATGCACAGTACTGCTGCTCTGGCAGCCTGTGCTCTGTATTTTTTCAGCATTCACGTGATGCGCAGCTGCATGAGTGGGTATCTCATCTCCTTGAAAACTACGGTCAGTTTGAGGGACGTTGATGTTAACTGTGGAGTTTTGAGAGGTGGGTGAAACTGTTGAGCGCACAGTGTAAGTGTTCAGAACCATGGCCAGAGAAGATGACTTTGAATAAGCCAAAGTTTTTCAAAATTCCAGAATGTGTCATGGTTCGGGGTTTGTGACACAGCTTTTTGAGTTTTCCTTTAGGTTTATGACGCTTTGCTTTATTAGTATGTTTTAGGGTTGAGTTCTGCTCCTCTAATATTTTGAGTTATTTTGTATTCATGTTTGCCGAGTCTCTCTTGTTCCTGTGTGTGTTCCTTCATCATGGCCCCTGTGTCAAGCCCCATGTCTTAGTCTGCATCTTGGTGTGTTTCTTGTTTTATTTTGACAGTCTCTTGTCCCATGTTCAGTGTGTTCAGTTTTGCTTCCCCCTTCTCGTCTGTTAGATTATGACCTGCTGTGTTCCCCAGGTCTCTCCTCTTTGCTGTGATTTCCCCTTTTGTATATATTATTTGTGTTTTACTCTGTCAATCATTGTGATCTCTCTCTTGATGTGTGCCCTGTCTGTGTGGTAAATCGCTGTACTGCTATGTCTGTTTTGTTTTTGTCAGTTAGCCTCCCTGGTTTTTTATTTCTCAGTAGATCCAACAATAAAACTAAGTTCAGTCCTGCCTGCATGTATGCACTTTGGGTCTGAAACTCTGCCTGTCTGAGACATAATCTACAGCAATATATGCAATATATGTTATTGCAGTACTATTGTTATAATATCGTAACATGGGGTGTCTGTTGATTTCCACCTCTTTTTATATATTTTTATATATACATATAAAAAATTCCCTTCTCGCCCTTGTGGGTTGTCTATCCTTCAAGCTTGGTCCTCTACCAGAGGCCTGGGAGCTTGAGGGTCCTGCACAGTGTCTTAGCTGTTCCAAGGACTGCGCTCTTCTGGACAGAGATCTCGAATGTTGTTCTGGGGATCTGCTGGAGCCACTCGCCTAGCTTGGGACTTGCTCCACCTAGTGCTCCCATTACCACTGGGACCACTGTTACCTTCACCCTCCACATCTTCTCGAGCTCTTCTTTGAGCCCTTGGTACTTCTCTAGCTCCTCGTGTTCCTTCTTCCTGATGTTGCTGTCATTTGGAACCGCTACATCTATCACTACGGTGTCCGGTTGGTTAGCCACCACCGCTTTGTCCGTCTGTATCTGGAAGTCCCACAGGATCTTAGCTCGGTCATTCTCCACCACCCTTGGGGGCGTCTCCCATTTTGACCTTGGGACTTCAAGGCCATATTCAGCACAGATGTTTCTGTATGAGTGAGTAGCTTGGTGAGTTTGTATCCTCTGCTGCTTCTCTTCAATGTGGGGTCCCACAGGGTTCAGTTTTAGGCACGCTTGTTTTTCTTCCTATATCTCCGACCCCTTGGCTCTATTTTCAGGAAACATGGTTATGCTGATGACTCCCAGATTTATTTCCCACTTAAAAAGATAAATGGCTTCTCAGTAGACCCTCTACTCAGATGCCTTGATGAAATAAGGGCCTGGATGACTTTGAACTTTTTACATTTTAATGAGCAGAAAACAGAAGCGATGGTTTTTGGTGGTGCTTCTGAGACCACTGCTATAAATCTTGGTTTGCTGGCACAGTATGCTAAAGCAGTCATCACTAATCTGGGAGTTAAAATGGAGGCAGATCTTAAACCTGAAAGCCAGGTCAGAGCTGTTGTAAGATCTAGCTTTTTTCATTTGAGGCAATTAGCCAAAATAAAGCCCATCTTATCAAAACAGCTTTTTGAGACAGTAATCCATGCCTTTGTTACATGTAGGTTGGATTATCGTAACACACTTTATTGTGGGGTTAGTGATGCATCCATTAGGCGTCTGCAGGTTGTGCAAAATGCTGCAGCACGTCTTTTAACTGGAACAAGCAAGTCTGAGCACATTACCCCCCATTTTAGTTTCACTCCACTGGCTACCTGTACATTTTAGGATTGTTTTTAAAATTCTCTCATTTGTTTTTAAATCTCTTAATGGCCTGCCCCCCCCACCCCCCCCCACCCCACCCCACCCCACCTCTTGGAGCTACTACAACTATATACACCTGCCCGTTCCCTTAGGTCCGCCAATCAGCAGCTCCTTAAGGTACTGAAAACTAAGTATAAATTTAAAGGTGATCGCGCTTTTGCTGTAGCTGCTCCAAAGTTGTGGAATGATCTGCCCTTGCACGTTAGACAGGCCTCTTCTCTTTCTGAGTTTAAGAGTCTTCTTAAAAGATATTTATAGTGTCCCATTAGAATGCAGCTCCATCTGAATCTGCACAGGTGCAGTTTCTACGTAGACTGTAAATGGGCTGTGAAGCAGCTCGAAATTCTCATTTTGTGCTTCAAAGTCACCAAAGCGCCGCAAACTCAGTGCGCTCAGTTTATCAGCAAAGTGCGCATTTGGGAACATTGTTGCGCTGACTTGGTTCAACATTACTTGGCAACAGGGAAAGTGAGGCAGGTTGCACTGGTGCATTTGTGACAGCTTCACTTGAAATGCCTTCACCGCATCATACATGCCATGTCCATGTCCTTGCTGAGCTCAAAAACTCTATTGAGAATTTTTCCCCAACTCAGCCAGCGGACCTCTGTATGATAAGGAATGTCGGTAAACTCTGAATTTATTTCCCACATAAAAGACTGAATTTGACAGTGATTTAAACTTTTAGTTCGGATAAAATTTGCGGTTTGCGTTACGGTGATCATTACATGCTCCATTTTTGGGACTTTACCACACAGCGTTTCCTGGTGTATGATGCCGTGATATGCTGTTAACTCACCGGTACAGTTCTCCTGCATCTTTACTCACATCCTGCTGACTAGTCCACTTTTTTCACCACACAACACCAGCGCGCCATCTGTTACAAATCCAACAAGTTTGTCCCAGGGCAGTTTCATGTCGGTTACACTTTGACATACGTTTCTGCTCAGGCTCACATTTGCCAAAATCTGCGTTTTGTCTGGACACAAGACGTCGCACACCATCACGCAGCTCTTCAGAAACTCTCCCTCGGTAAATGGCCGGGCTGATTTGGCTATCTCCTCTGCTACAATAAAACTTGCTTTCACAACAGCTTCACTTTGTGATTTTGCTCTGGTGAAAAACATCTGCTGAAATGTCAGATTCTTCTTTAGCTCTTCTACTTTCTGTAGTTTCTGCATTTAGGTTTTTCAGCTTATCCTGATGTTTTGTCTCGTAGTGCCGTCTTAAATTAGATTCCTTAATTACAGCCACATTAGCTCCACTAATAAGACACACAGGTTTACCGGCAATGTTTGTAAACATATATTCAGTCTCCCACCGGTGCTTAAAGGCTCTGTTTTCAGAATCAACTTTTCTCTTCGCCATTGTAAGGGGCTAGCTTCGCAATTCGCTAGCTTCGGGAATGTTCCCAGCTAGCCTAGCATTCAGCAAGGGATCTGTAGTTTGTGTGTTATTAGTGCCTCATATCGGCAGGCCATGCATAACAATAATAATAAGTCTATATAAAATGATAAATGTCCGCCGGGCCAGATGTGGCCAGTGGGCCTTGAGTTTGACGCTTATGCTATTTGCATTTACAGCACTTTGTGAACTGTGGTTTTATGTTAAAGTGCTTTATAAATAAAGATGCTATGCTATGCTATGCTATGCTATGCTATGCTATGCTATGCCAGCCGCTTGGTTATGGCGTTCCCTTTATGCCCTGCCTGCTAGCATCTGGACCCTGCTGTGCTGGATTGTCTCAGGGGCATCCTACACAGCCTGCACCTGGAGTCTTACCTAGTGTGATAGACCCTAGCCTCTATGGATCTTGTGCTGAGAGCTTGTTCCTGTGCTGCCATGATTAGTGCCTCTGTGCTGTCTTTCAGTCCAGCTTTGTCCAGCCACTGGTAGGACTTTTGGATATCAGCCACTTCCACTCTCTGCCGGTGGTACATACCATGCAGGGGCCTGTCCTTCCATGATGGTTCCTCCTCTTTCTTGGGTTTCTGTTGGCTCAAGTTGTCACTGACCAGGCAGTCAGTTTGAGCCATCTTCCTAATATAGTTCGTTGTCTAATCCTGGACTGTGGTGCTGACACTCACCAGTCTCTGACCTCCTTCCTTCCACTTACCATACAGCCTAAGGGTGCTGGACTTGGGGTGAAACTCTCCACGCATGGTCAGGAGCTTCCTGATCTTGATGATAGGCTTCTAACCTCCGTTCTTACCTAACGGCCTCTTCAGGTACTTGTAACTGTCCTCTATGTCTGCATTGTTGCTTTCTGGTAGTTCAATCCCCTCAGTTCTGACTACCTTCCCTCTCTTTGTTATCATCCGACTACACTTTTCCAGCCCGAACAACATTCCGATGTGATTGTTGTATATCCTGGTGGTTTGGATCAGTGAATCGATGTCTCGGTCACTCTTGGCATTAGCTTGCTGTTATCCATGTAGAGGAGGTGGCTGACAATTGCTCCATTCCATAGTCAGTATCCATAGCCAGTCTTATCAATGATCTCACTGATGGGTTCAGAACAGTAGTGAGGACAGAGCATCTCCTTGGTAGATCCACTTGATGATGGCTTGTGCTGTGGGCTTGAAGTTGAACTCTAGCATTGTCTGCCACATCCCCATTAAGTTCCTGATGAAGGCCCTTAGGGTCATGTTGATCTTGTACAGTTCTAAGTATTACAGGATCCAGGTGTGGGGCATCAAGTCATGGGCCTTCTTGTAATCAATTCGGCAGTGCACAGGTTGGTCAGCCTAGTCCACCAACCTAGCTGGTGTTTTGCGCCACTGGTATTCTTGCCAATTCCTTTCTGTGCCCCACTCATGTATTGACCCATGTGACTGTTCATCTTAGCCACTATGATGCCTGACAGGAGCTTACATGTGGTACTGAGGAGGTTATTGGCCGGTAATTGGACGTCACCGATACCATCTGGGGGCTCTTGAGGATCAGAACTGTCCGGCCTTCAGTTAGCCATTCTGGGTGTCTCTCATTGACTAGCAGCTGGTTCATCTCCGCTGCCAGACGCTCGTGGAGTGCAGTCAGCTTCTTCAGCCAGTAGGCGTGAACCATGTCAGGGCCTGGTTCTGTCCAATTCTTCATACTGGCGACCTTTGCTGTGGTCTGTTCTTAGATCTACTAGCCAATGAGCATTGCTGTTTTGGGTTGTGTCCTTCTCCCATATGCTCTTCCAGTATTGCTCTGTCTTCCAGCCTTGGTGTTGCTATTCTTACGATAGCACAGTTGTCCCCTTTGGAACTTTATGTTGGGGGTTCAACGTGAAGGTGTGTATCCAGTAAGGGTCAGCAGGCTAGGCACCCATGCTAACCAAGCCTATCTCAGAATATTTGCGATATATTTAACTGAAGCCATAACTGTTATGGCTGTTAACTGAAGCCATAACAGCTTGGACTTCACCAGGTCAGGTGTTGAGGAACCTGGACTGTCAGGAGTAATGAGAAATGGACCAAGGTAGTAGATACTTGTTAACGAATAAGTTCAGCTGGTTTGGTTTGGTGAGTGACGGAGGGAAGTGACTGACCATTGAGAGCATTTACAGCTACCAGAACCTCACAAGTTGTTGCACCAAATCTCTGTCAATCAGACTCTGCTTGGCACCTGCCTTCAAAAGCACTTGTAATGAATAGGTCCTGGTCTTGCCACACAGGGTGGTAGGGAGTTGCATACGGGGACCCTCGGCATCTGGAGAGGCACTGCCCACTTAGTATCCCTGTCATGGCCCACAGTTACTGGTAGGCACTGTCTTTTGGTCAGACACGTCAAGAGGCCAGAAAATGGCCCAACAAACCACAATACATACACAACTGCTCGTCGAACCTCCTCCAGCATTTCTCTGATGTCAACCTTGTGCATCCCAGTTGCATTGGCTCAGGGGGAGGCAAAGCAAATGCCAACAAGGAAGACTGGGGTCCTTGAAGATCAGGTCTCTTCAGCCTTCAGTTAGCCATTCTGGGTGTCTCTCATCGACTAGCAGCTGTTTTATCTGTGCTGTCAGACACTCATGGAGCTAGTCAGAAAGGTCCGAGGAGCAAAACGAATGGAGAAGTGCCCACCCGGTCTTGTAACCTCTAACCCTCTTCTCTCTCTTTCATGCAACCGATTGTCAATCCTGATTGCAAAATCTGCTAGGCTTTCAAAACACCTGGGTTCATCCCGTGCAGCGAGCTCATCCTTTTAAAGGGGAGCACAAAGCGTTTTCTTACCCCCCTGTCTCTGTGCCCTTAACATGAAAATTAATGGAGAACTCGGCTACAGACCGGGTACTGTCAAAGGCCGAGCAACTGATGGGCTGCTTCATCTGTGCACAAAGGATGGTGGAATAAAACCTTAAAATCTTACAGGAACTGTGCATAAGTAAGTATTTCTAAAGAATGTCACCAGGAGGTAAGATCTGACCCATTACAAGTCAGGGTCCTGAAAGGAACCAACAATTATTTATTCCCTTGAATTAACATTGGGAAAGGCCCTGGAAGAGTGCTGGAATAGCAGAGCAGAATGAAGAAGAAGCCTCTGCACTGGCCCACCTCCCCTGTAAATGGTTCAGGAGAGGGGAGCGCAGAGAAGCGGAAGCTAAGAATGTGGGTGCACTAGCCAGGGACAGGGTTGCAGGAGCAACTCGTTGCAAAAAGGTTTCTCGGATGGTCAACAGGGTGTTGTTCACCCTGCCTGCCTATTGCTCGGACTCACAGAACTGTCTAACTAGACTAGACGCCTACCTTGACCTTGGCCTGTAGTCTCCTTCTCCATGGAGGGTACTGCTCCTTGTGGCTGTTCAACTTGTAGCCAAGATTCTCACTGTTCATTGCTGCCGTGGTGTAGATCAGCTTGTTAGTTTCGGTAACCAGCTATGGAGGATCCAGGTTTCAAGCTTCGCCATGAATCTGTCTTTCACTCAACAATCCTTCTTCTATCGCACATGGGCTTGGTACCCAATCTCAGGTGGGGGTAATGGTATCTCCCCCCTGACCTGTCGTCCTGGCTCCCCTTTTCTATAGCATGTGTGTTGTACCTCTTCAATTTCTAGCCATTTCTAGCCCTTCTTCCGAATGTTGGAACACTGAGCTACTAGTTGTTTTGCCATCAATGTGGATGCTGGGTACTGAAGATTCCATAAGAATCTTAATCATATTCGTGTAACCCCTTCCACTGGGGTTACTTGTGTAGAGCATTCCAACAGTGCACTATTTTTGTCTCTTGCCCACCGATGCCTTCCTGTTCCTGTAGCCCACTTCTCATCTGGGTGCCCTGGTTTCTTAACACCTGATGCGGACCTTGTTAATCCGGGCGATGTCCGAGCAAGTATGGCTTCATATTTATCTCCTTCGCTCATGTCTGCGGTAGGCTTGGTTAGCATGGGGGTCTAGCCTAGGACTCTTATTGGATACAGTCACTCCAGGCGGAAATCGAACTTGCGACTCCCGTTCCAAAGCTGTGCAGTCATACCGTTACACTTGCTGCTTCTTAATTAATGCTTATTTAAATAATTAGTTACTGCTAAACGTTCCTCCAGGTGTTTCTTTTTCGTGCCACTTAAGCATGATTTGAACTTCTGCAGGAAATCTACATCATAGTTTATATAGTGAACAGAAATTCCTTTTATCCCTACACGGCAACCTTCCGCACCATTCAAGTCATCATGGTAGACAGTAACATGACATGGAGTTACATTCCTTGGGAGGTGCAAGTCAGGTTACATTGAAGGTTGCAGCGTAGTTAAAATTGGGCTACAGTTATGTGTAAGTTGCGATGCAATCTGACACAGATGTATAATTCATGTGTTACTCTTTATTAGATTATTCTGTTATTATATGTTACCTTATATATGTAATCAAAGTAGTTGAATTAGAATACTGCTGTAGATCACATTATACCCTTTAATATAGAGTGTGTGAGCTGTATGTAGTTTAGTTCTCATTATACTTTTGAGTTAACAGAACATATTCACATATTAGTTCATTAGATAAATGTGCATCACTCTGTATCCTTGATCTGCTGGGAATGTGTTACACTGTTTTCTTGACATGCTTAAGTGTTGAATCATGAAGAGAAGGTTGTAAGCAGGAGACTCTGTGTCTAAAGACAGGGGAGATAGACAGACCACATTCCACACCCCCACCTTACAGAAAGCAGAGAAACAACTGCCGAGGTCATAACTTAGGCGCTGTAACAGAGAAAAAATGTGATGTTTTGGCTTTTACGACTAGCTGGGGGCCACTAGAGACTATAAAAAGCTGAGCAACCCGTCACCATTTTGAGACATGTGCCTGACCCTCTGGTAGCATCTCTCCCGTCCGGACGTTGTAATGCTCTTATTGTTGAATTGTATGGAAATAAATGATTGTTGATTGAGCATTTATACACCGAGTATTGTCCTTCCTTCAGCCCAAAGATTCAAAGAATTGGGAGAATTCAACATCTTCTAACCTTGTGTTGCTCTTATCAGTCTCATCAGAAAGACATTTCACTGCTCTTAAATTCAAGATGAGCTAATACATTTGTTGTTGTAGCCCACTGGACTGACTGAGTCCTGTCTTTCCAGATCCTATCTCTGCAGGCAGAGGAGGCACAGAAGGAGAGCCAAGTGGAGGAGTATGAGAGGGAGCTTTCCAGAGCCAGATGGAGGCTGAGGAAGCTAAGAGAAGAGGTGAAACAGGCCAAGAGGAAAGTGGAAGAGGCTGGAGAGCGGAACAGTCCTCTACAAGACTCGATCAGACAGTCTTATGAAGAGATCCTGCAGGTACAACGATCACTACAAGGATGTTTGAGTGCATCTGTCCATAAAGTGTTCATATCAATGATTTCTATTTTATTAATATCACTTATCCCCTAAAGCTTTGAAAAATGGACCATCTGTCCATGACTGCACTAAGAAAGTGAATGAAGTAAATAACTATTCCCGTTTTTTGGTAGGAATATAGTTTGTTTTTCTGATTTCAGAGAAACACAAAAACATTTTGCATTTAATTATCTCAAATAAAATATGTGTTGTAAAAAGAGGAAAACATGTATCTGGTTTCTTAAGTTTAACAATACCAGCTTTTCATGTTCACCCCACTCCTGTGTGTGTTTCTTGCAGGAGGAGCACACCCTGTACTCTCTGTCAGGAGGTGCAGTCACTCCAGAAAGCCATCTGGATGAATCAACATCTCTTGCAGACACCACTGAAGATAATCTGCCGTCTCTGAGGCCATGGGGAAGGAGCCAATCACTGCCTGCCTATGCTGACCTCATAATGGTAAATGGCAATGATGATGGCGAGTACCCCTTACTGAATATGAATGACAATTTTCAAGTGTGATCTAAAACAATACTGACGATTCCTAGAAGTGTGAGAACAGGCCTTAGTCGCTGTTAAGAACAGAAGGTTTAGAAACTATCATCTCCACATTTATTCACTATGTTCTGAAAGCAGATTTCTCCAGTGTTCCTTAAAGGAACTACTAGCAGACAAACTGGACACTGCGGAAAGAAATCCCATGGCATGGATAGCTTTTTTCATGTATTTGGAAAATAAATATTTAGTCTTCTTTGACAAATCGATGTCGTTAGTCCAACAAAACTATAATGAATTGAATATTCTTGTATGGGAAATACACCTCTGGTCACAGAAGCTACTGTTTTTACAGATTTACATGGCTGCCTCTAATACACATTATACAACTGTGACCTATGTTTCTCTCTGGACACCATCTGTCAGCTGTTTCAGCTCATCTGCTCTAGGGCTTATTAGTCCAGTCCTGGACAGTTGTTTGATACACTTCAAATAAATAATTATTTTTTTTATCTCTTTCCATACCCTCAAGGATCTACAGTCTTTTATTCTGTGGAACTTAGAGAGATTCTTAGGCATGATAACATGACACACTTCACCAGCAAAAAGAACAGCAGATCCTGAAAGTTTAAATACGACATATTTTACCTGCCGCTCCCTAAATCTTTGCAGGGAGCCATTTGCAGTGGTGTAATAACCAGAGACCAAAGAGAGTCAGTGACACTCAGTGATTTCAAGCATCTACGGGTGTGAAAAACACTGGGAGAGGCAGGTCCCACATAAACTTTTCTCAGCTTTGAGACTTAGAGAGAGAGAAAGAGCCTTAGAGCTTTTTATTGTCATTGTGCAGTTTCTTGCACAGCGAAACTGGGTAGCTGGACCACAAAGTTGCAAAAGTAAAGAAGAGAAAACAATATACAGCAAGGGAAAAAAATGCAATATATATGTGTACATATATGTGAGTGAACTATATACATGTTATATGGGATGTTAATTCCACTGAGACCAAAATATTGTAGAGACTGAGATATTGCACATAGTTGATTAACAGCAGCTTCAGAGCGGTTGTGGTTTGAGGCATGTGGTTTGAAAAATAATAGCATCATATAAAAGCTGCATTTTCTATTTACTTATCCATGTCTAAGATTTTAATTTGTTTCATGATCTGAAACATGAAAGTTTTACACATATTCATAAATATTGCATTTGTCAAGATAAAAATCTGTCAAAAGACTGTACAGAATGTCGTCTTTTGTCTTTGTTACAGCAAAATGAAATAATAATAATAATAATAATAATAAAAACTGTGGGACCAGTGTTTCCCAACCACTGTGCCGCGGCACAATTACACTCTCCTCCACTAGAGGGCAGTAAAACTACCTCCTCTAATAAAATGGGTTGCCAACTGCCAGTAAAACAGAAGAAGGCGAAGAAGAAATTACATAATAGTCATGCTGTGAGACGACACAGGGCGTAATAGCAATAGAAAAGAAAAAGTAGTCAGTCTGGCCTGGGCCCTGGAGAAACCAATTCTGCTATACCTGGTGCGCGGGCAAAAATTATCAACATGCTTTTTGTGACATTTTTGTTTGGTGGTGTGCCGTGTGATTTTTCTAATGTCAAATATGTGCCCATGGCTCCAAAAAAAAAATAGCACACGGCAACTTGATTTACCAAAGTTTCTTTTGTGAAAATAAGAAATAAGAGTGAGGCCTTCAAAATGCCAAAAAAGAGGAAAAAAAGAGGAAAAAATAGAAAGAAATCTGTGCAACACAAGCTACACGAGGGAGACACAGACGACCAGATCTCACCTGCTAACAGCATCATGGAAGATAATGGCAAGCAAGCAGAGGCTAGTGGAGAACAATCAGAGAACTAAATAAATTCAGAAAAGACAACTGTGCGTAGCTGAGTGGAATCAGAGAGGCTATAAGTAAAACAAACAAGAAAATGGAAGAGGCTGAAGAAAGAATCATGAAACCCGAATACAACTTAATGAGGAAGCAGTAACAGAGATGATGAAAAAAATCATCCTAAAGGGACGATCCAGAAGAGAAAACATTAGAATATGTGGCATTAAAGAAGGATTGTAGGAGGAGTCTCCATCAGTAGTGGATTTGCCTGACTCCACTGAGCTACAGGTGGAAAGAGCACACTGCACTCTGGTGCCAAAGCCACCACCAAATGTGGCGCCATGGTCCATAGTTGTAAAGATGGCCAACTTCAGATTGAACGAAACAACACTGAAAGCAGCCTGGCAGAAACATGGATTTGGACAGATTTGAAACAGGATTAACCTAGATCAGCGGTCTCCAACGTTTTTTGCGCCACAGACCGGTTTATGCCCGACAATATTTCCATGGACCGGCCTTTAACGTGTCGCGGATAAATACAACAAAATAAAACTAGTACCGGTACCGAAAAAAAGAAAATTTATTCGTAACACACATGAAAAGACCCAGGAAAACCGAGTAAACGATAAAAACGATAACAAAATAACGCTGAAAACCGATAAAAACCCTGAAAACCATACATTTCACACCCGAGCCTCAACTCTCGCGGCCCGGTACCAAACGACTCACGGACCGGTACCGGTCCGAGGCCCGGGGGGTGGGGACCGCTGACCTAGATCATGATTATGCAGCTTGGGTTTTAAGTTGGCGAAGGGAATATGCAGAGGAGACCCACCTAAACTACAAGGAACAAGAGAAATGAAAAAGAATGGGTTTTACAAATGTATTTTCATCATCTCATAATTCTGGATGAAGATGAGGAGTTGCCATCCTTTTATCAAGCATTTTGAAAAAACATTTGCGATAAGAGATAAGGAGGGGTGATTTATTTCAATAAGGGAAAACATTGAGGGGAATTCAATTACGCTGCTAAATGTGTATGCAGCATCTGGTAGCGATATCCATTTCTTCAAGAAAATTGAATTCGAGCATACTGAAAGATCCCCACATTAAAGAGCAGAGCCGCTTTTATTTGGAGACTAATGACAATGGTGACGTGCGCCCGATATTCCATGGGATGAAAAAAGCAGCTCTAAAAGGAAGAATCAGAGTATCAAGAATCAAGTAAACAGCTGCTGGACATGTTTGCGAGGGAAGAAACAAACAAATATAGAGGCATTATTTCTGGCGTATACAATGGGCTTAAAAACAGGGAAATACATTCAACTCTATATATTAACGTAAAGTGGGAAATGGAGGGAGGAAAAATGGACAACATTATGGACATATCGATGGAAATGTAGCGGCTCACAGGAAGTATAGCAAGATATTTTATTACCCCTTACCAAATATCTTGCTGTGAGGGCAATTCACTGGGGAAATACTAAAGCAAATCATAGTCATGTCTTTTGGGATTGTCATGGTATTAAAACCTAGTGGCAGGAAATACACAATGCAATACAACTTTAGGAAGTCATCTGCCTTTGGAGAGTAAAGTTAAATCTTTTGGACTAATGCCTGAAGGATGGCCAAAGAGAGACAAATATCTGTTTATTATTTTGTTGGTGGCAGCCAAGAGAGCCATTACAAAAACTGGCTCTCACAGAAAGCCCAACTCTGAGCATGTGGATGGACATCACAGTAGACATTTACAGGATGGAGAGAATGACAGCAGACGCCAGTTATAAGAGGAACCTGTTTGCTTGATGCTGGAAGAAATGGATGGACTGTCTGATACTACACAGACCGGACATTGACCTTGGATTGTACTAGTCTCGAATCAGATTTGGTGTAATAACAATTTCATGTCCATTAATGTTCCTGTTTTTGTTTTAGGGGTTTTTGTTTGGTTTTTTTGTGGGTCATACATGTAAAAAAAACCAAAACAGGACATTTAAGCTTTTACTTTGTAACTACTGATAAAAATGAAAGTGCACAGTATATTGATTGCTGAATTTCAATAAAAAGTCAATAACAAACACTCTTCTGTGTTATATTGCACTGTGACAAGTGCTGTATAATGATCAATTTATACAGCACTTTTCTGCTCTTTCTGGGGTGACTGTAGCTCCGGAGGCAGAACAGATCATCTATTAATTTGAACATTGGTGGTTCAATCCCTGGCTGCTCCAGTCATGCCAAATATCCCCTTTCAAGATACTAACCCGAAGTTGATCACTAACACATCCATCGGAATGTAAATGTGTGTGGATGTTAAAAAGAAAAGAAAAAAGTGCTTGTGTGATTGAGGCAAGTTTTATAAAGCACTTTGAGTGAAGAGAAGAAAAGTGCTATATAAGAACCAGTCCATTTCCCATTTCACTCATTTACGCACACATTCATACTGCCATTTGTGCACTTACACTATATCCGATCCAGTGGCTGTTTGGCATGAATTATCTTCTCCAGGGCATTTCCACATTTGGACTGGAGGAGCCAAGGCACTGAATATGAGACATTTTAAAAACACTGCTTAACAAAGTTATTAGACCATAAAAAGATATTTATACAATCAAAACAAAAAGCACAAATATTTTAGAAATCTATCAAAAATGAATTTAAATTTAAATTCAAATTTAAAACTAGTATCTGTATTTAGCAGGGAAATATAGATATGAATTCACATGTTTTCTCTGGGGAGTCAAAAATGAATCAAGCTCATGCATGTGGACTATTAGTGTGTGATCTGGAGCTGTTTGTGATCTTTTTTCTTCAGTGTATTATTCTATGTCTTTCATATTTATGCTACAGTTTTCGCAGGTTTTTATCATGGAGAATATATATATATGTGTCTTGCGTTTTCTTTTCTGTGACATTTTAGTAACTATCTCTCTCTCTGTGCCTCCAACACCTCCAGGGGGGCAGTGGTTCACCTTTCTGCAATAATCTAGTCGGTACCAGAGAAGAAGATGACAGTGGGACCAGCTCACCAAAGGTAGCTTCGCTCTTACAGAACATGTCGTGTCATGCATAGCACGAATTATGTGCAAAACATTTTAGGCTAAAATCCATCCAAAAACTTGACATTGTAATTAGTGCTGACTTTATTGATATGAAATCAGTTTAAATTAATTTAAAGACCTCTAAACGGTGTAACTTGGCAGCACCAGCTGTCACTAGTCAAAGGCATCTTCCTTAGTTTTGGATAGAGCCATGGTGTTGTGACCTCTGGTTGTCACGCGTCCACAGATGGATAGGTCTGACATAGAGGATGGCCTGGAGGAAGGGGACCTCAACGCCGAAGGGGAAAACGAAAGAGACCAGGAAGAGTTCACTATGAACCCCAACCCCCTCAGCCAGCTGGACTTCTACCAAGCCAACCCCTTCGCCCGCTGTCAGTGTGACCGTATGTAACAAATTCAGAGGCTGAGCTACTATTGCTGTCGTGGATTTCAGACTTTGGCACTCTTTTCTCTAATTTACTTTGAAAGAGGTGACACGCATTGCTGAATTGGAGTGGGTATCCGTTCACTTTGCATTGCAGTACTGAAAAGTTAAGAAAAGTTGCATTTCTCGAACATCAACCTGGCCCCCAGACAGTTAAATCTGAATGAATGCTGTGCCAGTGCATCTTTCCAAGCAAATCACTCAAGAGTGTGACTTTGTTTGCTTGGGTAGTTTGGCATCAATTTGAAGAAGTGGTTGATGATTGCAATACCTAATCTTCCTGTTAGAATATGAACATACTCAAGCCCTACGGCTACACTCAAAAGTGATGTAATTGAATTGTTTGAGGGTTAAGTGATTTGGCCTTAAGGTGGTAATTGGAACTGGACATGAACTATGGCAGCCAGAGGACTGGGAATCAGAACTGTTAAAATCCAGCCTCTGGGTTGGTGGAGACTACAGCTTTTTTTCTGTCAGAAGGGACAACTTAATTCATGCACAAGTAGAACTTTTCCCACTAGGACATCGGGCAGCTCTGATCCTGGGGCTGTGTATGTGGTTCAAACTCTGGAGTAGGAGAGGACTAGAGTAGGGGCTCAGAAAATAAACCAACCCAAGCTGGGCATCAAAACTCCTTCAACTCTAGGGACCAGAGGGAGCTAGGCTGTGACATCGTGGGATAAATGATGATTTTTTTATTTGGCAAACTAATCATATATGCTTTTGTTACCTTTACTTTTTGTTGCAGTGGTATTAATAAAGTACAGTGATTTCATTTCTTTTACACATGATTTATAGATGACCTCTTCAATGAAGACCTATTCCTTAAAACAGACTCATCTGGTGAGTTATAATAGACCACTAATCTAAACAGAACTTCACTTGAAATAAAGAGGCTCTTGTTCATTTTGTTGTTTTGTTACTCAACTTCAATACTGTTCTTAGCAAAACTTACAAGTATAAACTCTTTAAATATTCTGATTTTCAGATGGCTTTGGTTCTGACCCTTTCAAAGGCAGCGACCCCTTCGCAGCAGATATTTTGTTTCCGTTGACGAATACTGCCACTGGTGAGAGCACAGGAAATGCCGGTGACGAAGCAGACACCAGTCTGTCTTGTGTTGAAAACAAAGCTTCAACGGGAACTCAGTGCTTTGAGTCAGAATTCCCAGATGAAGACAGTGACATAGAGATTAGCTACAGTCGAGAGGACCTGGACACCATTGCTATGGAAGATGATTCTCATGGATTTAAACCCATTCAGAGTTCGTCAGAGGAGCTGGGGCCAGAGCCTATCCGAGGGTGGCGTTCCCAGGGACAGTATTCTGTAGAATCTGACCCTAATGGGTATGAGCTTGATCTTGGTGCTGTCTCCCCGCCCTCCGACATAGAAGAACATAGTCTGGGATCTCTGGCTGGAGAGGCTATTACTCAGTCATCAGCAGGATTAGAGCAAGGTAATTTATATTTTAGTCACACGCCCGGTTATCAGACATGACAGTTTTTCAGTTTTACTTTTTATTACTTTCATTTACAGTATCTCACAAACGTGAGTACACCCCTCACATTTTTGTAAATACTTTGTTATATCTTTTTATGGGACAACATTGAAGATATGGCACTTTGATACAATGTAAAGTAGTCAGTGTACATAACAGTGTAAATTTGCTGTCCCCTCAAAATAACTCAACACACAGCCACAAACTGCTGACAACAAAAGTGAGTACACCCCTAAGTGAAAATGTCCAATTTGTGCCCAATTAGCCATTTCCCTCCCTGGTGTCATGTGACTCGTTAGTGTTACAAGGTCTCAGGTACAAATGGGTAGAAGGTGTGTTGTCGCAAATGTGACCAAATTATTCAGTGGTGCAACTAAAAAAAATCCTAGGTCTCACTGGTGTGACCAACTTTTCGAGTAAATAAAATAAAATAAAATTCTCAGCAACTCTGAAAATCTCCGTGTGGTCAACAACTGACACACATTATGCACCTATCGTGGTCTAAACCAATCAGAGATAGTCAGGGGCGGGACCTCTGATTGGCCGTGGTCCTGTAGTTGTCCTTCATTTGTACGTTTGAAAGTGCAGGCAGATAGAGAGAGGTCAGTAGCTCGAATAAAGCGATATCGATTCATTAAATCCTGAATCAACTTTTAAATATTGTGATATCCTAGAACTCAGGAACCACGGAGACCATGTTGACCTCACAGTCACTTCTTTGTTATATTGAACTGGGGCATGCGCCACACACACTGACACCACTCTTCAACAACTGTTGCCCCCTGGTGGACAATTCCTTGTTACAACATAACAAATATAAATGTATTTTGCCAGAAACGCCAGAATCTCAGGTTAAAGCTCACAAAACTATTTCAACAAACAGCAAATGAGAGCAGGAAAACGGATTCTGCACAAAGAAGTAAACACAGAGCCGCCACATCAGAATCAGCTTTCTCTTTCTCGGCTTTCTCACCCGAGGGCACGGGTGAAAGCCGACAGCTCACTGATTCTGATGCGTCCGGTCCGCGCTGTGTTTACGTCTTTTTTGCGTGAGATTCTGAGCTGCAGGTTTTATCTCTCTCCAACCGAAATTCACTGAACCAGCAACAAAAGAAGATCCAAACTACGCTTCACATTTGGAAAAACATCGTCATTTACATTTTTCATTCGCTTATTACCCGCCGGTCTACCGTGGTTTACAGCACTGTCAGCCGCTGTCTTTTTTTTTTTATTGACTTAAATGGCCGCGAACTAGAAAGCCTAATTTTTGCTGTTCAATACTGAATTATTTTTTTTTAATTAAAAATTTTGCAATATTGCAGAATATTTTTAAGTTTATCTGCTATAAAAAGCCAGGCCAGGAAAATCTCCCTCATGTTTTTCTGTGTTTTATCCTCAGTTACTTTGACACAAAGGCTCACACCTCTGATGAAGTCTCACATGTATCAGTACTGATAAATGATCAGAATTAGAATATTTCTGACTGTCTGAGGCTAAATCGGGACCTTGTGAATTGGAATTGAATGGATAATAGAAATCAGTGTTGATACCCAGCCCTAGTGAGCAGCCTAGGCCCGACAGAAGTGGATGTAGCTGTGGGTAATGAGAAAAGATGAAAAGAACGATTGATAACTTTTTTGTTAAGTTAAGGCCTGATCTGTCTGAAATTCATAGGCAGCTCTGACACGGAGCCATCAACCTCTGAACGCTGAAAAAGCACAGTGTATCCAGAAAACACATTATATGCTGCAATAAATGCACTGCCCAAGTCTCCCCTCTCTCCATTGCCTTTCAGTGGCAGGCAGCAGCAAACAGGTCATCAGAGGAGGCTGATGTGATGATGAAGTTTTACATTACCTACGGTATTGCCAAAGAGTGCCAAAGCACTTTAAGCACAAGCAGTTTTTCAGTAACTTATCTTGTAGAAATGTCCTCCAAATAAAGAACTTTGTGTTGACAAGATTTTTAGTTAATCATTTACACATTAATAGTGTCTGTACGGACAGCAATTCCAAGACAAACTTATTTGGCTCAGATGGTGTCAACGGTGTGTAGTGGCAACCAGGTGGAGTACAAAGACAAGTCTTGCCTACAGTCAAGCATGGTGGTGGGATGTTTGGGGCTGGATGAGTGCTGCTGGCACTACAGTTAATTGAGGGAACCATCCTTAAATGGAAGGTGGAGGAGTGAAAGGTCTCTAACAACCACCAGATCCATGATGTCATCATGGAGGAGTGGAAGAGGATTCCCGTTAACAGAGTTAAGGCAGTGTTGGAGAATAATGGTGGCCACACAAAATATTGACACTTTGGGCACAGTTTGGACATTTTCACTTAGGGGCATACTCACGTTTGTTGCCAGCAGTTTAGTATGGAAGCCCGTTTCCGCCACTAAAAAAAAAAAAAGCTAGTATCCATAACTCGAAATTTCGAGTTATTTTCTCGAAATTTCGAGTTATTTCCTCGAAATTTCGAGTTATTTTCTCGAAATTTCGAGAAATATAACTCGAAATTTCGAGTTACTTTTCTCGAAATTTCGAGTTAGCTCTGCCAATCAAAAATATACGTGAATGAGGTCGCTTTCTTGTTACCCGGAAGCATATGGCGCAGGACCGCGCACTCAAAAACGGATCCCAACAAATTAAAGTATGTTTGCTGATAGTAACACCATGTGATTCAGCTAATAACACAGGGATTTCATCATTTGTGAAGCCAGGCTGAAAACACTCAGCAATCTGTGCATTCACGACTGGATGTAATACCGGTAGCTTAGCTGTAGCATTTGTAGCTGAGGGCTTCAGCTTCCGGGTAACATGGAAATGACGTCATTCACGTAGATTACTGATTGGCAGCGCTAACTCGAAATTTCAAGTTGCTTTTCTCAAAATTTTGAGTTAATATGTCAAAATTTCGAGATAATAACTCGAAATTTTGAGTTATGGATCCTTTTTTTTTTTTTTTAGTGGCGGAAACGGGCTTCCATAGTTTAGACATTAATGGTTGTATGTTGAGTTATTTTGAGGGGACAGCAAATTTATACTGTTATCCAAGCTGTACACTGACTACTTTACACTTTATCAAAGTGTCATATCATCAGTATTGTTCCATGAAAGGATTATGCTAAAATATTTACAAAAATGTGTCTCACTTTGGTGAGATACTGTGCATGTGCATATACTGATGCTGGGAGTCAGTTTCCTGCTTAAGTGGTGTCTACTTTAATTGCTGACCTAGGAACACATTTCCATTACACAAAAAAGTTTCAGACTGAATTTCTTTTCTAAAACGGCAGCCGTCAGTGCTGCTCCTCAGCCTCCTACGCCTGTGGGATGAATGTGAAAATCCTATGTGGCTTTGAGGTGACGGTAACCAGGATTCAAACTCATCTGAGATTTTTAGTAGATGCACCTATACTATAAATTAGAACATTCTAGATAACGTCCTTTTTGAACTATCACATTTAGACGATTTTCAGAAAACTTGACCTCTGACCTTGACCTTGAGGTCGAGGTCACCGGGATACAAACTTTAGAGAATTTTAGATACCGATGGTTTCAGTTTGAAAATCCTACATTGCCTCGTTCTCGAGTTATTGCATTCACAAACTTGGGTGTCCACAGGGCCCACTCAGAGGCCTTTAGGGGGAAAATATGCCCCCTATTGTTTTACATGTTGCATGTGATGAAAATTTAAATTAGTATCACAAATCTTTTTTTCTGTGAAAATGGACTGACAGCATTTCTGGACATTGACTACGTTCGATTTTAGATGTGCAATTTTGAGCAGTATAATTGTCTTTATAAACTTTAAACCTTTGAATATCGTATTATTTCAGACTCTTTAGCCTGTAAGCTTAACGTCTTAAAATTGTGGTCTTGTAACTGCGTCATAATTCTATTCTTAACTACTCACTGTATATTTCTGCTAGGTGAGTGTCTTGGTTTGACTCAAGCTGTTGGCGAACCTGTCCTGTTGGAGCCAGGTTGGACAGGCAACAGAGAGGAAACGTTGCCCTGTGATGTCACTTACAGTCAGCAAACAGAACAGGTTAGGAGCATCAAAGAAGAAATCCAAATCCCTGCTGTTCCACAGAACTCACTAGAGTCCCAG
The DNA here is from genome assembly GCF_963969265.1 of Rhamphochromis sp. 'chilingali'. Classification (NCBI taxonomy): domain Eukaryota; kingdom Metazoa; phylum Chordata; class Actinopteri; order Cichliformes; family Cichlidae; genus Rhamphochromis; species Rhamphochromis sp. 'chilingali'. Next base: position 2,631,146 of record NC_137943.1, on the reverse strand, counting down.
AACATTTTCACTCAGCCTGACTCACATCAGAACAGCCTTGAGTTGAACTATGAACCAACCAGTCAGTCTTCCTTTGACCCGTATGGCTTTAAACTCAGCCCAGAGCATTCTAGTCACACTCTTTTAGACCCTGATGAAGATGAGTTGAGTCCAGAACCTGCTGATGATGATCTGACCTTTGACCCTGAACCCTGCTCTTCTCAACATCAGCTGAACTTTGATGCCTATGGGTTTGACATTACCTCCTCCCAGATGACACGGGACTTTGACCCTTATGGCTTTAAGCTGAGCCCTCAAGAAGAGAACCAGGAAGTATTGGATCCCTGTGGCCATGACAACCAGGATGCAATAGACCGTTGTACCAATGACAACAATGAGCAAAGAAAGCTCTCAAGCTATAATAACCCAGAAATACTGAAACCTCATACCCATGAAAACCAAGAAGTGCTTGAAAATGATAGCCACAATAACCAGGAATTTCTAGATTTGTGTAATAATGGAAACCAAGAAGTGCTGGAACCATCTAGCCTCGAAAACAGGGAGGTGGTTAACCATAAAAACCAAGTCCTGGAACTCTGTAGTCACAACAATCAAGAAGTTGTGGACCTCTGTCGGAATAATAGCAGTGAGCAATTACTTGAACCTTGTGACTGTCATAACCAAGAAGTGCTGGAACCTCACAGCTTTGGCAGTCAGGACGTCCTGGACTTCTCCTATCCTAAAAATCAGGAAGTGTTAGATTTAGATAGCCATGGTAACCAGGAAGTTTTGGATTTTAATAGCAAGGAAAACCAGGGCGTGCTAGTTTCAGGTAGCTACAATAAGCAGGAACTTCAGGAAAATCAGGAGTTACCTGACCAGGAGGGGTTGGACTTGTTGAGTACAGACATTTTGCCTGAAGCAAACAACATCCAGTGCATTCTGGAACCAGAACAGGATGTCAGTTCTGTTAATGACAGCTCAGATAGTGATGTGGCATCCGAAAATATGCTGGGACTGCAGCTCAGTAACCCCAGTGTCTGCACCTCGAATACCACACATACTAGTACTTTAAACATGGCCATCAGTAGCATGTCTGCCAGCCAGGACCTTAATTCGTCTGCTGCCCTGATCCACCACAACCTTTTAGAAGGTGATCTCGGTTCAGTGTTTGGGGCTGGAGGATACATTGGATGTCCTGATGTAGCTGATGACCTAGAGCCATTGCAGAGAAGGCAGACAAACCCAGTACCAGAGCCAGTACGACCAGTTAGGCCTCCTCGACCATCTCTCAGGGTAAGTTGGACGTTATTTTTCTTAACTTATTATAACATTAAATCGATGGCCAGTTAGTTTGATATATCCTGTGAAATCCTAATTTCAGGTTTACTGTCCTTTATTTATTTTTTGCTTTTATTTGGCCCATGATTGTCGACATTTTGTAGAACTTGGAGATTAAGAATAAATACCCAACATTTAATATTAATATAATTCAAGCCGTCATTAATGTGTTAGGGTTAGGGATTTATTTTTTAAATATGTTATGTGTTAAATTTGAACTTTGAGCTGAAATAATTACAACTGTAAATATTTCTCAAGAGTAGAACCAGGTATTTAGTCATTTTAGCAAAGTTAGAAGTAGAATAGCATCCATTCACATTTTTCTGATCTAATACTTTGTGACTATCTGCTAATACACATCAATGTTTCAGTGTTAATAAGCTGTTTTCCTCATTGTGAGACTGGCCATAATTACTGTATATCTGGCTCCATTTGAACACCTAACTTAATCCTAAGAGACTACATTTACTGGATTGTTGGTATTTATTTGTGAAATAATAAATGAGAATCGGATAAATACATGAAACAAATATTTTTGGATTGATTGATCCAATTTAACTGTCAGACTATGAATTGGCTCCCCAATATTCCATCCAGGTTTTGAACCAATATTTGATCCAAATGTCGCATCATTGTATCCCTAGCTAGAATTATAGTTGTTCTGTTAGTCAGCTATTCCATTAAACTGCTCCAAAGTCCGAAACCTTTCAAACTTCTTACAACGTTGAGATGAAAAACATTTCTTGTAGGGGTTGGACAATATGCCAAAAGTTTCCATCCAACAGCCAGAAATTGTTGATATATTTATTGTTGGTTTGTGGTGCCATGCATACATGTTTTTCTTTGTACTGAACATTAATTCTGGTTTCTTTGGCTAATGGTTTGCACCACTACTAAAGTGCCTGCTGAACAGCCCTGAACCTATCTTAAAGAAAATATTTTTTCATTTTGTTTGAAGTTCAAATGATTATTTAAAATAACTGTTAAAAGTCAGCGTGCCTCTCGAACTGCTTTGTGCATAGAAAATTATATTTAAAAAAAAAAAACATCTACTTAAAAACATCTACTTTCATGTGTTTTAGGCCAAGGACAAGGCCCAGTCCCAGACTCAGGTCATCGATTTAAAGTGATCTCTCACCATGAAACATTCAAGTGAGGTTTACTGTGTCAGCACGGTTCCTGTGATGACAACAAGGCAAGAAGTGAAGATGATAAGGAATAAAGTACGACAAAGGGAAATGCAATGGAGGAAAAATGACTAAAGAGCTCATTCTGGTGTTAATTATCACAGTAAATTAGTTCAGGTTAATCAGAGGAGAAACAATGGAAGGCAAGATGAAAAAACTACCAGGAACCAAATGATAAAAAAGATTTCCTGATTATTATATTAAGAAACATGATTTTATCCAGTTTTTTTATTTACATCTGTCAAGGTTGCACACGACTGTCTGACCTACTATCTTGTCTTTTTATGATTTGATGAACTGAAGAAGGTTTTGACGGGCCTGACTGGTCTGAAGTGCAAATAATGTCCATGTTTGTGATGTGACATACAGTAAATATTAGGACATATGTTACAAGACTTCAAATAGATAAACTGTATATAAATGATACAATGTAATCTGCTGTTGTGGTTTTGAGATTATCTATCCAATTAGTAGTTTAGATCTAAGTTGCATATGAGCTGTAGAGAGTTTATAGTCAGATTTACCAATGAACGCATATCCACGCTCACAACAGTGTTTTCACACATCATTTAAGAGGCTCCTTAAAGAGAAGCAGTGGTTCACTGCCATTCTAGGCTGGATTCTTCAGTTTCACCAGTGACAAAGCACGACTGATGGCTGTGGTCAGGTGTGTGCTTTGTTACATGTGTAGCACGCTCAGTAGTAATGCGATGCCACCCATGTTTATAATTGGACTGTAACTGAAAAGATGGCCACTTCATTCTTTGTTCCAATTTCATACTGCACACTAATGCTGAAAATAAAAACTATGCAGGGATTTTGGTTGTGTACTGTTAGTTAGGCAGTTACAGACGTAACTACCTAACTAACAGCGCAGGCTTCCAATTCTTTCTTTTGTTTGGTAGCAACAAATAAAAAAGCAGCAAAGCTGTGTCCACCCAGGAAATGTGGGTGTGGTTTGGTGAGCAATGAAAGTCAGCGACATTGTCTGACTTCAAGTGGCGATGGGCAAAAAGCCCAGGATGAACTTTTCTCATGTTGGAGGCCACTGGAGTGACTGACATTTGTAAATGCATGAGGTCACCTAGGCAACCACAGCCTGGAGCGTCTACTAGTGATCAAAGCGATGCATGAGGGGAGCGCTGGGGTGGGGACACAACACCAAAAGACAGATAGTTACATCTGAGTGGAAGACTATTGCCTTGTACCGTTGTCATCAGTAGTAAGCTCTTGTATTTTTGTCTCTCCCTCGTAATGTAATTAATTTTACTACTGCTGATATTTAAAGACACCAGTACAGAAGTACTGTATGTAACTTTCAGAAAGCAGTTTCTTCTGTCCAGCAGCTTTTTATAGCACTGCCAGTGAAACTTTATGAAGTAATTAAGATGTGTTTTCATTTGTGGATGGCGCACACAAAGTCGAGCAGATTTACAGTGGTAAGGCAGATCTGAGCATTTCATTGGTGTAAACATCTTTGCTTAGGAATGGTCTGAAGCGTGGAACCAGGACACAGCGAGGGTAAATGTGGAGTGGGTCTGGCACCGGTGCCGCTGTTACGCTGCCCATCCGGCAGTTTCTTCCACACAGGTCTGATAAGTTTACTGTGATCAGACTAAAGTAGTCAGAACCAACAGTGACGCCACAGCCAGAGTACAAAGCAGAAATCTGTGAGCTGATCATTTTCTGTAGGTTAATCACTCCCAGAGACCTCTTTGACACTGTTATATCATTTTCAGGTTATAATTAGATATCTAATTATATGTAAAACACTGTTATTCCTTTTGATTGTACCCACACAAGGTCACACGCACAACTGCTTTTTAACAAGTACATGATATTTACTGGTATGGTAGCAGAGCATCAGTGTAACCAGTTCATTAGGCAGTTCAGAAATGGCACATAGCGCTTTATTCCTCTGAGCACCCGAAGCCTGTTCTACTGCAAGCGTCATTTAACCATTTGCACTCACATTCACACAAGCACTTTCTTTACACCTGAGAGCTTTTCTCTAACAGTCACATACACATTGAACTTGGGGTTCAGTGTTTTGCAGACTGGAGGATGAAGTCATCAGTCTTCCTCCTGAGCCAACCTGAAGTACAATTCCAAAAAGTTTTCATGCTGTGTAAAATTTAAATAAAACAGAATTGGCTCATCTTTATTCCTGATAGAACACAGAAAGCATATCAAATGTTTAAACGGAGAAAACATATCATTTTAAGAGAAATATGTAATATTTTAATTTGATGGCAGCAGCACATCTCAGAAACAGGGTCATGCTTCCCACTCTGTAGACTTTGGGAGAGGAATGCTGTCCCATTCTTGTCTCATAGAGATATTTTTCACTTTATGATGCTCCACCAGCTGGTAACAGCAAGGACTCTTCTACTATGAAGGCTTTCCATGAAACACATGCCATCTGGATGGGAGTATATGCTGCTCTAAAACTGCCAACTCCAGAGGCACTGATGCACTGCCACACCATCAGAAACGCAGGTTTTTGAACTGAGCACTGACAGCAAGTCGGATAGTCTAGAAGACGCAGTGTCCATGTTTTCCGATTTCAAATTAAAATTTCTTCACTTTGCTTCAGTCCATTTTAAATGAGCTTTGGTCCAGAGATGGTGGCACTGTGGTGTGTGTGGACAACACAGTGAGCTGTGTTCACAGACAGTGATGTCTGGAAGTGTTCCTAAGCCCACGCACTGATTTCATAACAGGATCGTGTCTGCTTGAGGACCTGAAGATCAGCTGCATCTAATGTTGATTTTCAGCCTGGTCCCTCATGCAAAGATTTCTCCAGATTCTCTGAATCTTCTGAGCTTATGACTTTGGATGATGAGATATTCACAGTCTTTGCAACTATTTGTTGAGGAACATTATTCTGAAATTGCTCTACAATGTTGTTGAAGCACTTTTTTGCAGATCTCTCTCTCAGATGTTCTCTTTTTCCCCCCAGTCCTGTTACTGACCTGTCATCAGTTTGTCTAATTACGTATAAAATGTTTCTTTTTTGTGTCACTTACTTTGTCAGCCTTTTGCCGCCCCATCCCACCTTCTTTGAAACATGCTGCTGCCATCAAATTCAAACTGATTGTTTTTACATGGTAGTACAAATATCATGAGTGTGAGTCTACCTTTACATGGCACACTCAGCAGGCACTGATTGAACCTTTCAGTTCACACAAAGCTTCAGTTCAGCCTACCTCACTCTTTTACCATGATTTCATGACAGCAGCTACACCCATTAAAAGCAAGTATTCCATGACTTTCATATTTGTAGATATGTACATGAACTCGCATTTTCTTTTGATTGTACAATGGTACACATCATATAGCAAAGACATTAAAGTGAAGTCCCACATTCCACCTGCTTCAAACGAGATGCTTCCACTGAATAACTAGAATGGTTCCATTGGAAATGGAAGAAAACACAAGCTGGTTCACGAGTTAACATCAAGGGTCTAATCATTTTAAACAGAACCAGTTAAAGAGCCAGAGCTAATTTAATATAAAAGAGTCAGTGAGACCCCGAAGACCAGCCATCGTCACCTTACCTTATATTCAAAGTTCTTACTTCCAGTTAAAGGATTACTGATGTGTCCCAAAAGTGCATCCTGTTCATCTGGACATTTTCAGTGGGAGAAATGTTTCGTCACTCATCCAGGTGACTTCTTCAGTCTCAGCTGAAAGCAGGTTTCCCCAATCTTATATACAGTACATTTGCACAATGAGTGAAACTAGCACCACTGAAGGAACAGTGGGCTGGGAGGTCAGTTTCTGGATCATTAATATGCAAATTGTCATGACCACCGATCAATGGCCATGAGTCCCATTCACAGAGAGTTGGGGAATGGCATGCATCGAGACATTATTGACGTGCGTTTTGCAGTTTTCCTATGCATTTTGGTCTTTTGTCCATGGAAACCATGTGGGTGTAGCATAATGTGAGGGTACACACCTTTAAAGGATATTTAGATCTAATGTGTGTTTCTGTATCATTTAGTATCAAGTTATTGGCAAAATCTAAAATTGACAAATCTACTAGCGTGAATCACAACACTTCATATACAAGCACAGTGCTCCATGTATTTGCTTTGTTCAAATGTACAATCATGTGTAAAGAAAACAGAACATTTAGAAGACTTATTTTGTTCATTTGTTGCATTTTGGAACATAATTAGTTACATACACAACACTAAAATAACAGTTTGCACACTGCCAGCCTGTTACACACAGAAACTATGACGTATTGAGCATGGTCTGCTGCAGAAAACTGGATTATCTTTTTCAGACAGCTGGCTAAAACTATGCTGTCTCAAGCTAATAGACTGTAAACCTAAGCTGCCCGCTGGAAGCTCAGCTTCAACAGCAGTTTCCTGTCTGACTGCCGCCCCCTGACTCATCCACCAGTGGCTGTACTGACGGATGAGAGTGCATTGTACCATGATGTGCTTACAGTTAAGCATATTCCATATAAAGTAGTCTCACACATACACAAGCATGCATCATTACAACCAGTAACATGTGATTTAAGATGGTGCTGCATTGTATCTTATGTGATAAAAAGCAGGTTTGCTCAAAATGTCAGACTTTTTGTGGTGTAATAAAATAGCAAATCTGGAGCTCCACAGTGTGCCAGCTGTTAATTTGTTATCCATTCATCTTTGGCCCAGAACCTGCCCTAATTCTTGTGTGGATGTGTGTAGATTTTTGTAGTTATGCATATAAACTTACCTCAAATGTTAGCAAAATAGGCGTGTCACAGCTACCCATGTCAAATAAAAATGAAAGTCAGTTTCTGAGTTTGAAAAATTGAATGATGCAGTCAAAATAATGTCGTCCTCACAATGTGAAAACCTAAAAAGAAGAATATCTGCAAACATGAGGGTATTGTTCTAAAATGCATTTGTGAATAACAGTAGTGATAAATCTGAAGGTGGTAGAAGCTTTACTGACCACTTTGAACAGGTTTCTTCTCCGCCTGGAGAATGGATCTCAGTTCTGATAGTCTCATGGAGATACATATTAATATGGAGTATCTGTCAATAACATAATTTAGCAAGAAACATTTATCAGTAGAGTTTAAGTATCTTAAGTATCTGCAGGTGGAGCCGTCGTCCTGCTTAAACCATGTTTTGTTTTTTACTCTCCCAATAAGCTACGACATCTTTCATTAAAAATTGCTACTTTATTGCTACTAAATTATCCACATGTCAGGAGGAAATCTCAGCAGACTGCCACTCTCCAGGGCTAAAGTGTGTTTTAATCGATTGCCAAGGTAACATCCAAAAAAAGCAAAAATGCATCACTGTACATAGACACATGTAGCGCACACTAAAATGACAAGGTCTGCAATCAGTTTTATTATATACACAGATAGCTGTCCATATCTCTGATTTAAAATATCTATATATTCATTTTACCAGCTGCTTTTATTACCCACACAGGATAAGAATATTACCCAAAGCATTGGCAGAGCTCTTCTACTGTTCAGAGAGGCAGATATCAAGTTCCCTGTGGAGCTTTTCATTCTTTGCAGCGTTGAATGACGTGTTTTCTACGATGTATATGTGTGTGCTCCAAAGCCATGGTCGAAGGACAGCATATTCAGAAGAAATTGTGCGTTTTGTCATGATGCAGCCATGGTTTATTGTGATGATGATTCATTTATGTCTAATGTACAATTTGGTGTCTTAAATGTGTGATGAAAAAACTAAGAAATAAAAGTCATCTGCAAGCCATAATGTGGTCTGCTTTTCCATCTCTATTGTGGAATACAAATACAAATACTGCTACCAATACAAAGCGAGAACGATCAGATGACCCCTGTGAGTCAGCACTTGTGCAATGGTGGGAAAAAGGAACTCCCTTTTTAACAGGAGGAAACCTCCAGAAAGACCGGGCTCTGGGAAGGGCAGTCATGAGCCAGCACCAGTTGTGGGGTAAAGAGGTGCGTAGTGAAAGGATAAGATTGGATTGATAAAGAATTTGGAGAAGATGTTTTATTAATTGTGCTTTGTAAGAAAGAATTGTTTCATGTTTGTAACATTTTTACCTTCAGATATTCATAAATCAAAGACTATGTGTCACAATTATCCTCTTTTTTCCTGTTCTGAGGCAATTCACAGACAATTTCAAAGACAAGGATGGAGCGCTTCTGTTCAGCCAGGCAGGGAGCCAGTTCTGCTGTAGCGCCTTTGAATCTGGCCTCAATGTTACATAGTGAGAGCTGAAAAAAGGATCTGTAACTGCATCTACTGACACATGGCTCCAGCATAGGAAGCGCTGGATTCCTGGTGCTGGGGCAGGCCAGCTGGGCCCAAGACCAGTCTTTGTTTACTGGAAATGAGTACAATGGATTCAGGAAGGCCCACCAGCAGTGGCTGTTGGAAGAAGTATGAAATTGATGTTTCTGCTACATTTGGGATCTGAATGATCGATGAAAACAACAAGATGAGATAAAAGTAGTAAAGTAATCTTCAGCTTTTATTTAACACTATTTATATACAAATAGAATAATCCATGGACCTTTTGTCTCCCCCCACTCGTGAGAAAATAGCTGCTAAATAATCCACTGTGTTCACTAACTACCAGTGGTGAATTATAAGACCTGGACATTCAAATTTGAAACATAATGGGTCAAAAAGAAGAAAAAGGCAAAAGATTTGGCTCAGACACACAAATATGTTGGAAAGTCTTCCTAAGTAACCCCTGACAAAACAGCACATCAAGCTGATGCAGATATGACATCAAAACGAACTTGCAACAGCTTCAATTACCAGCTGTTCGTCCATCTTCTTCTACTTAACCATTTCAGGGTCACAGTGGGCAAGAGCCTAACCAAGGTGTAAGGTTTTGCAAGGAGAAATGAGAGACAGACAACTATTCACACGTATGGGCAATTTAGATTCACCAAACTTAACCCCAATAACTGCATGTCTTTAAACTGTGGAAGGAAGCCAGAGTACCCAGAGAGAACCCACGCAGACATGACGTGAAAGGACAGGCTCCAGCCAGATGCTGGATTTAAACCCAGGTGCTAACCACCCAACCACTGTGCTGCACATTTACCAAAATATTTGTCAAACTGTTTGCTTTTTCTATAATCTTGAACCATTTAAATGTTTTTTACAAATGAAGATTACAGATAAACTGTGATTGTGACTTAATGATATATTTCAGTTACTTTAGAAAAAGAAATGTTGTTTAATGAAAATTACTCTACAGCCAATGAGCTCCATGCAAACGCATGGGTTGGACGCAGGTTCCGCCAGAAGACAAGCTAATAAATGATGCCGTATTTCAGGCATGAACATTCTAATAATCCAGTCATTTAGACACAAATCACGACTTTGCTGTAGCAGACTGGTTTTGGTTACTGTTTTCCTGATGTACCCGATGATCACACAAATGAAAGGACAAACACTGGTGAATGTGAAAGACCAAATTCTTGATGAAGTCTTTCACTTTCAGTGTCAACTAAATAAAGAACTTGAATATGAAATACAGAAATAATACCCATAATACAGTGTAAACTTGGTTTCAGAGAGCAAACTTAACCCAAGCACTTTACACTGGTGCTGATGACTGAGACGTTTGCAGAGTTTTGTTTCTCTGGCGACAGCAGAGGACGGTCACCGTGACGATGACGATGAGGACTGTTAACATGATGAAGCCTACACCAACCCATGCTCCAACACTCAAATCTGCAGAAAGAACGAGGGTCACTGTTAAATAGACTGGTTCTACCTGAGCACTCAAAGTGCTTTATACAACATGCCTCATTCACACACAGACACACACACACACACACACACACACACACACACACACACACACACACAGAGAGAGAGAGAGAGAGAGAGAGAGAGAGGGGGAGATCATTACAGTTTTTTACAGACGCTAGGACACATGTCCCAATACTTAGGTCACTTTTGCAAAACTCTTCACACAATCCTCCTAACTGACCCTCAGCCTGGCAAAGCAGTTCATTTCACATTCAAAATGCACTACAACTACCAAAACACTTCATTCACTAGCAAAGGTTGACAGCCGACAAACACACTTTGTCATCCACAAAACAATGACCTAAAAAACACTAACAACATGTAGCATTACACAGTGTTTTCCTGTGTGAAACAAGGACACATCTCTGTTTATAATTTCAATATATGTTACTGGAATGAATCAGACATCATGCAGAATTCGTTACAGTTTTTTACAGACGCTAGGACACATTTCCCAATACTTAGGTCACGTTTGCAAAACTCCTCACACAGTGAGCACAACAGAAGTCTATGTGGGCTAAACTGAGGACCAGTTATCATTGTCTTGGCTCAAAATGCATTCAATGACTACATCTCTCAAATTTCATGAATCATCTTCTCACTCAGACACAACAACTGCCAAAAAGCTTTGTACGGACAGGACATTTTGCATGTGCTTACATACTGTTTTCAAAACTGTTACAGTTTTTTCTGAATGCTTAAACCCTAACTGTGATTCCTGTAGCACAATCTCTAAAACTATTCAGACTTATAGCAAAACCACTCACTGAGTTTGCAAAACTAAAAGCACAAAAACTGCTTTGCACTCAGTTTGCAATTTTGTAACACACACTTTGCAAAACTGTAGGCACAATTCACTGCACAACACTCAATTACCAAATTTCCAACACACTCCTAGCAAAAGTATACACATGTATGGCTATCATTAACACTAATCTGCCAACTGTCTGGCACACTTTCACATGTGAAAACTTTTTTAGATAATTAGTTCACTTTGCAGTCAGCCTAAGCACTATAATACAGGTAAGCTGTGTGTGTGGAGTACAATGGAGGCAGCAGGAAGAGTGAGAAGTAGAGGAGGCCGAGGAAGAGGACGTGGAGGTGAAGAAGTAGGATGAAGAGGACGACAAGGAGGAGCAAGAGGAAGACGAGGAGGGGGGATAGGAAGATGAGGAGGGGGGAGAGGCAGATGAGGAGGGGGGATAGGAAGATGAGGAGGGGGGAGAGGCAGATGAGGAGGGGGGAGAGGAAGGGTAAGAAGAGTAAGAAAGAGAATTGCTGATGACATCAGAGCTACAATAGTGGACCATGTAATCAACCGTGGAATGACCCTGAGGGTAGCTGGCCAACGGGTCCAGCCTAACTCGAGCCGCTACACTGTAGCAAGCACCATAAGGACATCTTGAAATGAGAATCGGTTAGTACAGTCACTTTGCACAAAGATTTGTAGCACTGCCATATGCCAATGAGAAACACACCAAATATAAAAATAAAAATAAAATAAAAATACATAAATATAAATACATGATGTCTGATTCATTCCAGTAACATATATTGAAATTATAAACAGAGATGTGTCCTTGTTTTACACAGGAAAACACTGTGTAATGCTACATGTTGCTAGTGTTTTTTAGGTCATTGTTTTGTGGGTGACAAAGTGTGTTTGTCGGCTGTCAACCTTTGCTAGTGTTCTGGAGGAATGTGTTCATTTGAGACCTGAATGAAGTGTTTTGGTAGTTGTAGTGCATTTTGAATGTGAAATGAACTGCTTTGCCAGGCTGACGGTCAGTTAGGAGAAATGTGTGAAGAGTTTTGCAAAAGTGACCTAAGTATTGAGAAATGTGTCCTAGCGGCTGTAAAAAACTGTAATATTTGTTTATGTATTTTTATTTTTTTGCACTAAGTAATCCCAAAATACAAGAATTTGTATACACACCATCCACTGATACACATACAATAGTAATGCTAATCTACTCGGTCTCCTCCATTTGGCCACAGGTTCTCATCCACATCACATCTTATGTCATCTAGGGCAACACACCTAGGAAAGAATCTTCTGGCTGCCAGAATTGAAGGAGTTGAAAAATTGAAGGAGTAACACCTGTGTAGATGTTCATCTACAATGAGAATCAGCTGTGGCTGGTTAAACTGCATTTTTAGATTTAGAATATGTTTCAATAAAATATTGCTGTTGAATTTTGCTGTCTTATTCAGTTTTGCATTGTGTTATTGTTTTGGCCATAAGTTTAACAGTTTTGAAAACAGTATGTAAGCACATGCAAAATGTCCTGTACGTACAAAGATTTTTGGCAGTTGTTGTGTCTGAGTGAGAAGATAATTCATGAAATTTGAGAGATGTAGTCATTGAATGCATTTTGTGCCAAAACAATGATAACTGGTCCTCAGTTTAGCCCACATAGACTTCTGTTGTGCTCACTGTGTGAGGAAGTTTGCAAAAGTGACCTAAGTATTGAGACATGTGTCCTAGCGTCTGTAAAAAACTGTAAATCACATCCTGTCAGCCAGTCCCTTATGTCTGAGAAAGTTGTCACAGTGGATGACTCCACATATTTGGCACAGATGTTCAGTGCCCTCCTATTTATACAGCACTCGGAGTACACTAGCTTATGACCCACTGAGGCTGGGTGTGCCTCCTCCTAATCGTGAGCTGTTGATTTTTCACATAAGGCTCCAAGTGTTAACCACGATACTATGAAGCCAATGGAATCAAATCAAATCTGACAAAATACCAAATTAAGGTGTCTTAATTTCCAGCAGGGGGCAGCACTCTCCCTCTAATGCTGATATACACTGGTTGTTTATTACTCTGGTCTTGAGTACTTAAAGAGGAAGAAGCTGCAATTGAAACAACTAATAACAAATTTCAGTATGTATTCACCAAAGCTGAAATAGTTTACAGAGTTGCATGTAGAATATGTGTACCTTGCAGATTGTCCTGGGAACTTTCTGTGCACTGCTGCATGCTCCAGGATCCCTGCTGAGTGGCTTTGGGTCTGGATCTGATGAACGTTGCCACCATGAAGCAGTAACTCTCTCCTTTATCCAGCCCCGGTATCACTTTCATACTTGAGTTTGATATCTCATCTCTCTAAGGGGTAACAGCAGGACAGATTACTGTCATTCATCTGTAAACATTTAACCAACTAACCAAGCAGACATTTGGATGTTTGGGTCAAGTCTTCATTTGACTGATCGTAAGACCAGGCCCAGCAGAAAACAGCTAGCCTACACACACAAATGCCACATTGTTGTTCTTTATTTCAAATTCTTAGAGCTGCAGTTCTGGATTTTTAGAAGATGTCCAATTACATTGGTAATACTGACCAGTGTTGAATGAAACTAGCCATAGGCCCTAAATCTAAAGGCCCAGATGAACTTGTTACTAACTAACTAACTAACCCACCCACTGTGTGGGTGCCTATAGAATGGGCTGACCACACTAAGCAGAGAGGGACCCATAGTAAGGCCCATTGCTAGCCCATATTCTTCGTGTGAGCAAGCCTAACGTGGAGCACTAACAGAATTACATGAAAAAGGTGTAATTTTTTCAGTTTAACAACATAATTTGCAGCTCATTTCACTTTTAGCGTTAACATCAGATTACCTTTCCTGTGCTTCCAGACTTGTAGTAGCGGATCTTATAATTAAGATCTTTTTTGAAAATGTCTCTGATGCTGAGCTGCTTCCCACGATCATAAATGGAGGTTAAAGGATCAGTGATGTTCACTATTACTCTTCTGTCATCCAATGGCGCCACAGTGAAACTCACAGCACTGATGTTACCTGGGGACAGGACCAACCAACAGTTATGCTGAGACTGCCTGCAAAGGTTTATTCATGCGCTAAAAGTCAGTTCAGTTAGTTTACAACATCATTACTAGAGCGAGTGAGTTTTTGAGTGGATGGGTGCTCTACTAAACATTATGCAGAATGCCTGATTGGTGCAGGTATGGTAGCCTTGACATTATGGGCTCAGCCACAACAGGGATCAGGATGCATGGATGACCTGATCAGGTCCAGGCTTTGATTGACATTAAGCTGTGAAGGCTAAGGGTGTGTGTGTGTGTGTGTGTGTGTGTGTGTGTGTGTGTGTGTGTGTGTGTGTGTGTGTGTGTGTGTGTGTGTCATATATAACCTACTCTCTCTATAGGGATTGAACCTGGAAGATTGAGTGTGAGGGAGTTCATAGTCCATGTCCATGATTTCTGTTTGAACATCAGCAAAGTAGGCCCTGTGAAATAGGGACACAAAGAATACATATGCTTTGGAGGCACATTCATCTGCACTTATATAACACATTACGAGTCAAACGTTTGGACACACCTTCTCATTTAGTCATTTTTCTTTATTTTCATGACTATTTACATTGTAGATTCTCACTGAAGGCATCAAAACTATGAATGAACACATATAGAGTTATGTAGTAAACAACAAAGTGTGAAACAACTCAAAAAATGTATTTTAAATTCTTCAAAGTAGCCGCCCTTTGCCTTGATTACTGCTTCGCACACGCTTGTCATCCTGTCGATGAGCTTCGTAAGGTCGTCACCTGAAATGGTTTTCCAACAGGCTTGAAGGAGGAGATGATGAGAACTTGTTGACCTCATTCTGCCAACCTGATTTCTGCACAACACAACTGATGGTCCCAATCCCATAAAAACGGCAAGAAATTCCACAAATTACTCCTGACAAGTCACACCTGTGAAGCGAAACCATTTCAGGCGACTACATCATGAAGCTCACCGAGAGAAGGCCGAGGGTTTGCAGCTCTGTCAACAAAGCAAAAGGGTATTTATCAATGTTTTTTTTCTTGCTACATAATTCCATATATGTTGCTTCATATGATTTAATGTCTTCAATTTGTAAAGTAAAGATAAAGAAAAACAATTAAATGAGAAGGCGTGTCCAAACGTTTGACTGGTAGTGTACATATAACTTTTCTTGAGTAAAATCACAGAGCACAAATATTGCTGACAATAAGAAAAAAATCAAAAGTAAAAGTATAAAGTAAGCTCGATGTAAACCTACCAGATGTGTTTAAGGGTGATGGAAGTGTTCTTACCTATCCGAGGCCTTGAGGGACTGAGTCAGGTCACATTCTGATGCTGATATTTGGATACAATTAGGACTTTCTTCCCAGTCAGCATCTTCACTGCAAGTCACACGGTAGTTACTGACATGCGCTTATGAAAACAGTTTTTAAAACTCAATGGAAATGTTCCGCTTGACATGTCTGGATTGTGTTGTTTTTTGGCAAGCAAATATTTCCTCCTGTACACATAGTCATGATATATGCAAGCAATACATCGAGGTTAATTCACTTTTTCAGTTATTTATTTGAATCACTCTATCACTGTGACTGCCTGCCTGTAGGTGTGAACTCTTTCTTTAGGTTCTAGGTGTTCTTCCTCGATGACAGATGCAGGACACTTGAAATATTTAGTCTTCCCAGCTCATGGGGCTCTCTGGCTCTCCCTCGCCACCTTGACTTCCCATTGAACCCCATGAGTTGTATGATCTTGTTAAAGATGTTCATTAGAAACTAACATAGTGTTGTGTCAGTTTAGGACCAAAGCTGGGAAGGCTCGTAAAGAATTGACCAGGTAATCCACGGGACAACTGCTGCCTAAGCGGAAACCGTTAGCTGCCCCACATGTGTCAGGAGTATTGGAACGGCTGAGACGCATTTTCTCTCAAACTTAAATGTGCTGTGGGCCACTGCGGGCACTGTCATCTCATTGGAGGGCCACTTTAGTGTTCAAGTAGTACAAAAAACCCAAACAAACAAGAAAACACAAACATTTCCATTTTTTTTTTAATTTCAAATATTGTATAACAAGGTAAAACTGCAAATGTTTTCCCCTCACTCTTAACTAACCGAAGCCTTTCATTGAACTACCAAATAGACACACTGGTACTCTCTCTCTCTTGCGTTATATTTCTTCATGTCAATATATGGGCCAGAAGTAGGGGTGACGTGGGCCACAAGTGGCTCTATGGCTTTCAAACCCCAAAACATACTGCGCCAACAATTGGTCCGCCCCAACGATCTGGTCCCACAGCTCAAACAGAGTAATCTAGTGTTCACCAAACCTGTTCAAAGGGCCACAGGCCCAGAAGCAACCTCCGACGGGCCCTGCCTGCGGCAGAAACGCAGAGTAAAACAAATAAACCACACAGCTGGCGAGATAATCTTTGAGAAGATTTCAGCTTTTTTTGAGGACAGTGGTAATGAAGCATGTCTGTATGCTTGTAAATGGGCTGGTTCTTATATAGCACTTTTCCACTCTCACTGAGCACTCAAAGCGCTTTACACAACTTGTGCATTCACCCAGTCACACAAGCACTTTATCTAAGGTTTTAGTGCTTGTATCACTCCGATGGATGCATCGGAGGGCAACATGGGGTTAATATCTTGCCCCAGGATATTTGGTATGTAGACTGGAGGAGCCTGGGATCGAACCACCACCCTTCTGGTGAGTAGATCATCATGGCTTCATCCATGGCAGGAAAAGTGAGTGGTTTGGCTGCTGCACCTCAAACCTTTATTGCATTGTGCAGCAGATGGTGTTGTGCGCAAAACTAAGCACAGAGCTCAAAACAACAATGGACAGTGTGATGGCTACAATTGATTAAAGCCTCCAGCACTGCTTATTCCACATGCTGCTCTCAGAAATGTCTGCTGAGCACCATGACCTGTTATTGCACAATGATGTCAGGTGGCTGTCCAAAGGCAGTGCACTGGAGTATTTCTGTGATCTCAAAGAGGAGAGCACAACTTTCCTCTGCAACAGCAGGCAAAAAAACAGCAGAAACACATTTGAACTGCATGAGGACAACAGCTTCATGGCCAGTGTCTGCTTTCTGAGCGACATATTCAAAACATGAATGACCTCAATGTGGGACTACAAGGCAGAGGCAAAACTGACACTGAGCTTGTGGAACAGATGCGTGCCCTCCAAGCCAAGCCGAACCTTTCACCACCGACTTGAGCACAGGCCGGTTGCTGCATTTTCCAGGGCTCTGCAAAAGCATCTCATCTGCGGCACAAGTCATGGATGTGATGACTGATTTCACTGCGAGGTTGAAAGAGAAGTTTTCTGGTCGATTGGATGGACTTGCTCTACGCACAAAGGTGATGAGTTTTGCCAGAGACCCATTTAGTGTTTTAACAGAAGGGCCAAACAAAACAAATGTCAGGTTACTGTAGACTTGTGTACTGTTGATTTAAAACAAACCTGCATTCCCTCAGTGTGCAGCAGTAAATGTTGTATTCATATGTGTTACTGCTATGGGTTTGTGCACTGATAGCTTTGATAGGATTGATTGTTCTTTTTAAATTCTGTTAAATGCACTTTAAGATGTGTCCGGGTCACATAAGTATGAACTTTATTTTGAAAGGGAATTGTCCAAATATTTTTTATTTTTTTATTTCAAATGTGAATAAAAAAAGTGTTGCTACTAGCGCAGGCTCTCTTCAGCTATAGCTCATTTATATGTTTTTTCATGTGCATGTGTGAAATGTCACAAGATTTAAAAGGGAAAAAATAATAAACAACTTTTTTTGGGGTGGCTGTAGGTCAGGTGGCAGAGCAGGTCAGCCACTAATCAGAAGGTCGGTGGTTCGATCCCAGGCTGCATCCTGGCTGCATGCCAAATATCCTTGGGCAAGATACTAACCCCGTGTTTGCCTACTGGTGGTGGTCAGAGGGCCCGGTGGCGCCTGTGTCCGGCAGCCTCGCCTCTGTCAGTGCGCCCCAGGGCAGCTGTGGCTACAATGTAGCTTGCTATCGCCAGTGTGTGAATGTGTGCGTGAATGGGTGGATGACTGAATGTAGTGTAAAGCGCTTTGGGGTCCTATGGACTAGAAAAGCGCTATACAAATGCAGGCCATTTACCATTTACCATTTTTTTCAATACATTTGTGTTGGTTTGAAACTTATCGTGATCTGCTGCTGACTGGCTGCTAAACAATATCTGGCCCAGATATATTCCTTGGTTTTAAAATCTGGTCCAACTAACTTTATAGCCGTGGTGTACACTGTTGTGCCAGGAGGATTGCCGTGATTTACACACTGTGGGAAACCAAAAACCATCTGGATCCATTTCAGTTCGCATACCCGTCAAACTGCTTGACCGATAATGCATTTTCAACTGCCCTTCACTCAGCCCTCACACACCTGGACACGAGAGACTCATGTATCAGAATGCTGTTCATAGACTTCAGTTCAACATTCAACAGGATCATTCCACAGGAGCTCAGACGTGAACTGGATCAGCTGGGGATCAGCACCTCGCTCTGTAACTAGTTGCTGGATTTCCTGACAGGAAGAGGCGATCGTGGCTCAAGAGTTGGGTATTCGTCTTGTAATCGGAAGATTGCGCCAGCTCGGACAGTCTCGGTCATTGTGTCCTTGGGCAAGACACTTTACCCTACTTGCCTACTGGTGTTGGCCAGAGGGGCCGATGGTGCAATATAGCAGCCTCGCTTCTGTCAGTCTGCCCCAGGGCAGCTGTGGCTACAACTGTAGCTGCCTCCACCAGTGTATGAATGCGAGAGTGAATGAATAGTGGCATTGTAAAGCGCTTCGAGGGTCTCAAAAGTGCTATATAAATGGAATCTATTATTATTATTATTATTATTATTATTATTATTATTATTATTATTAAGACAGCAGGCAGTACAGGTCAGCAGCAACACCTCCATCATACGAACGCTGAATACGGGTAATGGAATACATCCAGCAACCAAGCTGCTCTCAGCGTCAAAGACTCCAACCTAAAGAAACACTTCAGTGTCTTCGATGTACTATTGCTGTGATTTATTACTATTAATGAAGGCTGCATTACAACCTGCTAGCTGCAAATAATCACGTGCAGCTCTGAAAGAAGACAGAAAGAAAACATATTACTAATAAAGAAATAATTTTCTATACAAGATCACTGCAAAAAGTGCAGCCTCACCCAATGTCCCCCCTACTGTTGCTCATTTTATATTAAGATTTAGAAATCTAGTTGGTGTTACTTTCAGAACTGCTCGTGATCACTTGCAGCTAGCAGGTTGTTAATGCTGTCCATCAAGTCTAACAGTCTGCAGTCTATGTGTCATGACCCCACGGTGTTCAGCAAACTGGACCTGCGAAACGCTTACCACCTGGTGAGGATCCGGGAGGGAGATGAGTGGAAGACCGCTTTCAACACTCATATCGGACACTATGAGTATCTCGTCATGCCCTTTGGCTTAACCAATGCGCCCGCGGTCTTCCAGGCCCTTGTTAACGATGTTCTGAGGGATTTTATTAATCGATGTGCTTTTGTGTACCTTGATGATATTCTCATTTTCTCTAAGTCCCAGGCGGAGCACGAGAGTCACGTGAGGCAGAACCGGTTGTTCGTGAAAGCGGAGAAATGTGAATTTCACGTTGACACGGTGGCCTTCCTTGGCTATATCATCTCTCAGGGGGATCTCAAACCTGACCCCGAGAAGGTCCGGGCCGTGGTGGACTGGCCTCAACCGCCGAACCGCCAGCAACTCCGACGGTTCCTAGGATTCGCCAACTTCCACCGACGCTTCATAAAGGACTACAGTAAGATCGCCTCACCTCTCACTGCGCTTACCTCTCCCAAAGTTCCTTTTCAGTGGGACCTCTCTGCTCAGGAGGCCTTTTCCCTACTAAAGGAGAAGTTCACTACCGCCCCCATCCTCCGTCAGCCCAACCTCAGGCAACCGTTCGTGGTGGAGGTGGATGCTTCGGACTCTGGAGTGGGAGCAGTTCTGTCTCAACGATTTGAAGGTACGCTCCATCCCTGTGCATTCTTTTCTCGTCGTCTCTCACCCGCAGAACAGAACTACGGCATCGGTGATCGGGAGCTGCTAGCGGTCAAACTGGCCCTGGAGGAGTGGAGGCACTGGCTTGAGGGCGCGGAACACCCGTTCATCGTGTGGACCGACCATAAGAACCTTGAGTACATCCGGTCCGCCAAACGCCTAAATTCACGACAAGCCAGGTGGGCCCTCTTCTTCACAAGATTCAATTTCACCATCACTTACAGACCAGGGTCGCGCAACGTGAAGCCCGATGCACTCTCCCGTCAGTTTTCCAGTACGGAAGGAGACTCCGATCCAGAACCGATTCTTCCAGCTACCTGTGTTATTGGAGCTGTCACATGGGAGATCGAAGCTCTCGTGCGCGAGGCCCAGGATACTGACCCCGACCCGGGGACGGGCCCCCTGGTCGGTTGTTTGTCCCTGCTGCTGTCCGACCTCAGGTACTCCACTGGAGCCCGCCGCACCATCACCTTCCTCCAGCGGTTTTTCTGGTGGCCCACCTTGGACAAGGACGCCAGGGAGTACGTTATGGCGTGCGCCACGTGTGCCCGGAACAAACGTCCCAACCGACCACCCGCCGGGCTTCTTCAACCACTCCCCACGCCAGGACGGCCATGGTCTCACATAGCGCTGGACTTCGTTACGGGGCTCCCACCGTCATCCGGTAACACCACCATCCTCACTATTGTTGACCGTTTTTCTAAGTCGGCTCATTTCATTGCCCTCCCCAAGCTCCCTACAGCCCTGGAGACCGCCCAGCTGCTCACCACCCACGTCTTCCGGCTTCATGGCATTCCGATGGACATCGTTTCCGACCGGGGACCCCAATTTACCTCTCGGGTTTGGAAGGAGTTCTGCATGCAGATCGGCGCCGCGGTCAGTCTCTCTTCGGGCTTCCACCCTCAGAGCAATGGACAGGCCGAGCGTACCAACCAAGAGCTCGAAGCGGCACTCCGCTGTGTCGTCTCTCTCAACCAGGCCACTTGGAGCGAGCAGCTCCCCTGGATTGAGTACGCCCACAACTGCCTGACCTCTTCAGCCACTGGACTGTCGCCGTTCGAAGCCTCATTGGGCTACCAACCACCCCTGTTCCCGGCCGTGGAGGGTGAGCATGCCGTCCCATCAGTACAACATCATTTCCGCAGGTGCCGCCGGGCCTGGCGGTCCACCCGAGCCGCTCTGCTGCGGACGGCGGAGCGCAATAAAGAGATCGCTGACCGCCACCGGATCCCTGCGCCTGCCTATACAGTTGGGCAACAGGTATGGCTCTCCTCACGCTTTGTTCCCCTTCGTGCAGAGTCGAAGAAACTTTCCCCGGCTTTCATCGGTCCGTTCGAGATTGAGGCCCTGGTCAATCCGGTATCCGTCCGTCTGAAGCTGCCTCGCAATATGCATATCCATAATGTTTTCCATGTCTCCCAGGTCAAGCCCGTGCTCTCCAGCCCGTTGTCGCCGAGGGGCTCCCGTTGAGGGGGGGGGGTACTGTCATGACCCTGTGCCTTCTCGGCTGACTCTGTATGGCTACAAGTGTTTTTGTTGTGCTGCATCTCTCTCTCTCCCCTGCACTGCGCTCTACCGGGGCGGAGTCATGACGGCTCCAGCCCCTGGCTCGGACACCTGCAAGCAATCATCTCACTCACTTCTTAAGGCGGCTGCTGAGAGTGCTTCCTCGCTGGATTATTGTGTAACACTCGCCAGTGTCATCACCTATCTGAGCCTTTTTCTGAGTTTCTGTCGTGCCACTACTTACCTGCCTTTCCTCTCTGTGCCAGGATTCTCGCCAGCCTGAGGACCGCCGTTGGTGAGCTAAAGCCGGAGTCCGAGCTACCTGAGCTTCAGTGGATTTTGTACATAGCCCTCTTCTTCCCGTGCCTGTGCTTCCCGGAGACCCTCTTCCTGTGCCCCCTCACCTGTATATATTCGCACCTGGTGTCTGTGTGTGTAAATAAAACGTGAACTTTAGTGACGGTCTGACTCCGAGTCCCTCCTGAGCCTGACACTATGAACTAACCAATGGTAGCTCGGTGGCGAGTAGCCTTCAAATTTAAATTCAAAATGTATTTGTGTAGCACATTTAAACTGGGTTGACCGAAGTGCTTCACAATCGGCTAAAAACAAGAGAAAACAACAGAGAAACACAGATAAACAAGAAGACAGTGAATTAACAATACAAACATAAAACAGGCCTGATGGTACTCATACTGAACTCAAATTAAAAGCCAAAGTAAAGACGTGAGTTTTAAGACGCAATTTAAAAGACTGAATAGACTCTACAGTACGAATCTCCTCTGGCAGATTCTTCCAGAGTCTGGGCGCTGCTGCTGCGAAGGCCCGATCTCAAACGAGCCCTCGGTTGTGCTAAGAGCATCTGGCTAGATGATCTCAGTGCTCTTTTGGGGTCATACATGTTGAGGAGTTTGTTTAAATAACTAGGCGCCATATTATTTAAAACTTTAAAAGTAAGTACTCTTAAAATCAACACGATATTTTACAGGGAGCCAGTGTACATCTGCTGAAACTGGAGTGATGTGTTCATACATTCTAACAGCTGTTAAAAGACGTTCAGTAATAGTAATAAATCACAGAGCAGTAGGATAAATAGCACGAGAATATATCAAATAATCACACTGAGTAACTTAACAGAATACATTACAAACTACATTTTGGGTCAATGTACTCTGTAATCTGTAGTGGAATTTTAAAAGTAACCTTCCCAACACTGCTCCCCAAGGATGTGTTGAGCCCACTTCTCTTCACTCTGCTGACCCACGACTGCACATCATCACACAGCCTCTTCATCTAATTTGCAGACAACACAACTGTGGTAGGTCACATCAGCGACAACGATGAGACCTACTACCGGCGTTAAGTTACTAAAAGAGTTAATAGTGGTTTCCCTGAATGTGGAGAAGACTAAGGAGATCATCGTAGACTTCAGGAGAGCTCACACCATGTATGCTCCACTAACCATCAATGGTGCTGCTGTGGAGAGGGCAAGCAGCACCAAGTTCCTGGGTGTGCACATCTCAGAAGGTCTCTCTTGGTCAAAGAAAACAGCCTCACTGGTCGTTTAAGCCCAACAACAACTCTACTTCCTCCACAAACTGAGGAGGAAGAGCCTCAAAATACCCGAAGTTTAAAGGCATCTTTGAGGTTCAAAATGTGTGTGTGTGTGTGTGTGTGTGTGTGTGTGTGTGTGTGTGTGTGTGTGTGTGTGTGTGTGTGTGTGTGTGTGTGTGTGTGTGTGTGTGTGTGTGTCTCACCGTGAGAACCTGACAGTGTATGTGTAGTCAGAGGACGTCACACTCCAGCGAAGATGTGTGGTGAAGTCCAGAGACACCCAGTGGATGTCTTGTGCTCTGGGGACTGAGTTCACATCTGTGAATAAAATAAAACATCGTCAGTATTTTCCAGTTTTCCATGACTCCTGCTTCCTGTTTTCGTTGGGTTTTTGTGTTTGTTTTTATTTTACAATAACTGAATTGAATGAAGGATCTTAATGAACCATTTATTTAAGCTGGAGAAAATGATGACAACTCCCTCAACATCTTCATACTCGTAATCAGAACCAAATTAAAGTCTGCGAGTCAGCAAAGGTGGGCACAGGTCCAAAATGAGAGTTTTACATAACAGAAAGTTATACATTTTATAAAATCATAAAGCGAATGCATCTGTTAAAAACTGTAGTGGAAGATTTTGTTTAGTTCAGCATATTTAGAAAATCCCCACATCTGTGCACCGTCATGGAATGGTTAATGAGTACTCCATTACTAATATGTTTTATTCACAGACGCCTTTCAAAACACTCAAGTTTACAATACAAGCAATTCAATTACAAGTCACAGTATGGATCAAATAAAAGTTGGAAGATGTCGTAGAATTAAAAGTCAGTACAACAGAGTTTTCAGACTGAGAGCGAATCAATATTTCAAACATGGTGGTGGGAGAGCTAAAGATGAGGGGCAAATCGGTTCAAGGCTCTGAAGCCCAGAGGGGGTCCGATGAGCAGATGGCATAATGGCAGTAAGCGAGAAGGAGGATCTCAGAGTACAGGAAGGAGAGGTGATGCGATGAATATCACATTATTACACAACAGTACGTGTTCCTACCAGACGAAGCTCAGTTTGTCACTGTTTAATTTAAGAAAATTAGCAAACAACCAATATTTAATTTTGCATAAGCAGTCAGTGAGAGCAAAACTTGATGGAAAGCTAGATGCCATCAGAGTAAGAATAAAAATGCAAAAGCAGTTTTCTTTCAAATGTGACCAGAAACCCACGGGACCATCCCACTGCTATTTTCTAAATATTCTAAATTTCTTTCAGATTCTCTGCAATATTTCAGAACATCTGTAATTGTTGGACATTTTACTGCATCATAATACCAAGCATGAAACTTTAAGTCCTGTGTAAGATGCTTAACTCTTCTGTCTGTGTTCTCTATCAGATGAAGTAGAGCCTGCTGTGTTGTAAGGACTAAACTTTGATATGTGATATGCTAAAACTGAAACGAGACATGACACTGGTGTCTAGGTAAAATGTCTAACACCAGTCGCCTCTGTCTGTCTGTCTGCCGATCATGTGCTGTGTGTTTTACCTGCAGTGGTTATGCCGAAGGCAGACAGAGAGAGTCCCAGCCAAAGCAGAGTTTTTACAGTTGCCATGTTAGTACCAGCGTGTCCTTTCTCTGTCCTGATCTGTCCTGATCTGTTAGCTGAAGAGAGCAGAAGGAGCTGAAAAGGATTGGTGCCGCTTCCGTTCAGCTGCACACACAAGGGTAATGGGGTGGGGTATGCTGATCCTTCCCACATGTTTGCCTCAACATTGGGGAATGGGGGAGGAGATGTTCTGAAACAATTTGCTCAATCCGAACTGTTTTCCTTCTTATTCATCCCCTTTACGACGTTTACAGGAATTGGACTGCGATCGTGCAGTGTGCAAACTTTTGCAAAAGAATGCTTATATTTACGTTTAACCTGTCTTATCATGAAGTTCTTCTTTGTGGAAAGGAATTCGCCTGCACTCCACGGTCTGTCTGTTCAATGGTGTTTTTGTGAGTGCACGCAGTTTGATGCCCTGTTGCCTTGACAACTAATAGGCTTTGTGTGAGTGGTTCAGTTTTACTAACTTCTAGGTTGCCGGGAAACTTGTTTCTTTCTAGTTTCACTCAGCAGCAATGCATACAAATACCACACAGTACAAAATAGGATGCATTATTACAATTTTTGCTCAGTCGCTTTGAAACATTTCCCAAAACACTTTTAAAGTTCTCAGCAGTGAAGACATATTTCCATAAACATGTATGAAATACACTGCAGCTCACCCAGAGCCTCAGTTCATATTTTAAAGTCACATGTTTGTGTCAGTGAAAAGGTCACTGCCAACAAAATTAAAGGTTTAGAAATGTTGTAAGAATAATTTCTCATCTTCCAATTTCACAGTCAGGTCCAAAACATTTGCTACAGTATACTTGAGCTTGAAAAAACCTGTTAGGGATGACTGGATGTTATTGCAGCAAATACTTCTCCTCACTATGGAACAGGTGAAGAACCAGCAAGTACACATGATTCAGTCCACTGCAGTGAGATTTATGTGTTGGGCATTCAAAAAGCTCTTGATTCATCAGGACAGAAGGTTTCTTGGCAGGATGAAGGAGATCCTGCCAAGAAACATGAAATGTAGATTGTTCATTTGGTAGAAATGTTAATAATGTATATTATAATTCCAACAAAGCTTCATCTTGGAATATGACTGGCAGCTGTAAGTCTGACAAAATGTCAGCATATTTAAGTGCATATAAATGCATGGTTATCATTTGATGATATTTCATCTATAAAAACATGAATTATTTAATATTTTCGGAAACTTGGGAGAAACTAAGCTATTGAAGTAACCGTGAGGAAGAACTGAGGCTTTTAGTTAGTTAAAAAACTAAAAATAGATCACTTTGTTGTTCTAATGTCGGTTGTACAAATGCAACAAAAAACAAGACATTTATGAGAACTTTTACAGACTCTACCTTCCCTTTGCTCTCCATCCATTAGTCCCTTGGGTGAGCAGAGCAGGGAAAAATGCCAAGGAATGTGGCTGTGAAGAAAACAGTCAGCTCTTTTATATGCTTGTGGGAATTCATGCTTCCCATGATTTCACCTATTTCAGATCATCTAAAAGCCTCACTGGGAGCCAGTAACTATGTGGGAAAAGTTCAGCAGTCGCAGTCATTTCCATGAAACCTTCTGGTATCATGTAAGCACCAGAGTGACAAACGTTGGACCCTCCTCCACATGTACGCAGGAACACACACTTACTCCAAAAACCCACAAGCGTACAAAGTATTTGTCTTTTTTGGGTAGCTTCACTCCAGGATTGTTTTGTGCATTTCACTTTGTCAAGGAAACGATGATGATGTGGATTAAATACTGGAAACAGCTTTACGTGGTAAAGCGTGTGTCGTTTCTTCTAGGATTTCCTGCGTTAAAGTGTCGGAGCATCTCAGCACTGGTTAATAAACAAAGCATTGCTGTAAACAATGAGAGCCCGGACACATGTTTCTGATCACTGCAGCACCAACACCAGCGCACACATGCAACACGAAATCAGTGTGATGGTGCAGCCAGTCTTGTAAAATTCACTGCTCAACAACCAAGTCAGTGTTTACATCAAGTAAACATAGTGACAGGTCCAAAAGTAGTTGTTTTTCCTTTTTTAAGTGCAGTTTAACAGTAAATGAAGGGTTTAACAAAAGTATTGCATTAACCTTTAAAGAATGAAAACCATTTCTATGCGCAGTTCTCCATTTTCAGAGGCTAAAATGCACCATTAACTGGAAAGTATTTTCCTGGTGTGGTGAGGCCTGCTTCCTCATTACTTCATAACAAATAAAGCAAACACAACATATGCAGTTGATTCCAACTCTGGAATTTGCATCTGGTAACTTTTAAGGCTTTTAATTCTCAATGAGGCCCAGCGAAGACGAAGAGGCCGAAAACCCCAAACAAACTATCAGACAGAGCAAAACCTCTACGTACATACGTACATTGTTAAACGAAGGAATACTTTGGTAAACACAGCAACACTGTCTCTGGTGGGCTCTACAGCCCACAACATACAGTGAGCTCTCAGTCTATTCAATGCAGATTTTGTAAACAGAAAACTACTGTAGAAAAGTGTCTCCAAAGCCTGCCTGCGTAGTCGCAGTGATGCTGTTCTTCTCTTTTTAGAATAATAAACATCCACCCAAGCAAACTCTGAAAATCACCACTAATCCCTTCTGTGCTGTGCTCAGCCAAGTGCTGTCCCGAGAGCTTTAAGTGGTGCCTTAGACTTAATTTGTAGACATAAGACAGAAAGGCTTGACTAACAAAGTGTAATATTTCAGCAGCGTCCTCCCTATGCTGGAATGTTGAAATCTAATGAGTGATAGTCATGTAAGGAATGCCAGTTTCACGGAAGGAGTCAGCATGGTGTTCACAAGGTTGCAAGGAAATTTAATGACTCACCCGGTCACTCTGACACATCTCACTCAAGTACCTGACTCACATCGTAGCAGTGTACATGTCTGCCTGTGCTGTTTGTTCACACCAGGCTGCTTTACGTAGAGTGAACATTCAGGCCTCCTGCTTTGCTGTGTGGAGTCACACAGCTATGATCTCGCAGTCCTAAAATGCCTGTCAGCTGCAACATTCAAATCCCAGCTGGTGTCTTTCTGTTTTCAAAACACGTGTACTCGTTAAATCCATGGAAAATTTGAAATAAAAGGGACAATAAATACAGCACAGTGATGAGTTTATCTCTTAACACTGGGACTGTGTCAAATTAACCAGCATGTTAGCTGCTGCTGCTGCTGCTGCTTCATCAACAGTAGAACCAGCAGTGTTGGGCAAGTTGTTTGGAAAAGTAATTAATTATAGATACTAATTACTTCTTCTTCAAAAAAGTAACTGAGTTAATAACTAAATTACAAGATTCTAAAAGTAATTAATTACTAGGAAAAGTAACTATTGTGCTACTTAAAAAAGTTGTTTAACCCTCTGGGGTCCAGGTCATAATTGCCCATTTTTAACTACTTCTGATGTTTCCTCTACATTTCACCTTTAAAACGATTTTCTTTGCCTTGTTTCGTATTGTGGCGGACCACCAGGTGGCTCCACTCACACCCAAGTTGAAGGGAAGTGTTGGGGTGGAGATTTTGGCGCTTACTATATGTGAAGTTCTGAGAGTCAGTTAATAAAGTTGGAGTGAGACACTGAGACCTCTCCTGTCGTTATTACATACCTCCACAGTATCATCCTTTTCAGCACTACCTCACGTGTCTGAATTTACAGTCATGTTTTCATTTTGACTACAGTATTAACACAACTGATCTAAAATCAGACAAAAAACATAAAATCCAAGTAGAAAAAGTTATTTTTACTGTAACAACCACAAACATGTTTAATGAATCGTATTTCATAACTTTAAATGTAAATATAGTTTGTAAATTTTAAAATCCTGTCACGGTCACCGAGGCAGACCGTGGGGAAGTGGGGAAGGACCCAAACGCTGGACTCTGTGCAGTGAACAGTTTATTTACAGTGCAGAAAAGGACAATAAATCCACATGTGCTCCCTTGACTTCCGTGTCGTGTCTTCTCCCAGAAATCAGTGTCTTTGCACTCCCTGTGCTCGGTGCCCTCCTGTTTCCACGCTCCTCATGGAGTCTTCGCTCCCCCGACGAGCCTCATCAGCAGCAGGTGAGTGGCATGGTCTTCAGGTGTGGCCAGCTCTCCTGCAGGGCCACACCCACCAGGCCTATGGGTGCCTGTCACCCAGCCTACAGGAAACAGCCACACCTGCAGACACACACGCACACATGCCTGCGTATACATACAAATGTGGAACACAGAATGGCAGCACAGTGCAGCAAAAATACAAATAATAATAATAATAACAATAATAATGAGAGTCCACACTGCTCAAGGACCCTGGGTCACTCACACCCACCTGACCTACAGGTCAGTGGCCACTCTTTCAGTGATGAGGATATGCACATCCTGGACAGGGAGGAACGCTGGTTTGAGCAGGAAGTCAAGGAGGCCATTTACATGAAAAGGGAAAGGCCACCTTTAATTTGAGGAGGGGGGCTAAGGGTACATCTGTCACCATCTTACAATACTGTGATTGTAGCTATTCCCCAACTCTCTGTGAATGGCACTCATGGTCATTGATCAATGGTCTCTGATCAGTGGTTTTTGATTAATGGTTATGACAAGTTGCATGTTGGTGATCAAGAAACTGATCTCACAGTCCATTGTTCGCTAGTGGTGCTAGTTTGTGCAACTTTTATTGGGCGAAGCAGGGCTTTGTGCAAGGGCGCTGCTAGGATCATCTCAGTGGAAGGGGTTACATGAAGAGGACATGGAAGCTATGGAAACATGGAACCTGTGATGCCCAACTTCTAGACTAACTGCAAAACAACTAGTAACTCAGTGTTCCACCATTTAGAAGGCGCATCTGCTATCACAAGTGGAGCTCAATGAGGTACAACACAAATGCTATGGCAAGGGGCAGTCATCAGGTCAGGGGGGTGATATCATCATCCACACCCAAGATAGGGTACCTTAAACACAATTGTTCATATAAATCCTCTGAGGATCTACTAGATGATGTGAATGCGGCTCTACGGACAATACCTACCGCCACCATTACCGAGACTAACAAGTGGGGCTGAGTATCATCACTGATTTCTAGAATCAATCGATTCCAGTTCACAAGGTCCCGAATCGATTCAATCCACGAATGGATTCGATTCAATTCGATTTGAATTTGGGAAATTTTGCCTCAGACAGTCAGAAATATTATAATTCTAAACAGAATGTCTGTGAAGGTTCTCAGTCATCCAGGTCATCGTAGTCAAAGGAGCTTGCAAAGAAAAGCGTCTGGACTTCTTTAAGTTGCAACTTAAAGAAGTCCAGACGCTTTTCATCCACAAGCTCCTTTGACTATAATTCTAAACACTTATCCATATTTTTATATCTATAAAAAGACAGCTGACACTTGTGAGCCTTTATCAAAGGTGTGAGCATCACAGCAGATGCCTTTGTGTCAAAGTAACTGAGGATAAAACACAGAACAACATGGACATTTTCGTGGCCTGGCTTTTTATAGCAGATAACCTTCAAAATATTGTGCAATAGAACAAAAACGAAAGAAAACCATGAATCATCATATGAACGTTACCTGATGCTGCTGAAGTGAAGCAGAACAAAGTTACAGAGCTGAGCGTTTTGCAATTTTGCATAATTTTAAAAAGTTTACATTTGTTCAGTATTGACCAACAGAAATGAGACTTTCTTTTTGGAAGTCAGTAAAAAAACAAAAAACAAACTGTGGCCGACAGCGCTGTAAACAACGGTAGACAGGTGCATAATAAGCAAGCGAATAATGCAGAAAACAGAGATTTTTGGATGGGAAACCTATTCCTGAGAGAGGGAGACAGAAAGCTCTGCATGAAGTGTGATTTTATCGTGGTGGAAGCAGAACAGCAAAAGTCAGAAGGAATTCATGACGATGTTTACGTGAAGCGAAATGTGAAGCGTCGTTTGGCTTCTTTTGTTGATGGTTCAGTCAATATTGGAGAGAGATAAAACCTGCAGCTTCAGAATCAGCGCAAAAAAAGACATAAACACAAAGAGTGGACCCACCGACGCATTAAAAATCAGTGAGCTGTCGCCTTTCTCATGGACATGGCGTCGGGGCGACAGCTCACTGATTTTAACTACTATCATTTTACACCTCGGAGTTACATTAAAAGATTGTGACTCTACTTAGAGTAAAATTAACTCTACTTTTGCAAGAAGACTATTAACACCAAAACATTTAATGCTTTTGAATTGCTGTGAAGTTACTGATGGTGTACTTTGTGGTAACTGAGACACGCCAGGACCACAGACTCGGTGTTGGATCCATTTTATTTATTCTGGCTGCAGCTCTCGGCTGTCAGCCGCACATCACACCACAAAACTACTTGCAACTCTTACCCAAACCCTGATTCTCCATGTTTTAACATGGGGGGCATGATTGCAGATGCCGTGCAGTTGCGTTCGCATGGCACCGCAGACTACGCCCCACCACATACTTAAACTTACTTAAAATGCAATCTGTGTCTCCTTCCCTGTAAAATAACATGGCCATTTTCCAGAAAACAAGCAATATTTATACATTTTACATCGTATGAGGCATAGGCTGCATTCATGGAGTCACTTAAACATACACAACATCAAGGTATTTTACAGAGAAAGAAACACTAAGACAGATTTCTGAAAACTGACTTTGTGTGAAGCTGTTCCTCCAGCACAGAGAGCTGCAAAAGCCCTCAGGAAAATCTAACTCTCCAGTCACAGACAAAAACCAAAAACTCGAGCAGGCACCTGGAAAATGCTGTCTGGGTTGATATTGGATGTTGCTGCTGATGTCAGCAGAGTGCTTCTGACTCATGTGGACAGTGACTGTGGAGAGCTGCCCTGGCAAACTGAAAAGAGACGTAAAATGAAAAAACCCAAACAGGATTTCCATAAAGGCCATTTTGGAATCAGTAATCAAATATTGATCACAAATATACGGAAAATTATTGATTTATCTTTCAGTTAAATATGAATGTGTTCCTTAACTGTGAGGAGTTAAGATGTGGTTTGATTTACATCTTTCATGTACCCAGCACGTTTGTCATGGCCTCCAGCTAAATATTGGTGTAATCTCAGGGGAAATAGCTTATTGTAGGGATTCTGTGAGAAAGATTGCTAGCTCTAATATTAATAGCACAAAATCCAAGGACACACCGACAGCTCGGATTTCTAGAACAATTTTTAAAAAAACATTCGTTTTCTTCTGCCCATTCAATTCAGGGTCACAATGGGTTCCAGTCTGTGGCAGGACTTACAGTGAGACAGACATTAGAGTAGCAAGTCTGTTTAAAACGACTACAAGCTGGCTGCAACTATGACCATGTGTCTCTGTGCCCACGGTCCACTTCTCAGGAGCCTGCAGTTCATTTTTAGTCTACTTTAAACAGACCTCACAAAGTCCAGTATTTTGAATTGATTATGGTACCTTTGGTCATACATCTCCTCACCACCTTCATTTTAACAATTCTAAATGAGACTTGAGTATTTTTCCCACACCTAAATAAAAAATACTGATATTTACAGATAACACATTCAGCTGATCCAGCCTGACTCCAACCTGATTAGAAAAGGTTCAGCGCAGACAGACAGGCATTGTTTAAAGTCAAGGACAGCAAATGTTTGTACAGTATTTCCCAGACAGTGTTTGCATGATGTTTGATGTGACGTTTGATGTCATGAAGTTTCTAACTAATGCTCCGGCAGCAGTTAAGAGGGTCATTAAAGCTGCATCCTGAGGTTTGTTGATGATCTGTCCGGCTGATTAAAGGAGCCAGATTTCTTTCAGACAGGTAGAATTTTATTTTACACTGACCCTGAGTCAGTATGAGTAACCTATACACCGAAACTTTAAGCCAGCACCATAAAGACGGTAAAGCACGTGATAATAACACTCCTGGTAACCACATTAACATTACTGACACTCGCTGACTTATTATAGTCCCTATAAATGCTCTCCATTGCAATGGTCTTACCTGTAAACACTGCCATGTCCACCAGAATCTATCAATCAATCAATCAATCTTTATTTATAAAGCACTTTTCATACAGAAAAAATGTAGTACAAAGTGCTTTACATAGTTAAAAGCAGCCCACCCCACCCTCCAACTCACTCCCCGCACTCTCAATACACATATATCCCCCCACACACACACACATACACACACGCGCACACTTAAAGAGTAAAAATTGGGCTGGGCTCGCATGAGCCAAGTGAGGAAACACTATAACAGAGAGCCGTCTGCACCGGGAGCCGGTCACAGACCGCAGCCTCCGGGCTGGGCACACAGCCGGAGGGAGGCAAAGGAGCCCCCCAACCAGGCTGAGAGGACCCCCAGAGACCCAGCAGCCACGGTCAATAACAGCCCCGGTGCAGAGAGCGCCCTCCGAGGAAACACTGGAGATATGACACAATACGATATATACAGGGTAAAATGATAAAATAAATAAGAACAGGATACAATATAAATATAAATATAAATAGAGTAAGAAGGTTAAAAAATGAATAAGAATAAAATCAAGAAATATTAGGTAAATCCTAAATTAATAATAGAATAACAGGATAGAATAAATAAGCATAAAATAAATAAACGCTAAGTAAAAGCTAAATTAAAAAGGTGGGTCTTGAGCCTGTTCTTAAAAACATGTACGTTCTCTGCGGCCCTGAGCTCCTCCGGCAGGCTGTTCCACAGACGAGGACCATACCACTGAAAAGCTGCCTCTCTGTGAGTATGTGTCCTGACTTTAGGGACAATCAAAAGGCCAGTACCAGAGGACCTCAGGGTCCGCGAGGGTTCGTATGGTAAAAGCAGATCTGAGAGATAAGAAGGCCCAAGACCATTAAGACATTTAAAAACCAATAAAAGAACTTTAAAATCGATCCTGAAACACACGGGGAGCCAGTGCAGCGATTCTAAAACCGGTGTAATGTGGGCCCGCCCTCTGGTCTCCGTCAGCACACGAGCTGCCGAGTTTTGCAAGAGTTGTAAAGTTGAAATATTCTTCTTAGGAAGACCAGAGAGCAGGGCATTACAGTAATCAATGCGACTGGTAATAAAAGCATGCATCAGCATCTCCGTGTTGGCCCGAGAGAGAATAGGGCGACTCTGGCTATATTTTTTAGATGATAAAATCCAATTTTAGTTACATGTTTAATATGTGGGATAAAACCAAGCTCAGAGTCAAAAATAACACCCAGGTTTTGCACTTGTAGCGAAGGACATAGTGAAAATGCCTCTAATTTAGACAAGAGTTTCTCTCTCTGAGCCTCAGGACCGACAATTAAAACTTCAGTTTTGTCCTGGTTAAGCTGTAAAAAGTTTTCTGCCATCCAAGATCTTATATCCAAGATACAGTTAAAAAGGGCATCCATTGGTCTGGTGTCATCAGGAGACACAGAGATGTACAGCTGCGTGTCATCAGCGTAACTGTGGAAGTTCACTCCATGCCTCCTGATGACACCGCCGAGAGGCAACATATACAAATTAAAAAGTACAGGGCCTAGAACCGACCCTTGAGGCACACCACATGTCATTTTATGGATCTTAGAGGAGCATGTATCCATACTCACCATAAAAGTTCTGTCAGAGAGATAGGAAGTGAACCAGTTGTGTACAGCACCAGAGAGGCCCACCATGTGTTTCAGTCTGTTTAAAAGAACAGCGTGGTCTACTGTATCAAAGGCTGCGCTTAGATCCAGTAGCACCAGGACAGAGCTTTTGGGCGTCCCAGTTACATCTAAGATCATTTAAAACCTTTAGGAGAGCCGTCTCTGTGCTGTGGTTCACCCTAAATCCAGACTGGAATATCTCCAGGATCTGTCTATCATTGAGAAAATCAGTAATCTGAGTAAAAACAAGTTTTTCTAAGACTTTACTTAAAAATGGTAAGTTGGATACAGGTCTGTAGTTATTAAAATCATTACAATCCAAATTGCTCTTCTTCAGAAGGGGCCTCACCACCGCCGTTTTAAAGGCAGCAGGGAAGACACCCAACTGAAGAGAGCAGTTCATCATGTATAAAAGCTCAGCCTCAAAAAATCCATAAAGTGTTTTAAAGAGTGAAGAAGGGATTGGATCTAAAAGACATGTGGTGGGTCTCACTGTGGAGAAAACCTTCTGAAAGTTCTCAGCATTAACCAGGACAAAGCTGTCCAGTGTCTCCTCAGGTACAATCGAGCCCTCAGATGTGTTTAAAATCATATCGCGATTAGATAAAATATCAGATCTGATGGCGCTGATCTTTCCCCTGAAGTGGTCTGCAAACTGCTCACAGAGCGAGTCTGTGGGGGTTCTTTTGGAGCTTTTAAAATCAGGGTTAAATAAATGATCTATGGTGGAAAAGAGGACCTTGGGATTATTTTTGTTTTTACTGATTATTTTGGCGAAGTATGAATTTCTTGACTTCCTTAATGTATTATTGTACATTTTAAGTTGCTCGGAAAATATTTGATGGTTGATATTATTTTTATTTTTCCTCCATCTCCTTTCTGCTGCCCTGCAGTTTCTTTTGAGTTTTTTGACTTCTTCGTTTCTCCAGGGTGATGCATGTTTTACGTTAATCTTTTTGGTGGTGAGTGGAGCAACGGAGTCAAGGCTTTTCTTCAGTTTGCTGTTGAAATAACTAAAAATCAAATCGCAGGGTGCAGGTAGAATCACAGGGGGGCATTCGTCTAAAACCCTGGTAAGATTTGCAGCCACTTCAGAGGTTAGATAGCGCCTCCTCACAGTTCGCACCGAGGTCTCCCGCTGAATAAAACCGGTGATGTTAAAAAACACACAGTAGTGGTCAGAGACAGCCAAGTCAACAACAGAGGACACGCTGGTGGACAGCCCATGGGTGATGACCAGGTCCAGAGTGTGTCCTCTGTTGTGAGTCGGCTGCGTGACGTGCTGGGTAAAATCCAAACAGTGAAGAATGTTTAAGAATTCTTTTGTTGCAGGGTCAGAAGGATTATCTATGTGCAGGTTAAAATCACCGGTTAAAATTATCATATTATATTTATCTAGGGAGTCTTCCCATCCTCCTGTTAGTGATCCCCCATCTGAATGGATGATAACAACCTTCTGAACAAACTAGGTGTAGAAGGCCCCTACTGGCCCATATCTATGGGGCTGATTTCTGCTAATAATGCCCATTGTATGGACTGTTAACATGTGAATCGGGTGCCCATTGCCTTTTACGGTTGACTCCAGGTATTTAAACTACTCCTTGCATCTTCAGTATTATACAGTACCTATCTCCCTCTCATTCACACACATCACAAAGAAGCTCTAATGTTTAATAGTAGCAATACTCTTCACTTCTGTGTGTGATTTTCTACATTTGGCAGAGCAGCAGCCTGTGCTCACAGATGGTGACGGTGTGAGAGACTGTGGTGTTTCCTCAGAAGAACTACCAGAGGGCACAAGTCCTGTGCTGTGTCATCAAATGTATATTCCACATCTTCTATGCGTACAGATGCAGAGGCTCTGTAGAGGTTAGACAAAGCAGAGAAAATGAAGATCTGATCTCTCATAAGAGGCAGAAGATAAACCATCCACAGCTAGAAAAGAAATAGTTGTGAGTTGTAGAATTTATGGCCTCTCATGTTGTACGTA
The DNA here is from genome assembly GCF_963969265.1 of Rhamphochromis sp. 'chilingali'. NCBI lineage: Eukaryota > Metazoa > Chordata > Actinopteri > Cichliformes > Cichlidae > Rhamphochromis > Rhamphochromis sp. 'chilingali'. The sequence goes on along the minus strand of NC_137943.1, from coordinate 2,594,740 downwards.
GTGTGTTCTTTACATTTTACTGTGATTTTTGTCGGCTGATGTTTAGAGTAGGAATGGAAAGTGGAATGAGATGCAGATGTTTTCACTGTCTAATGAAGTGTTTAAATCTTTAATAATATTTATTTGTTGGTCACTTTAGGAGTGTTTTTCTGAACATGGAGAATTTCCAGTCTCCTGCTGCAGGTGATGACTGTAACCCCAGAGCGAACTGGTCTGCAAAGCTAGAACAGGACTGAGAGAGAGAGCAGTCTTCATCCAGCTTCAAAGAAAACATCCAGGTAAAGCGACGCGGATCAGTGGATAAACTTGTCTCCACTTTCAAATGAGATACTCTTAGAGACAGACGATCTGAGCCATTTTAGCCTTAAATTCTAGTACTTTCAAATACACAAAAGTTTTTAAAGGACAAAACTTAACATCCAACTTTGACCATAATTCAGACAAGCCATTGCATGTGTGTGTTCAAACTTCCACAGATGGGCAGGATATCGCTGTCAGGCCGTCCAACCAGCCAACTTCAACAAAAGAACATGGCAGGCCTCAGTGATCACCACAGATGAGTGTGTTCCTGCAACATTCAGCATCTGATTTTTCTTGGTCTGTCTGCTTCTGCTGTTGGTAAGTATAGTGACCTACAGTAACCATCATGCGGTCACTCTAGACACATGCCATATCACTATTTCTTCTTGTTCCCTTCAATCTTGAAGTGTCAGCTGGAAAGGAAACCATGCCAGTGTGCTGTGATGTTTCACCAGCATGTGCCAGATGCTGTTCTTGCCATTCATAGTTACACCACCAGAGACAGCCCCGCCCACCTCAGGACCTCCCTGTGTCAAGTATGATTATGAAGATGAAAATGAGCAGAACTAAGACTGTAAAAATTCATGAACAGAATGTTTAAATGCTTTTTAATTATTTATGAATCATTAGTATGTTTGTGTGTTTTGTCTTGTTTTTTGGCGTTGTTACTAACAAAGTTCACCAAACTCAGACAGTTTACATTCTGTATGTGTTTTCATCTTTACCAGCCACACTCAATTGTTGACTCAGTGACTTTATCAAATATTCAAGTAGTCCAGGTAACCCTTGCTCTCAGTAAGTTTGAAGTAATTTCCATATTTATTTTGTAATCTCTACTCTTTCTGTGTTCTGCTCTGTTTGCGTGCTGCCTTTAACAGTTTTTCTCCTTTGTAACTGAGCTTGTAAACAGCTGTGTCTCTTTGTTCCCACATCACCGTGTTAAGTTTTTCAGTGTCTGGTTATTTTTTACTGCTGTTTGAATTCTCTGTATGTTTGACCCTGTAGACTGTTTAATGGATTGCTTATCTTTCTGTTAAGCCTGTTTTTGACTAAAGATTTGGATTTTTGATTTTAATACAGCCTCTGCGTGTCCTCTTCCTCTGTGAATGTGTTACACATGACACAGATGTTTTCATTTTAATAACACAGCTTTCCCACAGTGAGTTACCAGCAGCATTTATTCACAGTATCACAGAGAAAGGAGATAATGACTGTGAGCCACAGTGAGTTATTATCTTTCATGAGGTAAATTTGAAAGTCCAGTATTTCAAAGCAGATGGGATTAAGAACAATACTTTCACTTATTTACAAAGTGTCGTTTTTCTAATTATGTTAAGAAATATGCTCTTTTTTTTCTTTTTTTTCTTTTTTTTGTGTCCCGTTTGGATCTTTAGCATCAGAATTGTTGTCTTAAGGCCAAGAAAGATGCCAAGCGGATTTATTTTACCACGTGGATCATCATGGCCTTGCCATATTGGTCCATTTGATTGACCTTTATTATAATTATGAATTTATTTTATTTTCAGTTGCTACAAACGGGACAGACATGACTGGGGGATAGGACAGGGAGAAAGAATGAAAGAAAGAGAGGGAGAGAAAGAAAACCAAAGGGGAGAAGAGACGGTGAGAAGGGGGGAAGAAAGAAAAAAACAAAAAAACAAAACACCTGGGTCACCTGTATGGAGAAAAAAAACAGAAGAGAAAGCAAACAACAAAGAGCAACATAATAAAAAAAACGGCACCATCACAATAAACTAGCTAGCAGTAGATATCAGTAGATACTAAATAATAAACAATATTGTGCAGCACGCAAGATAGACAGCGCACAATGTGCTTTGAGGCAGCAGCCAAGAAAGCTGTAGTCCGCGTCTGTGAATACCCGTGTGTACACCTGTGTGCATACCTGTGTGGATCAACATGCTTGCATTCCAAAGGTTTCTCCATGTAACGATCTGCTAGGGAGTGTGGGGGGGCCACAGCCCCGTCCTCCAGGGCATGAAGCAGGTATGGAGGAGATCAAAACTCCAGACATCCAGAGGCCCCCAGAACACAAGAGACCAAGGAAGACCCACAGAGGGGCAGCCGCGCCACTGTCCCAGTAAGAGCTGAGGAGAGTCCCAGATGAGGGCTCACTCAGCAGCCGCGGAGCAGAAGCCAGGGGGAGTTGCAGTGACGCGCCCGTGAGCTCCGCCGGCCGCCAGCTGTGCCTGAGTGACCGAACCCCAGGCCGAGAGGCCGGGGGCACCCCACCTCCGAAGTGGCCCGAGCGAGCCCCAGGCTCCAGGCCCCGATAAGCGGCCGCCAAGGAGTGAGTCGGTGTGTACCCAGACGCCCACCCCCAGACACAAAGAACCACCAACGCACCGACACCTGAGGGAGTCCGCCACCGGCAGGGGAAGTGGTGGTGGGTGGAGATAGGCCTCCAAACCTTGGAGGGCCTGAGATGTCCCCAGAGAGGTGGCGTCTGATACCCAACCTGACATATAGACACAGACATACAGGCACACACAGATACAAACATCCATTCCCACCCTCATGCTCTCATATGCACTTACTCCACACTCAACCAACGTGGAGACAGACATAAAGAGACGCTGTACACACGATCACACTCCCCAAGTGTACTCTACGAACCGGGTCTAGGTACCTTTGCCCCTGGAGGGGGGAACTGCACCCAGACCCAGGTGGTGTTACCCTTTTCCCTGCGGTGGGGAGAGGCAGACCGCCCCGACTCCGCAGCAGCAGGGAGGCCCCACACTCCAGACCGCAGTCGGACGGCCAACTCCTCCTCCTAGCCCCCCGCTCCAGCAGGTCGCAGAGAACGGGGGTGAGAGAAGACTCCAAACCTCCCTCCACCCGCTCATTGTAGTGTTGATGCATGTGTGTTCTAAGGTGCAATTAAAACCCAGGAGGGCATGGAGCTACCTGCCAGAGAGCAGCAGGTAAGCGCATAGTCCCTCCTGCTGGCCCTCAATGTCTACGTGTATTTAAAATTGAGAGGTGGGCAACGACGCCAGGGGTGAGGTTGGACACCCTGATGGTACCGTAATTTGGACTCCGTGTATCGTGCCCACCCCCAAGATCCTATATGTATGTGTAATGAGAGTGTGGGTAATGTGAATGTCTAAGTTGTGGGATATATGCTATTAATAATGCTGTTAGTCATGTATAAATTAGAGATGGTGACTCTAACTTTACAGAAGGATACTAAAACAAGTACACAACTCGCAATCTAACATGCCTTACTACTCTAAGTCATCATAAATAGTGATCGTTTGCTATGAGAGTCTGACAAGCATTTTTCTTGTCAGTTGGGAAGAAAATGACCTCAAAATGTTAGACTTTCTTTTTTATTTTGCTTTTTTTTTTGCTGCTTTTCTTTTATACTTGAAACTTTAATCAAAGTTACCCATGTAACACTGATGTTTATTAAGCTTGGGTTAGCAATTCAGACATATGTAATCGATATTACTCTTGCTGGATTTAACAAATATCTAGGAATTTGTAATATAATTCAATTTGCATGTAATATTCATATTCAATATCAGTCCTTTCATTTGATAACCACATATGCTCCCAGGCTCATGGTGGGGCAGGGATGTGTCCTGGGATCCCTGAGTAAAAGGCAGTGTACATCCAATTCAATTCAATTCAATTCTTTATTTATTTGTCACATGTAGTTATAACTAGTACAACACACAGTGAAATGTTTTTTCCGGCTAAAAAGTACTCCCCCCCCCGACTGTGCATCTTACTAAACTTATAATAAAAAATATCTATATAAAAGTATAAAAATGTATAATATCGTGCAAAATATTACACTGTAATAGTTAAGAGCTATAGTGTACGTATTTACATAAATACAGATGTATATGATAAAATACAAATAAAAATAAGGATAAAACTCAAAGGAAAATTATATACTGTTTGGTTAAAAGAATATGAATGTAAACTAAAATCAAAGTAGGATTCTTGCAAATGAGAACATGGCTGTTTGTATTCAAGTCTGTCTTTGACTCTATCGTCCGCCTGATCCATCAAACCTCCAGCCAGTAAACCTTAGTCATGACATTATTAAAGGTAACAATGTAAAAAATTACACAGTCTGAATATAAAGTGCATTCTAAACTCCACTTCGGTGAATTATATGAATGTCCAAAGAGTCATTCAGGACTGTAAAACATTAACTAAAGAGCCTGGTCTTTATCATTAAACCTGTTGTTGCTTCATGTTTCTATTTTATATCAGATACTCTAAAGGTTTTAGTAAAGTTGCATTGTTATGGTGAAGTGACAGTATATATGTGTGTTAGTGTGTGTGTCACCAACAGCTATAAAAGGCTTTTTCTTAAAGGAGAAAGTGGGGTTTGAATCCGAGTTACAGCAGACTGTCAGCACTTTGAAATGGAACGCAGCCCTCCTACGGTGGACAGCCAACAACAGGAATCGGATGCGCCTTCCACCCAAAAACAGCAAACACCATAGCAACCGCCTAGCATGAGCTTACAACATATCCAGTCTTCATAACTATCAAACATATGAAATAATTTGCAAACAGTGAAAGTGTTACAGCTGTAGAGAGCTATATCTTTGGAAGCTGCTAACATGTAATAATGTAAAATGTGATGTAACCATGGAGACCATAACTCAGTCATGTTAGCTAGCACTGACTGAGGTGATCGAGCACAGCCTCCACACACAGCACAGGATAAAGACATTTTTTGAATATAGTTTTGAGGTTATGGTGAACAGAAAGTAAATGGATATATATTTGCTTTCTTTGACAGTTTCAGCCTACAAATGTGCACTGTCTAAACATTAAAACAGTCGAAGAATAACGTTTTGTCTCAGAAATAAGCAGAGCTGTTCATGTTTGCCATTATAGTTTTATTTGTTGAGAGAATTATGAATTTCACACTGTGTATCTAATGACAGAGAGTTTGAATAGTCTATTTCATTCCTTTGCCCTCTGAGAGCAGGAGAAACACTGACAATTATAGTTTAGCAAACTTCAGTTAAATCATGAAACAGTAGATACAGGTAGTGTCAGGGTCCTGGGACTGGGCGACCTAGGATCCCTGGGCAGTCATGGACCTGTGTATTATTATGTATTTTTGGTGTCGTTTCCCCTTCTCTGTGCGTGTACATATGTGTGTTTCTCTGTGCTGTGTTAGTCTGTGTCCCACTCATATGTTTAGGCGAGGTATGGGTGTGTATGTCTGGAGGATGGAGCTCGGCCACCTGCAGGCCTGAGGGGTGTGGCCCTGCGGAGGGACTGGCCACACCTGAAGCAACACACCTGCCGCTGATCAGGGCTCGTCGGGGGAGCTACTTAGGAGAGTCTTGGAGCTCCCACCGACGCGGGATCATTGCATGAGACTCCACGTTAGTCACCCTGTCTAGGTTTTGTCTTAAAGTGTATGCCTGCCATTCCTAAGTGTCCTGACAGCTGCCGCTATTGTTTCCCACAGGTGGAGCGTGGAAGGCTTGGGAGAGCAGCGAGCACCGGGGGTTGCTGACACGGGAGCAGAGGGCACGAGGGAGACACGACACGGGAGTCTGGGGAATACACTGGGGTTTATTGTTACTTTCCATCACTGTAAATAAACGCACTGTTTATACACAGAGTACCGCGCCTGGGTCCTCCTTTTCCCCACATCCCCACGGTCTGCCGTGACAGGTAGAAACTGGGTCAGATTTTTGCTTAGTCAAAAGCAGATACATTCTGAGTTCAGTCTGTCAAATTAAAAAAGAAACTACAGCATGCTGCATGTACTGTTTGCATACACGGTCTCATAAATAGGCATCGATGTCTCGAATGTAGACGTGTACCGCAGTAAGCATTAAAAGATCACAAATGAAACAGCAACATTCATGTAAAACTAATTTATATGACAATGATCAGACACTGAAAACAACATGTTTTAAAACAGTATTGTGGGGTGTAGGTGGGCATCAAAGTAGAAAACAGAACAGGACAATGTTCAATAACAAACACTTGCATGCACGGATATAACACATCTCCAAACAAAAATAAATATTTCACAGTTTTTGATCAGTGTATTGATTGTTGTATGACCACATGCAGTGTGTTACCATGATTGGCACACTGTGGATTGAGACTATGAACGTCACTTCTTTGAAGGATTCTCCTTCTTCTTGGCATCAGCATGGAAGCAGAAACAGCAAAGAGTTGCTTTCATCCACCAAAAGGAAAAAGCAGAATATCTGAGTTGAAACCAGTCACATCATGTCACTTTGCTGTTAGGGTTAGTGAGTTTCTCCAAGGTGTTTAACTGGCAGTGAATGTGAGCAGGGCTTCTAGCTTGGAAGCACATCAGTGGCTTACCCCCTAGTGATGGGTCGTTCGCGAACGAAATGGCTCTTAGAGCCGACTCTTTGACGTGAACGACGCGAGCCGGCTCGTGACGTGGTTTGTTTGTTTTTTCTCTCACCCTCTCTCTCTCTCGCACTTTTTTCCCGCTTCACTCCGCACGCGAGCCTTGTGCTTTAGGCTGGGCAGAGGGGGGAGGGGCGGTAGTTACACTGAGTAGCACAGGAACAGAGCAGGAGAGAGAGAGAAAGAGAGCCAGGGACAACAACGTCACATTAGAAAGGTATAGTGATCATCCACAACTATTTTCAGTTGCAGATGATAAAGGATTCACAAAGTTTATTCATGCAGGTCCATATGACAGAGAATATGCATGTTCTTTTTGTTTTCATATTATCATTTATATTTAATTGTGTTGTGATTTGCAGTGTTTTGTGTTGTTTCACTTTAAATTTGTAAAAGGAAAAAGCTGAAAATTTAAATAGTTAAAAGTTGAAATGTGAATAGTTGATTTTTGTATTATATGATTTATTTATTACATTTTATGTGGAGTGAATAAATAAAAGTATATTTACGGTGGCCCCTAGAGACAGAGCACACACAAACTTCAAATCACGTACAAACTCCAAAACACGTAAAAACACGTACGAACTCCGAAGCACGTAAAAACTCAGAAGCATATAAAAGCTCAAAACACGTATAAAACACAACAGAAGTGCTCCAGGATGCTGGGCGCAGTGTTGAGCTTTTGTTACCTCGTGGCTACACAAGCCAACAAGTACCAACGACCAGATTTGGTGTGTGGTAGTAACAGGTAAATGAACTTTTTTTTTTAAATTATTTGAATTTATATGAATGCTTGTGTATAAATACACAAACAACACACATATGCTTTCAATTGTGTAATTTAAGTGATCTAGTAGCTCTGCTTTGGAAGTTCAGTTAATGCTAGAAATGTGTTTTGGAGTTTGTACGTGTTTTGTCTCTAGGGGCCACCGCATATATTTATATATAAACATATATAAATAAAACCACTTTTTTTTACGTTAGTAATTCCTTTTGTGCATAATTTTATATTATTGTTAATAATAAATTAATTAAAGCAACAAAACAACCTGAAGAGCCGGTTCGGAGCCGAAAGAACCGGCTCTTTTTAGTGAGCCGAACCGAAAGAGCCGGATCTCTAAAAAGAGCTGGAAATCCCATCACTATTACCCCCACTGGTTATCTTTGGTTGCAGTTAACTTGGGAGGTAGGTGTGGTCTCCCATGACAATATGAAAAACAATTATCTAGGGTACATTTCATAATGCATGCATATATCAATTCAATCTGGCTTGAAGTCTGCTATATTTTAAATTCAGTCTCGTAGAAACTTGGGATCTGTATTGCAAACATGTTACAGTTAACCTGTCGCTGGTTAGTGCAAATGGCTCATTGGGACATAGAAACCTAATATCTATGTCAAAGAATATCCAACCTGTAAAAGCTGTTTACAGTCAGAATCTTTTCCACCTGTATGCCATAAAAATAATACAAAAATCAATAGTTACATATGTTAATGAATTTTGTATTTATAAGGATGTCTTACTAAAATAGCACCTCTCTCAGCATGTTTATATTGTTTTCCTTTCAGAAATGTAGCATAAAGCAGACTTATAAACATTTATTATCAAGTAGCAGCTAAATGTTGTAAAATGTAAGCATGATGCTAAAGTGTAAAAATAAATGTTTCACCAGGTATATTTACTTTAATTCAAAAAATATTTGTTTGTTCATCTTTACGTGCATGTATGTGACAAGCATTTTCTCTGCTAGTCATTCTTTTAAGAAAATATCGCATGGCAGTAATTTCCTTGTTTTGTTTTTAACATACAATTTTCCAGCATTAAATTTTATAAAACGGTTATAAAAGTATTATGACATTATTACATTCACTTGGGTTCTATTTACATTTTATGACACAGTTGAATGCAATACACCAAAATAATGTTTAGTGTAATGTAAAGATGGCACGATACCACTTTTTTATGTCCAATACCGATATCATAAATTTGGATATCGGCCGATACCGATATGAATCCGATATAGTGTGTTTTTTAATTAAGACTGTTTTTTTAATATCTTGCTGCATTTTGTATAAGTTCAACTTTAAAAAAAACAAACAAACACTAAAGCTATTCTGTTATACCTGTATGCAAAAAATACACTGCAGCCAAAATATTTCATAGTTCAGCAACACTGATCAATCTAATAAACTTAACCCTTTAAGACCTACCATAGAACCAAGTCCGTCAGAGCTTATATTATATTTTTACATGCTGTGTGTCACGGAGGAGCAGGGAGGACTCGGCGCAGACTGAAATCTCAGAAAAACAGGTTTATTTACACACTCCAGGTGCACTATATACAGGTGAAGGAGAGGGGGGCCAGGGTTCCCAGGGGTGCGGAGAGGGGTCGGGAAAAGCGTCCAGAGTCACCAAACCAAGCACGAGAAGTCTGCATACAGAGAACAAGAGTTAGCACGGAACTTTCACGGACAGAGCTCAAAACTGGCTGAGGCTAAAGTAGCACTGACAAGCGTTACTCAATAGTCCAGCGGTGAGGTGCTCTCAGTCACTGCCTTAAGTAGCGGGAGCAAACAAGGTGAGGAGCCACAGGTGATTGCCTACAGGTGGTGGAGGCCAGGAGCTCACAATGAGCTCCGCCCAGGCAGCGAGCAGAGAGAGAGGAGAGAGAGAAAAGACAAAACATAACATGTAGCCACACAGGGCCAGCCGAGCAGGCACGGGGACCATGACACTGTGGTGCCATTTCTGGGAGCATTTCAAGTTGATATACATCAATACAACCATTATAGCCCAAATTTTAATAATATGTATGCATTAAGTGCATAGTAATTACATAAATTGCAAAAAAGTGCAATAAACTACAAAAAAATTGAAAATCGTTTTTGTTTTTTTAACATATATTTCTAGTTAGAGAAATTTAAGAGGCTTATCCCTCAAAACTGTAAATACAAAACAGTTGCACAAAATAGTTTCCCACCTCAGGAAATTTATTTTGAGTGTCTTCATAGTTTTAGTTTTGAAATACACCAACTTTTATATACTGCAGGAAAAACGAAAATAAACATTATAATACAAATTAGTGATGGTAAATTTGATTCTTTTTACTGAATCGATTTTTAATGAGTCACTCACCAAAGTGAATCTGTTTTTTTGAGTCATTTGATTCACTGAGTCAGTGGACCAGAGAGTGCAAAAAATGTACATTTTCACTCGAACTTAATTTGTTTCTCTTTTCATGTAAATCCTACTGCTAAGGTGAATGATTCTAAAAGAAAAACAACTATTTTATAGAGCAAAAAAGAGCAAAAACATTTCTAAAATTAAGCAATTTCCTATCAAAATTGCTTAATAAACATTTATTTTGTTTATTTTTATTTTATTAGTATTTTCCTTAAATGTGTTAAATACACTCAACAAAAATATAAACGCAACACCTTTGTTACTGCTCCCATTCCCCATGGGATGGACGTAGAGACCTAAAATTCATTCCAGATACACAATATAACCATCCCTCCCAAACAGTGGTCACAAATCAGTCCAAATGTGTGGTAGTGGGCACATCTGCTATATTGAGATAATCCATCCCACCTCACAGGTGTGCCACATCAGGATGCTGATCTGACATCATGAGTAGTGCACAGGTGTACCTCAGACTGCCCACAACAAAAGGCCACCCTGGAATGTGCAGTTTTTTGCGCTATTGGGGGTCTGGGGACCCAGAACCGGTCAGTATCTGGTGCGACCACCATTTGCCTCATGCAGTGCAACACATCATCGCATGGAGTCTATCAGATTGTCAATTGTGGCGTGTGGAATGTTGGTCCACTCCACTTCAATGGCTGTGCGAGGTTGTTGGATATTCGTGGGAACTGGTACACGCTGTCGTATACGCCGGTCAAGCACATCCCGAACATGCTCAATGGGTGACATGTCCGGTGACTATGCTGGCCATGCAAGAACTGGGACATTCTCAGCTGCCATCTGCCCTGAACAATGTGAACCATGATTCATCCGTGAAGCGCACACCTCTCCAACGTGCCAGACGCCATCGAATGTGAGCATTTGCCCACACAAGTCTGTTACGGCGACGAGCTGGAGTCAGGTCAAGACCCCGATGAGGACGACGGGCATGCAGTTGAGCGTCCCTGAGACGGTTTCTGACAGTTTGTGCAGAAATTGTTTGGTTGTGCAAACCAATTGTTCCAGCAGCTGTCTGGGTGGCTGGTCTCAGACGATCTTGGAGGTGAACCTGCTGGATGTGGAGGTCCTGGGCTGGTGTGGTTACACGAGGTCTGCGGTTGTGAGGCCGGTTGGATGTGCTGCCATATTCTCTGAAACGCCTGTGGAGACGGCTTATGGTTGAGAAATGAACATTCAATGCACGGGCGACAGATCTGGTTGACATTCCTGCTGTCAGCATGCCAATTGCACGCTCCCTCATTGCTTGTGGCATCTGTGGCATTTTGCTGTGAGACAAAACTGCACATTCCAGGGTGGCCTTTTGTTGTGGGCAGTCTGAGGTACACCTGTGCACTACTCATGATGTCAGATCAGCATCCTGATGTGGCACACCTGTGAGGTGGGATGGATTATCTCAATATAGCAGATGTGCCCACTACCACACATTTGGACTGATTTGTGACCACTGTTTGGGAGGGATGGTTATATTGTGTATCTGGAATGAATTTTAGGTCTCTACGTCCATCCCATGGGGAATGGGAGCAGTAACAAAGGTGTTGCGTTTATATTTTTGTTGAGTGTATATATTTTCTCATCTAAATGTCCACTGAGCTGTGAGCCAGGGGGCGGTAATGCGCCTTAACATTGGCTGCCAACCAAGAAGAAGAAGCTGTGAGCCAGGAGGGAGGGGGTGAGTGAGTGAGTGAGTGATTAGTTTGCTCTATGATTCAGCACAGGAGGGAGGGGGTGAGTAGCTCAAATGTGCTGTTAGCATGTTAGCAGAGGGATGCTACTGTGAACCGAGGAGCTATTGTCTTGATGTGAGCTTCTACTCAGGGTTTTTTCTTCCAGTTCAGAGCAGAATTTTTTTTGTTAAGATACTGGATGTTGTGTTTTTCTCCACAATTTTAATTATAAGCTAGATACATTGCTGCTAACAGCAACAGGGATGAGTCAGTGAGTCAGTTGGGTTTGTGAATCATGATTCATGAGTCAGTAAAGTGATTCTCGAGTATTGAACGATTCGTTCATGATTTGCGCATCACTAATGCAAATTTGCAAAAAAGCAGCATATGCATCAAAATAAACTATATCCAGCAATGCAATATGAGTCCTAAGCATCCCAGAAACGACACAGAAAGTCATAAAGTCAAAGATAACTTATAAAAACACCAGTATAGGCTCATGAAGCCCTGATGGTAAAAAACTACATTTTCGCGAAAATGTCACTTCCGGTTTCGGGCAGGTAATGGTGGACATGCGAAAGTTCGCGCTGACGTGTATTCCTGATGGCATAAGATGTAAGTACAACTCCTCCGGTTTCATATGCAAAAAAAATTATCGCGCTAGCTTACGTGGTTGCAGTGCTACTGGGATTTAAAAATAGTTATGCAAAACAGAGCGTGCCGCTCCGACCGGCTTTAAAGGGTTAAACCTACTCCATCCTCCCTATTCTGGTATTTTAAAGAGTAAGTGTTAGGGAAAATATTCTAAAACACTTCTTCAGTAAAGACTCAGAGAAGAGAAACACACAGAACTTCTTGCTAGCAAGGGCAGCCTCCAGACTGAGACTCGCACTAAGAAACTGCCCCAATCTTTATTTATACTTCAGTAGGTGTGTGTGTGTGTGTGTGTGTGTGTGTGTGTGTGTGTGTGTGTGTGTGTGTGTGTGTGTGTCCTGCTGATCAAAGGGTCATGAGAGCACAAAAGGTACATCCTTGGTCAGGAAAGGGGGTAGTCTCCCCCACCCTAGATAACATGGTGAGGAAGTCCAGCAGTTCATCTATATGTAAAGAAGCACTTAAACTAAAACAGACATAGCTACGTTAATCCTGCCGTAAAACAATAAAACAAGGTATGAGCTCTCATGCTCCCAGACGTGGGGGTGCATTCCTGGGATGCACCCCAAGCCTGCAGCCTGTTAGAGATCACACACAATTAATTATATGCCTCTAAGTATACATGGTTGAATATTTTCTAATACAAATAACTACATGCAGTATTCTACCATATGCAAACTTATATCACTAAAAGATTATACTGACTACTAAATACAATTTTCCATTGACAGTAAGCAACCTAATTAATAGGGTTGCAAGCTCCCAGCAAAAAAAAATAAATAAATAGGGAACCACCCTCCACCTCATGATGCTTAATCGACGTAATCAACTTTAATTTGATGCAGTGTGAAAAAAAAATGCAAAGAAATCCATTATTTTTCAAGAATAATTAAATATAGTCAACATCTTTCTTCAACAGAACTGCAGACTGCACAGATGGTACCTTCCCAAAGGAAAAAGTTCTATAGCTTACTAGGGTATATTAGACTTAATCTTCTTCTTCTTCTTCCTAGCAGTTAATATCCCGCGACGCAGGGTCCGCTATCTTGCATGCCTTCCTCCACTTCTTCCTATCAAGGGCGTCTTCTGGTGTAACATTCACAGCCTTCATATCATCCTTGATTCGGTCCATCCAGAGTTTTTTTGGTCTTCCTTGTGGCCTGTTTCCATCCAGATCTAATTGCTGGGGTGTCTTTGCGATGGAATTTTTATCGCTACGGACAACATGGCCGTACCATCGGAGTCTCGCCTCTCGCATCTTGTCTGTGATCGGTGTCACTCCCCATTGTTTCCTGACATCTTCGTTCCTCGCTCGGTCAAGTCGTGTGAGACCCAGAGGCCACCTCAGCATCTTCACCTCCATGGTGTGAAGAGCTTGTTCGTGTTTGGTCGTCGCTGGCCAGCACTCTGACCCGTAGAGTGCCACTGGGCGCACAATTGACTTATAGACTTTTGCCTTAAGATAGATTGGCATTCTCTTGTCACATAAGACTCCACTCACCTGATGCCACTTCCTCCACAATGTGTTGACACGGAGTCTGGCGTCTGGTAGAGTTTTGCAGTCCGAGGTGACAAGGGACCCGAGGTACTTGAATTGGGCAACTTTAGTCAGCGGCTCGCCGTCGATAGTGATGGTACTGTTGATCTGGGGGCCGCATTCAAGGTACTCAGTCTTCTTGATGTTCAGGTGCATGCCGTTTTCGAAGAGCCGGTCTTTCCATGCTTGTAGGCACACATCATCTGCATACAGGAGGAGCAGCAGGAGAGGGGGAGAGAGAGAGGCAGTCGTCCATATATCGGTTGTTAAACTTAACGCTGGAATGCTTTACAAACATTCAGAGATGAACTTTGTAACAGTTGCTATCGTAATGCAGTGTATCACCACATGGCGGCGCCTCCTGTCTCACGACTGGTGTCACCCCCTTTTTTGTTCTTCTTCGCACTCCTCCTGTAATGGATGCTCCCGTGTGTACGCGGACTAGTGTGCTCTTCAGTAATGTGTGGTAGAGGTAGCACTTATTTTTGATATTGTAAATAAATGAGTACTTTTTGGAAAGTCAGAAGCTGTTGCTCATTCGCTATCCACCTGCACACCTCCGCGGCTGGCTTCATCTCCACCGCACGTTACAACTTACACACTTGCTTTACTTCTCTCTGGGATCACTTTCTGGTAGATGAAATGCCAGTTTGGTAGCGAGCCTCCAAATGCTCAACCAGACAACAGGTCTCATGCCACAGCCGCTCTATCACGTGATGCATACTGCTCCGCCGCGCTACAGTCATGAGCCGAGTTACGCCATGTCGCAAGTTTTGTGAGGTGCTTTTTTGATATTTAATGGATCGGATTACATTTTTTTATTTCTCTCCGATATCTGATCCAGTAATTTAGGTCAATATCAGACCGATACTTAATATCAGATCGGTACATCTCTAGTGTAATGGACTTTCACTTGTGCACCTATTCTGTGAAGTACACTTGTGCCGTCTGGACAGACAGCACGATTATTGAATACATTATTGCATGCATTAACTGCTGTTATGTAAAGCAGTGACAATGGATTGAAACAGAAAAAAGCAAAAAAGAAATTGCAAGCATAAAAGGAAAAACACTGTAAATGTAAAAATTCAGTGTCAGTGTTTGCTTTTTCAGTTCACGTTTTTTTTTTTTATCTTTCAATTACATTTTGTTTTCAGTATCAAAACCAGATGCTGTTCTGGCTTCATGTTACCCACCCAGGATACCAAGGTTGCCTGAAAATTCCTCTATCGGCAGGCTCTAATAAAAAACCTTGCAACACTCCATTCCTGATCAAAACTTAAATCAGTGTTCATGTGTTTAATGGGACAGTTTACAATGAAATTGTTCAGCCAGTTTTGGGGTGCTGCTGCAAGAAATGCTAAACCCGCTTCTTATTCTAGCTGTTAGCACATGCATGTGGGCCACCCAGCTGTCAAAAATAAGATTCGCACTGGCCCTTTAATGACTGGACCGCTCCATTCATTCCACAGGGGAGAACTCACCAACAAAGAACTAGATATGCCAACGTCTAACATAAATACAAAGAGTCACGGGGGGAAAGTGAAGGACACCACGTAGAAAATCGAGATAAAAGACTGTCTATGCTAAGAGTGGATTTAAAATTAAGTAAAGAAGCAGACAGTCCAAGGCTGCTTTCCCGTTCAGCCGCATCTATCTACTTTATTGCAGGGGCTGAGCCCCCGTCAAGGTAGCCGCAGTAGTGGATCACTAAGCGGAAAACAAGGGTTTTTCCTTTCAAAATAAAAGTAAAAGTAGGCCCAGCTACAGTACATCAAAGGTATCTGTATATTAATTCATTCACTCATCACTCAATTATATTATGCTACAATATTTATTACGACTAGTCTTTTTGATTTTTTTATGCTTTTACATTCATTGTAGTTCATTTTAACTGTTGTTTTTACGATTGGATGCATCTTATGATGCATCTTATGATTGGACTTTATAAAATGCCAGTACGCCAACATAAACAAGTTATCAGAGGTTCACTAAAATCTGTTAGGGTATAATGAATATCTTCTTTGTCCTTTATAAATAGACAACTATATAAACGTTAACGAGGGTCAAAGTCGACCATAATGCTTGAAGTTGTGACCGGAAGCGGCCTTCGTGCTGCCGCGCAGCCTCACAGCGGTGCTGCTGACTGGAAACAGGATGCTGTCAGGCCGAAGAGACGCTCTGACCTAACGGAGAGAAACCGCAGCATCATCCTTTGTTTTCTGGAGCTGGATATCCAGGTAAGGACAACTAACTAGCTTAGTTGTGATGTTAACCTGTCTGCATTTCATAGCTGCAATGGCTGAAACGGCACTGACACTTCTGATGAAACGCAGGACCTGTCTTTTTTTCTTCATTAGCAGTCTTGTCGTAACTAAGGCTATTGTTCGGGATAATGCGATCCAGTCAGGCGCTGAGGACAAATCATATAACGTAGCACTTATCCGTTGTTCTGACGAAGCCCTATGAGAGGTGCTGATGTGATTTCGTGTGAGGTTAGGGGTGGTGGTGCAGAGCTAGCTTCCAGCGCAGGAGCACACAGGCATTCCGAGGTGTAACATCCATGGCTGTGCTGCTGTGACGGGGGGGTCGCATTGCATTGCATTGCACTGCACCACCCCCACCACCAGCAGCAGCAGTAGCAACGCGGGGACGCGCGCGCATGCAGGTGTAGTTGGTGTTGTAAACAGCTGGTGACACATGGTATCACAGATAGGGACACCTCTGAATGCTTTGGGGACGTTTGTCTTCCTCCTCCATGTCACAGTGGCTGTAGATATATCTGCAGTATATGATGCTCATGCTAGCTTTGAGGGAGGAAAATATTGTCTTTTGGTGTGCGCACACTCACTTCTCTCTCTCTCTCTCTCCCGCCCCCCCCCCCCTCTCTCTCTCTCTCTCTCACACTCACACACACACACACACACACACACACACACACACACACACACACACACCTTTTCACTTACTTGTAGGCTGTTGATTATGCCTGACCATTTTGTGCTTGTTCCACCCTTTAACCATAAGAAACACTGTCCACTTTCACGCTGTCTTTAGCAGTAGGTGGTTCTTTGGCTAGCTGCAGTTACACGGGAAATTCCACCTGTTAGCTGTAATGTCGTGAAGGACTCTCTAAATGACAACTGTGTGGAGCAGAGTCCGTTTGAATCACCAGACCAAAAAGCCGGACCAGTGTAATCAATGTAACCCAGGGATCATACTGACAGTAGATGGCCCTAAACTTTAAGCACTTGTTCTTAAATTCAGCCAAACAGCCAGTGTTACATCTATGTCAGCGTTTGGGAGCATGGTGTAAATGAGCCTTTATACATTTAGTGCTTCGTGTCCACTTTACTGAAAGGAAACGGGGAGAAAAGGCTGCTGTGGCAACAAGTCGCTGTCAGTATCAGTCCAGTTCAACGGGGTAGAAAAGTGCTATATAAGAACCAGTCCATTGACCAGTTTTAGTGTTGAATCCAAATTTACAATGTGTGCTTCATCATCAGTAAGTATGGAGGAGGTCAGGAAAGTGAGTGGCAAACACGTTGGAGGTTCTGCCATGGTTTAGGGTTGTATTTAACCCAGTAGTGTTAAAATTCATGGAATTACGAAAACTGCAAAGTACCATCAGATTTTAGCTACCGTCTGAAAACTGATTTGTTACAGCTTCATTTTTCAGCCTGTGACCCCAATGATCCCAAACACGCTGCCACTGCGGTAAAAGCATTCATGGATTTAAAAACAAAATCAAACACAAGAAACTCAGTGGAACATCAGTCATGGTGTTATTAGTAGTAATACCAAGTGTTAGCTTTCAAGCTTGTTAACATTGTACAAACTCTGTTATGCAGCGTATATAGAACAGAATAATCCTTTAATTGTCCCACAAGGGGAAATTTGGTTGTAACAGCAACAGAAGAAAAGCACTTATACAAACAGAAACACACAATTTTTACAGAACAAATATTTACATCATGGAATCGATTCAGTAAATCACTGTTACACATTTACCTAGTGAAATATAAAGAAATGAGGAAGGGCTGAAGAGGTTTGAACAGAAATGAAATCACTACTGTTACAATATATACTCTAGAACAGCGGTCCCCAACCCCCGGGCCTCGGACCGGTACCGGTCCGTGAGTCGTTTGGTACCGGGCCGCGAGAGTTGAGGCTCAGGTGTGAAATGTCTGGTTTTCAGGGTTTTTATCGGTTTCCAGCGTTATTTTGTTATTGTTTTTATCGTTAACTCGGTTTTCCTGGGTCTTTTCACTGTGTTATGAATAAATTTTCTGTTTTTTGGTACCGGTACTAGTTTTATTTTTTTGTATTTATCCGTGACACATTAAAGGCCGGTCCATGAAAAAAAAGTCGGTCCGTAGCGCAAAAAAGGTTGGAGACCGCTGGTCTAGTACATGTGCTCAGCTTAAAAATCACAGCCAACAGTACAACAGTGCTTTTTACATTATGGGTAAGTTTACATTCATTAAGCTTGTCACAGAGCAGCAGCTCACCGTCTGCTCTCTGGGCATCATTCCTGCATCTTATAGTCATTTAGGGCAGCAAATAAGTCTTGATCACATAGAGTTTTGTGTGAAACTGTACACAGAATACAGTTTAGTATATAAGATACAGACCAAAAACAATGTCTCTGTATTTTCAGACTGAATAGTACAGTTCATAGTGCAGTGTTTCCCACACAGACATTACTGGGCAGGAACCCCAGGTATGCTTTATGATTTCATTTTTTCATCCTTCTGAGAAAACAGCACCATCAGTTTCCTTATAGGCCAAATTTTTAAGCCCCGTCACTGCTGGACAGGCTCTCATCTTATAGTCAGATGGACTCTGCTGCCATGGACTGATTCTGGCAGCAGTAGTCAGTGCTTGTACTTGGAAGGTCACTGTCCACAAGCTGCAGGTGGGAGACTGGTTCATGCATTGCTAAGCTGTAGTTCAGTGAGGCTAAAGAAAGTTGCTGCTAACTCCAGGTCAGGATGTTGAAGATTGAGTTTTTGTCATTCAGATTAGACAAAGTTTAATCTGTGAAAATCCCAGGCTCTTTCGTCTCCAGCACTTTTCTGCTCTTAGTAACCAAAGTGTGAAAACTGCAGGGGTCAGCAATAACCAGCACGAGTGCGCATCACAGAACTGTTCGTGTTTTGAAGGTTCAAAGTATCTTTACATGAAATGTGAAACACTTTACTTCCAAAATGTCTGAATGTGAAGGACACGTGTCTCACCTTTGTAAATGATGCTGTTCCTGTAAGGACTGCCAGCTCTTCAGTCGTGTACGTTATTAACACCAGAGGAAATTACAGTGGTGTGAAAACGTGTTTGCAAGCTTCCTGAATTCCTGTTTTTTGTATGTTTGTCACACTTCAGTGTTTCAGAGTATCAAGCAAATGTAAACGTTAGACAAAGACAATATAAGTTCCATGTTTTCGCCATTTGTGGATAAATGGCTCGTACTGTGTTTGGCTGAAGTTACACAGCTTTAGCCTTTTCAGACTCAGACCTGAGGGTTGTTTCTCATTTGTTCCTGAATTTTCTTGGATCACCTTATTCTTGATCGAGAACAGGTGTGGCAGTAATCAGCAGCAGCAATGGCCTTTATACATCTAGTGTTTCATGTCCACTTTAAGAAGCCACACTTCCACTGAGTCCATTTCTGATCAGGCTTGAGTGAACACTGTGGTGCAGCTGAAGTACATCTTCATGTCATCTGTTGCTGGGTATTTTAGTCAGGACCACTATAACCAATAGAAAAGGCAGACGTTTTCCATCTGCACCTTCCCAACTTTCCATGTGTATGTACATAGAAAACCAGTTAAAGGGAGAGCAACTATCCTAAAACAGCTATAAGAGACAAGCAGCTTCATACACAGAAGGCTTAAGGTAGCAGTGAAACCACTGGACAACTATTCGAGGAAAACCTTCTGCCCTTCCGTGTGAACGGGAAACCTTGAGGGAGGCCAAGCAGCAGAAAACATGGCCACAGGGAAGCCACTAACTCCTCTGTTTATCCCCAACCAGGAGGTCTGAGTCAGAAGTGAACAATGTTGAATTTGACCAGCGGTTATTGAATCAAATTCTTGCTTTCTTACAGAGTCTAGTTTTTCTTCTCAATGAGCTAAAGTCTGCCTAAAAAAGCAAAAACATGTGTGAAGTGTGTTTGCGTGAAGGCGATGCTTTTTCCGCTTTAAAAGTCAACATCAACATGACTGAAGCTGTTTTTTACAGTGCTGTCATTAACAGTCCTGCACCAGTATTAAGTTAGTTTTCTCACTGTGTGCTCAGCAGTTAACAAGTAGTGTAACTTCCACTCTTCATTCAGATCACTGCTACATTGAGCCAGCATCAAAGAAGCAAGAAGAAAGATGGAAGAGCCCTTTATAAAACCTGACCTTTGCTTTGGTAACACTGCAGAGCTCTCACCTTGCGCTCCCTCTTCATCCTGTGCACACTTAAGTGATGCAATAACCTTTTAAATTTGTCTGGGCAGTCAGTTGCACAGTCTTTGCTTTGTTGTAGAAACAAGCCTAGAGTTTAGTGCTTCCAGCTTCGACTGAGATGTAGATTGAGGAAGTTTTACCTGAGAGCCACAGGTGTCCTTGCTCATAGTGCACAGCTTCTGTCTGTAGCCTTTATGAATTCTGCTGTGAATGATTTAGTCAGGCTGTTTCTCTGCTCTAGCTGGAGCTTTAGATTGCAGTTACCAGGAACAGCTGACAGGGATTTAATCAAATGCATGAGATGATGGGTTCCCAGGTATCTGTGAAGTTACAGACGTCATGTATTAGCAGTTATTGAAAAGTGTTTTCTTTTTTCCAAAGACAGTGCTGCTGCTTCTTCTTCTTTAGAATCAGTTCAGACAATCAGGCTAAACCTACTGCAGCAATGACTTGACCCCTTTAGAAGGAGCACATTCAAATGATGGAGGTAAATGAAGCAAACTGCAGCGACCGCAGTGAAGGCAGGGCTTACTCAGGATGTGACACTACCCAACACTGGAGCGTGCATTGCTGTGCTAAGGGACATTTCCAATAAAGTTTACTGTACAACCAGCTCTGCTATCAGTGGTGACATACAGAGAGCTGTGCAGAGTAACTGTGAAACAGCACCGACTCTGAATTTGTACTCACCCATGTAAATGATCACCAGTGTCCAGTATTTTTACATTTGGGGCGGTCGTTGTGTCCTTGGGCGAGAGACTTCACCCGTTGCCTACTGGTGGTGGTCAGAGGGCCCGGTGGCGCCAGTGTCCGGCAGCCTCGCCTCTGTCAGTGCGCCCCAGGGTGGCTGGGGCTACAATGTAGCTGCCATCACCAGTGTGTGAATGGGTGGATGACTGGTTGTGTAAAGCGCTTTGGGGTCCTTAGGGACTAGTTTTTACCATTTCCAGTGACTCTCAGATTAAACAATAAAAAGCAGAGTGTGCTACTTTGAGCCTCTCCTCTGTTACAGCTCGGCGTCTGTCTGCATTGTGTGTGTTCTGCAGTTTGAACTGAACATTATTAAGGTGTCTGACAGTGAATGAAGAGCTAATCATGGTCTCTTCTTTTTCTTTGCACTGACACATTTTTGGCAGCGCAGTTGTTAGTAGTAGAGCAGGGCGATATGACCCAAAATATTTATCACGATATAGATTTGAAAATTTGCGATAACGATATAACTGACGATATAATTGACACTAGAAAAAATACTTTACAACTCCTCAACTTTATTAGTGCAAAAAAACCCATCAATGTATTTTCTCTTAAACAAGCAGCTGTTTTTTTTATGTGCATTACAGTTATATAAACTTTAACAATGCAAATGTAAATTCTTTGCTGACAGTTTAACCAAAAGGCATTTCCAGTGGAAATTGGCCAACATATCCTCAGCATAACCATGTATAATATCCTCAAAACTGAAAAAGAGGTTATACACACGCAATACGGTAATATTATGTTGAAGCCTACGATAGCCGTAATGCTCCGACAAGCCATCAAGTGGTGCGGGTTCGTAGCTTAGCAAAGTCGTACTAAACATTTGACAGATTTTCGAGCGCCACATAAAATCGTTTCGAGGTCGGTAAACAAAACCAGGATTAATATATAAGGCACACGGGATTATAAGGGGCACTGCCGATTTTCAGAAAAATCAAAGGATTGGAAAATATGGCACACTTAAAATCAAACAACACGGTAATAACGACGGCCCGCTAGCATGCTCTACCAAAAATAGTGTTTTGTTGTGTATCTGACGGACGAAAGCCAAACCAGTTCCACACCACTGAAGTTGCAGCATTTTTACAAACCAGTTCTGGTTCATCCGTTTCATTTAACGATCCGCTTTCGCCCTTGTCATTCTCCGTCACCGCCGTGCCTTTTCCGCCATGTGCGTATGAAAACAAAGGCACTGCGCATGCGCGTTTTACCCATATTCTATCGCGATATTTAATTTTAAAATAAAACAATGTTGTTTTTGTGCATAACAAAAAGTTCACAATTGTGCAGTCAAAATGTAAACTAAAAGACGCTGAGCATAATATGAAAGACAGATTTCACAGCTGCTCTGTTCCCAACTTCTACTGTGTGACTGACAGCCTGGAGTTTGAAATCCTCTTTGTAACCACGTCTCTGAACAGTTGCCATTTGTGTCAATAATTAATTAAATGTGTCAAAAATATTTATTTAATTAATTATTTCCCATTTGTATTTAATTATTGCCACATTTAATTAATTATTTAATGGTGTATTTAATTAATTCATTATGGCAGTCCTGGCGTTCCATAGTAAAGCAGCAACACTGATCCTTTTATTAAAGATGAAAGAATTTAGACAGTTTTTAACTCTCAGTAAACCCACAGTGTTCGTTTGACTTTGGACCCAGAATCTCGTCTGTAAGTCTGACGTCACTGACTTACAGACCGGATAAGATAAAGAAGACATTTAAGCATCTGCACGTTTATTTTCTAGAAATGAAAGCAAGACGAACATAGCAGTGTAAAGGCAGTATCCAATGAAACTGAAGTTTATATTCAGCATTTGTACAGAGGAAAAATAAGGCTTTTTTGCATGTTTTTAGGCCACCAGCTTTTTAGCAGGACAAGCACAGAGATGAGTCCACTGTCAGAGGCCATAAGAAGATCATTTGTAACCTTCACTAAAGCTGTTTCTGTGCTGTGCTGAGCTCTGAAACCTGACTGAAACTCTTCAAATAAACCATTCCTCTGCAGATGATCTGTTAGCTGTTTGACAACTACTCTTTCAAGGATGTTTGATATAAAGGAAGGTTGGAGATTGGCCTATAATTAGCTAAGACTGCTGGGTCTAGAGATGCTTTTTGAGTAAAGGTTTAACTACAGCCAGCTTGAAGGCCTGTGGTACATAGCCGATTAATTTTTAAAACACCTGATGGCTTAGCATTTAGCGTCACAGTGAGACATTTATATATAACCTAACTGTAATCCTGACACTCAAACCACATTTTGAGCCTCAAACATGCCTTCAAACTTGTGGGGACGGCATTTCGTCCCCATTACTGACTGTTAGTCCCGACAAGTATAGTAGCATGTCAATTTTCTGTCCTCACAAAGATGTCTAAATATGTACACACACACACACACACACACACACACACACACACACACACACACACACACAGGACCCAGTCTCTGTAACTATTTTATTACTTTTTTATGACAAACAAATGACAAAGTAACATAATCAGTTGCTTGTCCATTCGCGATGTGGAGTCTTAACTGTTGATCTGATCTGCAGCCTCTGTCAACTTGGCAAAGTGGTTGATTAATGACTTTATGCATGCTGCAGGTTTAGATGAAGTATGTCTGTGAAGGTTCTCAGTCATCCAGGTCATTGTAGTCTAAGGAGCTTGGAAAGAAAAGCGTCTGGACTTCTTTGAGTTGCTTGAAGACGTTTCACCTCTCATCCGAGAAGCTTCTTCAGTTCTAGGGTCACATGTTGGAGAGTCCCAGATTTAAGCCGTGTAGGAGCAACCCACTGAGAGGGACAATGGACCCCCTAATGATCCTCTACCTAATCACATGAGCCAAGGTGTGAAAATGGGTGTAGGTCGTCACAATGGGTTAACGCCCACTCACATCCTGGGCCATCTGACCTCAGAAAATCACATGGTGGGGTGGGGCTAGGTTTCACAATGAGCTCACCCGAAACCTTGGCTGATTGTGCCCTACACCCATATTTGGTTGTAAAGGTGTTGTCGTTGTGCTGTTGTCCACCTCAGTGTGTAAACAAAACAAAAAAACAACGATTGGGAATAATACTTTCTGAAGGGATTTGGATAACAGAATTTAAAAAACAAACAAAAAAAACACAGCGATTGTAGACTTTCATTTCTTTCTTTTTATGATTTTCTTTTATTGTTTATGATGTTTTTTTATATCTTTATTTTAATGGTTTCACCTTGTCCTTTAGTCACAGTGTAATAATATTAGAGACAGCGTTTTACTTTGCAGTTATTTTTGTGTGTATCCATGGAAATAAATCCTCCATGAGCCATCTGTCACATGCTCTCCATGTTGCAGAGACTATGTATGTGCATGAGGCGCACTACCTGTCAAATGTGTGAGCTGATTTTACCTAGGAAGTAGGATCCACACACAGCCTCACTCTCTCTTTGTCTCACACACACACTTGCAGTTGAAGAATACATTAACTCAGCTTCCTTCTTGTACTTGCTGGACTCTTTCAGGTAATTTAAGATTAGAATCTGATGGGTCACATCAGGGCGTCTGGGTGAAAATGAATCCAGGGATGTGTGAGCATCAGGCAGATGAAGTGGGGGAGGGGCTTTTACATGTCTACTCCAATCAGATTAGAGATGTTAAATCTTTCTGCTTTGCCATCCTTGGAAAACATGGCAAGCACTGTCATCAGTCTGTGCTTCAGTTCAGACTGCAATTCATGAATGGATGCTGCAAGTATTCCCTGGTTCAGGGCAACAACAAGTACCACTCCTAGGGATGGGAATCGAGAACTGGTTCTCTACAAGAACGAGTAGTTCAATTTAAGGTTGGGCGACTGGACGAATATATTGAAGATAGGCTGAGCCTTCCGCTGATCGTTTTTACAAGAGTGATTTATTTATTTGCCCATGAGTAAGTTTGCTAAAAATGTTGGTTGAAGCTAAGAGAAGCAGTCAACCGTAAAAATAATAGCGCTGTTTTAACAGCATCCTCTTCCAGCTGCGAACAAATGCAGCAATTCATTTACTCGGGTGGGGCGATCGTGGCTCAAGAGTTGGGAGGTCGCATTGTAATTGGAAGGTTGCCGGTTCGAGCCCCGGCTTTGACAGTTTCGGTTGTTGTGTCCTTGGGCAAGACACTTCACCCGTTGCCTACTGGTGGCTGTGGCTACAATGTAGCTGCCATCACCAGTGTGTGAATGTGTGAGTGAATGGGTGGATGACTGGATATGTAAAGCGCTTTGGGGTCCTTAGGGACTAGTAAAGCGCTATACAAATACAGGCCATTTACCATTTACTCAGACTCATAACAGAAAGAAAGAAAGGAGTTCAGAAAACATATTATTACAAAAAAACCCAAAACACAATGGTGGGGAGGGAAACAAAGAAGAAATGGCTTCTTTTTTCCACTATAACTGTGTTTACAGGCCGTTCCAGTGTTTATGTGTTTTACACACTCGACCAAACAACAAATACAAAATTAAACACAAAGTAAGTTAAAAATGTCTCTGCCAGCGAACATAAAAAGAATCTCTGACGTAAAGTTAAGTCTTTTGTGCGAGTTGGTGCATCTCAAATAAATAAATGAGTAATCCAAAAAGTATCTATGTTAATACTGAAACAAGCAAGATAAGAAGGTGAAATATTCCCTCCAAACAAAACGTACAAATTTGAAACGCGCAAATCAGTCCATACATGATTACATTGCTCTGCCCATCAAAAAGTCTGCATGAATATATCGCCTATCATCGGTTATTGGACTGTCAGTTGGAAACTTTTTACATATCGCCCAAGAACCCAAAGTGAAAGCTGAATGAATGTTAACCCCAACCCAGCAACCAGACACCGAAACTGGGTCTACATATACATGTATATATGTGCGTGTGTGTGTGTGTATACCAGCCAAGGTGTACTCTCAGTGGCAGAGGAACAATATGAAATCGGCACCACCAAGGCAGGAGACGGCGCAATATTGGAAGAGCATATGGGAGAAGGACGCAACTCATAATGGCAATGCTCAGTGGCTAGTGGATCTAAGAGCAGACCACAGCAACCTCCCTGAACAGGGTCCAGTAACCATGCTGGTTGACGAGAGACACCCAGAATGGCTAACCAAAGGCCGGATGGTCCTGATCCTCAAGGACCCCCCAGAAGGGACCGGTCCCCTCCAACTACCGACCAATAACCTGCCTCAGCACCACGTGGAAGCTCCTGTCAGGCATCATAGCTGCTAAGATGAACAGGCACATGGGTCAATACATGAGTACGGCACAGAAAGGGATGGGCAAGAATACCAGAGGCGCAAAACACCAGCTACTGATAGACCAAGCAGTCAGCCTAGACTGCAAGACTAGGCTGACCAGCCTGTGCACTGCCTGGATTGATTGCAAGAAGGCCTATGACTCAATGCCCCACACCTGGATCCTGGAATGCCTAGAACTATATAAGATCAACAGGACCCTAAGAGCCTTCATCAGGAACTTAATGGGGATGTGGCGGACAACACTAGAGGCCAACTTCAAGCCCATAGCACCAGTCATTATCACGTGCAGGATCTACCAAGGAGATGCTCTGTCCCCACTGCTGTTCTGGATAGGCCTGAACCCCCTCAGTGAGATCATTGACAAGACTGGCTACGGATACCGACTACGGAACGGAGCAGTTGTCAGACACCTCCTGTACATGGATGACATCAAGCTGTATGCCAAGAGTGAACGAGACATCGATTCACTGATCCACACTACCAGGCTATACAGCAATGACATTGGAATGTCTTTCGGACTGGAGAAGTGTAGTCGGATGATAATAAAGAGATGGAAGGTAGTCAGAACTGAGGGGATCGAACTACCAGAAGGTAACATTGCAGACATAGAGGACAGTTACAAGTACCTGGGGATCCCGCAGGCAAATGGGAACGATGAAGAGGCCGCTAGAAAGGCTGCAACCACCAAGTACCTGCAGAGGGTCAGGCAAGTCCTGAGGAGTCAGCTGAACTGTAAGAACAAGAAGTCCTGAGGTCAAAATGGGAGACGCCCCCAAGGGTGATGGAGAATGTCCGAGCTAAGGTCCTGTGGGACTTCCAGTTACAGATGGACAAAATGGTGGTGGCTAACCAACCGGATATAGTGGTGGTAGACAAACAGAAGAAGACAGCCGTAGTGATCGATGTAGCGGTTCCCAATGACAGCAACATCAGGAAGAAGGAACACGAGAAATAAAGGGCTCAGAGAAGAACTCGAAAAAATGTGGACAGAGGTGTAACAGCGATCCCAGTGGTAATCGGAGTACTCGGTGCGGTGACTCCCAAACTAGTCGAGTGGCTCCAGCAGATTCCAGGAACAACAATCGGAGATCTCTGTCCAGAAGAGCGCAGTCCTGGGAACAGCTAAGATACTGCGCAGGACCCTCAAGCTCCCAGGCCTCTGGTAGAGGACCCGAGCTTGAAGAGTAGACCGCCCGCATGGGCAAGTGGGGAATTTTTAATTTTTTTAAAATATTCTCATTCAGCAGTCAGCGTACAAGTTATTGAACCTTGCATTGGCCTCTATGCTTATATAGTGACCATTGCAGGGAGAATTCCTCGGCATAGTGGAGGTGGAGCATCCCCACACTGACTCCTGAAATCTGACATGCATGTGTTCATCACGGTGTGTTAGTGCCATTCATTTGGTGAGTTAATAACATTACATAACAGCTTTTTTTAGCAGTGTCTGCAGTACTGTGAGGGAACTGAGGCTGGAGAGTTCATCTGTGTTCTCAGTTAGAGGCCTGTCACAGTATCTGTATAGGACCCACAGCATCTTAGCACATGTGTGCAGGAGATTTGAAATGTACTGTTTACCCTTTATCTACCTCATACCTTTATCTAATAAACTTAAACTAGTGCTAACACTGGTGAATATTGCGAGGATTGTTTTGTTCCAGCTAATGTCTAAATTGCAGAGGAAGATATGCAGATTATTACTATTTATCTTTTTTAGAGGAATCTTGTTTGCTTGTCTTATGTTTAGTTTGCAGTAGGGCTGCATTTTTACTCGTAAAGTGGACTGGTACTTATTGCAGATTAAGGGATTTTTTTGTGTCCAAATTACAGTCCCTAGGGTTTCTCTGTGTCCGTTTCAATGTATATGTGTAGCAGCTGGATTGAGGCCATCAAAACCACAAGTTTTTCACAAGGCTGTCAGTTTATTTGTGGCACAAACCCTGCCTGGATTAACACGTGCTGCTTTGACTTGGCTCTCAGCACTCTAATGTCTCTGATCCCAGTCAGTCTGTATGTACAGAATAGAATAGAAATAGAAATATCCTTTATCGTCCCTCACTGGGGAAATTCAAGTGTTCCAGTAGAAGAGTGACCAGCATGGAGCAAAAATAAGGAATAAGAGACTGTATGGTCTCTTAAGTGAAATTTAAAACATAAGAAAAAAAAATACTTTACTGTTATTAAAAATAGCATACTTGGATTCAAAGAAATGTGCAACGGAGTAGGGTAATTGTTTTTAAAAAGAATGTACAAAATGTGCTGTATATTTGTGCTTAAAAAACCGAGACTTTTTACAGACAATGGAAAAACGAGGGGGCATCCTAGGACAGAGCTGGCCTTCTTGATTAGCTTATCCAGCCACTTCCTCTCAGCTGTAGATATGCTGCTGTTCCAACACACAACACCACAGAAGATGGCTGACGCTACCACAGAGTCAGAAAAGGTCTTCAGCAGCATCCCTTACACTCCAAAAGATCTCAGTCTCCTCAGTAGGTAGTCTGCTCTGACCCTTTCTGTAAAGTGTGCATATATGTTTGGAAGTGTGGCAAAACACGTTCTTGTGAACGTTGTGGCGACTGTGGGTGAATAGTGCAACACAATAGTGACATAACCTGCAAGATACAGTGATAAAACTTTACAGGTGTGTAGAACAAGTTTAAAGAAGAAAGAAGTGCTACAAAATGAGATTACGGGATTAGAAACTTATGTTGAACATAACCTGCTCCCACTCAAGTTATATTCAGACATTTGGTTTAATGTGCCATCTTTTCAGTTGATTCTTTTGTTTCACGTCCAGTATACACTCACCAGCCTGTTTAACTGCTCATTAACACACATATCTAATCAGCCAATCACATGGCAGCAATGTAAATTTGTAGACATGGTCAAACATGGTCATGATGCTGAAGTTCAAACTGAGCGTCATAATGAGGAAGAAATGAGATTTTAAAAAATATCCAAGTTTTTAAAAAAAGGCAGCATAAAAAGTACACACTGTGGGTGCTGTGGGTACTTTAAGTGTTTTTAACACTCAGTTTCACTTTATCTCTTTGTTTGTTAAAACCTCACTGTTCTCTACAGCTGCTGATGGACCAGCAGCAGCACAAGCAACAGTGTCCCATAGATCGGTTGAACCACATTTGGACACTGCCTACAAATGGCAACAGATACCCTCTTCTCATAGATGGGCTGTCCATGGCCCCCTATAGTCTGCCAGCGGAGAACCGTGCTGAGCTCTGAACTCTTATGAATGCATCAGGACCAACTCAGGGTTCAGTGTCTTGCCCAAGAATACTTTAGCATGCAGACTGGAACAGCCAGAGATTGAACCAGCAACCTTCTGAATAATAGATGCTATAGTCTGCTACTCTTCAGTCTCCTCCTAGAAATATCCTGAAAGAAAGAACAAAGAAGAAGGAATCTTTTTATAGCAGTTTCCAAGTTGTTTACTGAGCCACTTAATCTCTGAACAGTAATTTCCGTTGACACGAGTCCAATAAGTTGAGGTGGTGAAGAAAAAGCTGTTCTGTAGAAGTGCTGTGATTAAAGCAGTAGGGTAAGTCTGCTTGTAAGATGTGATCTGTGTCTTTGGTAAACCCATTAGCTCCAGCACACAGCTTATCTTGTCTCCCTTATCTGACCCAGGGCTTCTTCAGCCTTCTATTGCCACTCTTTTTGCTTACTTTCTGCAGGTTTCTTCATGAACCTTGTTAAATTTG
Organism: Rhamphochromis sp. 'chilingali'; assembly: GCF_963969265.1. Classification (NCBI taxonomy): domain Eukaryota; kingdom Metazoa; phylum Chordata; class Actinopteri; order Cichliformes; family Cichlidae; genus Rhamphochromis; species Rhamphochromis sp. 'chilingali'. The sequence goes on along the minus strand of NC_137943.1, from coordinate 2,564,790 downwards.
CTTGAAAATTGTAGTTTGCTCAAAGAGATGATGCCAGTTTTTGCCTGACTCGGGCAACAATGTGTACAGTAATTGTGTGCTTCATAATTCGCCAAGTCATCAAATGTGTGGAATTTAGCAGACTTATGGTAAGTCTGCAAATTAAATGTTGCAGAATATTAGTCTTACTATACAGTTAGTTCCACAATTTGTTGGTCAGCAACACAGTTTTTGTCACGTTGCCTCTGTCCACCACCACAGTGGATTTTAAAGTGCAGACTTACAGCTTTAATTTGAGATGTTCAACAAAAGATTTGGCTTAACTGTTTATAAATTGCAGCCATTTTTTTCACGGTTCCCCATATTTGGAGCCTCAATGGGACTTGGACAGTTGAGTGGCAAGCATGTCCTGTGCCCTTTGTTATTATCTGAAGTTAAAGAGATATTGGTGCAAATGAGCAAAGCACTCATTGGTCTGAAACAAAAACTGTGTGTGTGAGAGAGAGAGAGCAAAAAATCTGTTAGATTTTACAAAAGAATGGATGAACTGTTCAGCTACAACACAAGGCCTGAAAGAGCACTGCAGAAACTGAGGTGTACAATCACAGATTCATTTCCTTGGTTAAGACAACCAACTTCACAATATCTAACCATGATAAGAAGCCTCTCGAGAAGGCAGGAATGAATGGAAATACAAAGTTTAGGTGAAACAAGCTGAAAACGTCTGGTGTGTAGACTTCATAGGAATCATGTAAAACCTTCACAGTTCTGAGAGGTGAAAAACAGTCTTTGGACAAATTAATCCAAGATGAACTTGTACTAATGTTGGAAAGACAAAAGCACAGAGAAGGAGAGGAACGGTCCATGATCCAAATATCTGTCAAACATAGTGGAGGTAATGTTGTAGTGTTGCCAGTGGAACTCAGCATAGTGTTGATTCATGATGTGAATGCTGATAGAAGCAGAAGCATGAATTGTGATTTGTACAGGGTTTTACTCTTTGCTCGGGTTCAGACTGATGCTTTCCAGGGCTTCTCAGAACAGATGGATACTGACCCCAAATATGCTACAAAAGCAACCCAACAGAGCAGCTTCAGCTACTGAGGACAAAACTAAAGACGAGGACCCGCAAATGGGCAGCAACTGAAGATGGCTGCAGTAAAAGTGTGACAGAACATCGCAAGGAAAGCAGCATTTGGTGATGTCCATGGGTTCAAGACTTCAGGCAGTCAATTTTCACCTAAGTATGGAAAACAATCCTTATATTTGAAATGGTCCTAGTTTGTCCACATAGTTGTCAGCAGTGTTGGTCAAGTTACTTGAAAAAAGTAATCAGTAACTAATTACTGATTACTTCTCCAAAAAAGTAATCCCGTTACTTTACTGATTACTTATTTTCTAAAGTAATTGATTACTTAGTTACTTAGTTACTTTTTAAAAACACGATTTACAACCTGAGTAGGTGATAAAGCGATAGATCTTTCAGCCCAATTCTACTTTTTCTGCATAATCCATCATACAAAATGTAATCAAATGGAAAAGTCTCTTTTTAAAACTTGTTTTATTGGTTTTAATCTTTTAACTTTATGCATCAAGCAAACATTTAATTATATGCAACATTCTCTGACTGGAAGAAATTAGTTTAACATTTAAACCTGTTTTCTGCACATTCCAGCACATAAAATAAAATATTTTTTGTGTTTACACTCAGTCTTTCAAATAGATGCAAGCAAAACACAGCAGAAAATAAATAAAATCAAAGACTCAGCGGTCCTGTTGCTCTATTTTCACCTGTAAAGCAGGAGTGGGGTAGGCGGAGGTTTACCCTGGTGCAGGTGTGCCGCGGTCAGTGGAAGAATCCGCGAGTTTCTCTGTGAGTTTCCCATTACGTCGTTGTGCACTCGGAGCTTGTTTGGGGGGGGGGTTCGGTGTAAAAAGAAGTTTTCTTCCTACGCACAGCGGACACTAATGTTTTTGTCACTTTTTATGGAATCAAACTCAAAGTAAGGTCAGTACTTCCACGCTTTAAACGCTGCACGCTCATACTCTCTCCCACAATCGATATGTGATCCATTGTTGATCTGCACACAGCTGTTGTCACCAACGTCGCACTCGCTTACGTCACTGTCATGAGACATTCTCACAAAAAAATCACGGTTTTAGTAACGCAGTAACGCAGCGTTCCTACGGGAAAGTAACGGTAATCTAATTACCGTTTTTGCAATAGTAATCCCTTACTTTACTCGTTACTTGAAAAAAGTAATCAGATTACACATCTCTGGTTGTCAGCCTCTAACAAGTGGAGAAAATCACTGAAAGACCTAAAAGATGAACCTAACATTTTTGTAAAACCCCTTGAATTAGGCTGCTCGTATTGTTTATTTGATTTCTGATCCATTGTGGTGGCGTTCAGAGGCGAAACTACAACAGCTGGATTTGTGCTGCCTGACCTCAACCCTTCCAGTGCCCCTAGTTTGGGCCCTTGTTGTGGGAATGAGTATCTAAATAGTCTGAAGTTTCAGTATGACGTTTAAACAATTTTTGTACTGTGGTCACATTTCCAGAAGAAATAAATTATTCCGATTTGTTTTTCGTGTAGTGTAGCCTATACATTCTCCTTCCAGCCTCTCTCTCTATTATTAAAAGACGATGTTGCTGCACGTTGCCTCGACAGAGATCTTAGTTATATGAAAATGTAAGAATGCTAACACACACATACTCACGCTCTGCTTGGAAGAGCCGTAATAGGATTAGAGAGAACTGGAAGTGCAACTGGAACAGAGACAGAGAAACGGGGAGGTGACAGAGTGGGTCATCCACAGTGGAGCATATAGTGAGACATGTTATGTTTAGGCTCCAGTCTGGGCAAAGTTGGGTTTCTGGTTAATGTAAACACAAACAGAATCCAATGATTTGCAAATCTCATAAATCTTTATTTTGTTTTATCAAATCTTCGCTGAGAAAATATATAATTGTAAACAGGATGTTTGGAATTTAGCAGCAACACGTGCCAAAAAAGTTGGGATGGGGCAGCAAAATGTTATTTTGTATTAGTAGAGCTCCAAAACTGTGGAACAATTTCAGTGGAATGCAAATAGTGTGAATATCTCATCCTACAAAGTCATACGTTCAGGAGAAATCTCTGTGCATGAGGGGCAAGGCTGAAAATCAGCATTAGATCCCGAATGGTCTTCAAGTCCTCAGGCAGTATTGCATTAAACACAGATGTGATTCTGTGATTAAATCAGTACATGGGCTCAGGAACAGACAGAAATCACTGTCTGTGAACACAGAAGCCATCATCTCTGGACCAAAGCCGGACCTCCAGACCAAAATGGATCGAAACATGGACACTACGTCCTCTAGACTAAAGAGGAGAAGGACCATCCAGCTTGCCATCAGCACTCACTTCAAGAACACCTGTATCTTTGGTGGTGTGGGGGTGCGTTAGTGCCTCTGGAGTTGGCAGTTTTAGAGCAGCATATACTCCCACCCAGATAGATGTGTTTCAGAAAGCACCTTGCTGAGCTGGCCTGTCTGCAGTGCAGGCCTTTAACCACCTGAGAACATTTGGAGCATCATAAAGTGAAAAATATGACAAAGACACAGGACTGCTGAGCAGCTATAATCCTCTATCAGACACGAATGGGACAACATTCCTCTGTCCCAAAAGTCCAGCAGCTGCTCTCCTCGGTTCCCACAAGTTTGTGGAGTGATGTTAAAGAAGAGGAGATGCTACAGAGTGGGAAGCATGACCCTGCCCCAACTGTCTGAGATGTGCTGCTGCCATCAAATTCAAATATTACATATTTTTCTTGAAATTATTTGTTTTCTCAGTTTAAATGTTTGATATGTTTCCTATGTTGAATAGATTGAAAGATTTGTAAATCAGATTTACAGCAAACAGCATTCAAACCTTTTTGGAATTGGAGTTGGCTTACCTCTGTTTTCTCTCCTTTCTGTTGTGTGTCCTGGTCCACTTTCCCCCATCAGCTCACATCACTGTGTGCTTTGCTAATTTGAGCCTCTTTTCCTTTTCCTCCCACACACTCAGCAGGCACTGAGGTGGACAGGCTGCCACAGAGCAGGAGCCCACAGCATTCTTCTTCACATGTGACAGACCCCGATCCTCTTTCAAATTCTATGTTCTCAACATACAGTTAAATCTTCAGGAGCGTTTCCACCAGATGACCTCTGTGTGGGGGTGGGCTCTAAGGCCCCCCTACTGGACAAGAGGGAGCTGCTAAATATAAGGCTGGGGGTGGGGGGTGGGCAAGCAGCTGACTCAAAACACAACTTGGATTTGAGAATTTTAACAGATTTGTTGGTAGTTTGCTAACTAATTTTACAGTACTCTGTTTTCCTTTTGGTCAGCTTCAGTAACTTAGATGAGGAAAAACATCTTTGGGGAAAACAGACTCTGTGGCATGTTGTGGAGAATTTAAAGTCCAAGAGCTGATGAATTAATCATGATATAAATTGTTAAGACGTTCACATCATTCACAGCATCATTACTGCTGCTGTTGTGTTATAAGTCTTTAAAAAAAAAACAAAAAAATGGGGTTGGTGTGGGCTTAATATTGTTATACGTTTTATTCACTTTATATTGTAAGGCAAAAACTCCATAATAAAGAGAAAACCCCAACCAGATGACCCCCTATGAGCAAGCACTTGACGACTGTGGGAAGGAAAAACTCCCTTTTAACAGGAAGAAACCTCCAGCAAAACCAAGGGAGGGACAATTATCTGCCGTGAGCAGTTAGGGGTAAGGGGAGGGGGACGGGACAAAGCTGTTGAAGAGAGCCAGATATTAATAATAACCAATGATTAAATGCAGAGCAGTGTATAAACACAAAGAAACAGCATCATGGGAAGCCCCCAGCAGGCTTAGACCTGTTGAAGTTCATGGTCAGCTAATGCAGCCCTAACTATAAGCTTATTTCTCTGTGTATATCTATCGCTTTGAAGCAGCCTTGGTATCTTTGGGTGGATAGTATGCGTATCAAAAGTTCAGCGGTTTAATCCCCTGTTCCTCCAGCCTGTGTATCAACATGTCTTTGAGTAAGAACCTAAACCCCAAACCGCCCCTCATGCATTGCATGCAATGCAGCATGCTTATATATCAATATGCTGCACAAACAACCTGCCAGAAAACCTGCTACTGCAGTCCACTGCAGAGTTAACAATGTTTTTGACAAACGTTTTTGAGTGTTGCTGACTTTAACGGTGTAGGTGTTCTGTTGTTTTTTCTCCTTCTGAATGTACAGAAGCACTACTGCTGTGTAGTTTTAGTATAGCTAGCAGGTTATTTGGTGGGACTCCAGCTCCCACTGAGTGACCATCTGGACCTCTGAGCTGGTGCATGTACGCCACATACCACTCACACACTCACCACTGTGAGTCACTGATGTAGAACCAATCAGCACAGGCCCAGATGATGTCAGCTAGTAAATGAGGTAGGCTGGGACCAGGAAGAACTAAACTAAGATGACAGCTGGAAGTCAATACTTACAGTAAGTGTAAACTGTAACGTTTTTACACAAACACAATACCTGTGTGTCACCTCCTTTAGCCATGTTTAATTTGTTGTAATTAGGGCTGCCACAAATGATTGTTTTGATAGTCGACTAGTCACTGATTATTTTTGCGATTAGTCGACTAATCAGATCATCATCCATTGGACATAAAACGTACAGCTTATTGCACCAGCAGCATCTGCTCGTATATAACTATCATTATCTTACAGCTTGAAGTGTTTAAGGTCTGTGCTAACTAAAAATAAAGACAAGATGATAGTTTATTAAATTTTAAAGAAATTTGCAGATTGTTTGAGTGAAGTTTAATAAACTCAGCCGTCTGCTCCTTGCTGTCTAAAATATAACAGGACACCGGAGTATATTCTCGAGCATCTCACACTCTAATGAGCCTTGAACCCCGGCTAGCTATCGAGCTGGTGGGTAACAGACGTCTCTGAAAACGTCGGAGCGCTTTTGAAAATATGTGGTGTCTTGATAAACCGAGCAGATATTTATTTGAAGTTTACACAGCTACATTCTCGCCTGAAAATATGTTAAACGTCGGCGAAGTTATGTGACATTAGTGACGTTTGTACTAACTTACAGCCTTTACTTTAAAATATACGCCGTTCAATAGCTGAGCTTAATCTTACAGAGAATGATCAAAGCTCATGTAGAAACAAACAAACAAATGAACAAAAGATTGTCTCCTTCATTTCTGTCAAACAAAGCTGTATGACACGTTTCCAGCTGTTAGTATCATGGTTGCTAGGCAACTTGGGCAGCGCAACGGAGGCTAGACCGTCCCATTTTACGAGCCTCGCACTTCCGGCCTTAGCGGTCTTCGAGTACGCGGCCCTTGAGGATCGTTGAGGCTGCGTACTTTGAGGCTGCGTACTTTAAGGCTGCAGACCCTGAATTGGGATACAGCCCTAGTTTGGCACGATACCGGACACAGCTTCTTCTTCTTCGGAGTTTAACGGCAGCTGGCATAATAATAATAATAATAATAATAATAATAATAGATACTTTATTGATCCCCATGGGGAAATTACTTGTTTTTCTCTGCATTTGACCCATTCACTCAGTGAAGCAGTGGGCAGCCCACTAAGCAGGCGCCCGGGGAGCAGTGTGTAGGGACGGTACCTTGCTCAGGGGTACCTCAGGGTAGCCGTTAAGTGGATTCGAACCGCCGACCTTCCGATCATGGGGCGACCACTTTACCTACTGAGCTATCCCTGTCCCTGCATCCTTGTACATGCAGTGCTGCCATCTTCTGTTTCAGTCCGTTATTACTCTCTTAAATCCTACTACTTATTCCTGCATCTTTTGGGATCTTACAAAGCTTCAAATGACGTGTCGACTATTAAATTAGTCGTCGACGATTTTGATAGTTGACGTAATCGTGGCAGCCCTAGTTGTAATTAACAATACAAATATGAAGTCATACTGTAAGGACTGTTTGGCCTAGTATGACCTCATTGTGAGCTGTGGGTAGACTATCACAGCCATTAGTATGACGCACTGCACGAACTCCTTTCACGTACTTGCATGGAGGCAGTGATGCGTTCCAGTCGAAGCTGAGTCGGGCTGAGGAAAAGCTGCAGTACTCCTTTGCAGCTTTGCAGTTTTTCTTCACACTGAAGAGCCTCACAGAGATGTGATGATGTGAAGAAGCGACATTTTTTCAGTGTGTTGTCAGTCAGGCGTCAGTGTTGACCTGAACTGATATCCAACATTCAGCCAGTGGCTTCTCTACAAGTCTCTGCTTCACAGCTATGTCTCCACTTTGAATTAATTTTAATATTCCTGTCAACTTTGTCACTGTAAAACTCTGCATGTGTCTACCAGGTTGTGCTTTTCCACTGAGAGGAGCCTGAGAGTGTCCATGTGGACTGGAGAGACAAATATGTCTTAATGCAGGAGAAAACATTTAAAATTGCTGATACAAAATGGCCAGCAGAGACAGACTCAAATGGAAAAGCGTGATGAATCTGGTCTCACTCAGACTGTGGATGGTGGGCACCTACTGTGCATATTTTGTGGGTATTTGTTGCAGTGTGGAGCTTTAACGCCATCTGCAGAGCAGAAGGATCATCTCTACTGCGCTGTCTGTGTCCACACAGAAAGCCTTGAACTACAGCTTCAGGTCACCCATAGTTTGGCCTCAGAGTTCAACATACAGTCACAGTAAAATGCAAGAAAACAGAAATGTAAAAATACATGTCGGCTTGTGTTTTTAGGTATAGACGGTGAGTAAAACGGTTTCCCTGGGTTTTTTCCCATGTTGTAGTTGTGTGTCTTATTCTGAAAGAAATATTTACGCACTACCATAGCAACCAGAGAGCATTAATAGACCCCGTGCACGAGAAAATGCTAACTTCCTGTTTTAAGACCGGATGTAGGGTTGCACATTTCTGGTAGCTTTATTTTGCAGTCAATTGCTACTGCGAAGGTGGACTCAAAAATCATGTCCAAAATACGAAAACGGAAAGATTACGTTAAGTTAAAAAGAGCAGAGGGTGGAACACTCACCATTGCTGTCATAAAAAAAATCAAATGATATATTTTGATGTTTGAAGAGCGTAGAGCGATTGTTTGTTTACATCAGTGATGGTAAATTCGATTATTTTTACTGAATCGAGTTTGGATGAGTCACTCACCAAAGTGAATCGGGTTCTTGGAGTCATTTGAGTCACTGAGTCAGTTGACCAGAGAGTGACAAAAATTTACATTTTCACGCAAACTTAATTTGTTTCTCCTTTCATGTAAATCCTACTGCTAAGATGAGTGATTGAAACAGAAAAACAACTATTTTTATTTTTTGTACGGTGCGTACTAGGAAGTACGAGAAGTGCAGAAGTGAGAGGCTTTTAAATGGGACGGTCTAGCCTTCGTCGCGCTGCTCAGGTTGCCTAGCAACCATGGATCTAACCGCGAGAAACGTTTCATACAGCTTTGTGTGACAGAAATGGAGAAAAACATTTTTTTTTGTTCATTTTTTTATGACATCACTTTGATTAGTTGAGTATCTGAGGCTGAGACCACGGGACTGTAAACATGATTGTTGGGCTTCATGTCTGTGCTGAACAGTCATTTAAGATTAGTTAGTAAATAACAATTAGTTAATGTTGCTCATGAGACTAAAGTCATCTCACTTTGGAAATGTAAATATAATATGGCCAATATCGAAGTTATTATCATATTAATCATTATTAGTTATTACAGCAGTGAACTTGAACTCTGTCAAACTCTGAGCTTCAGTAAAGATTCAAGTTGCAGTTATTTATATTTGCTATCACCTTAAATCTTCACTCAAAGACACTCAAGTATCTTTGACAGTGTATATAGATGTATTATATATAATATTCTGCGTTTAATTTGTTGGCATTACTAAATTTGGCTCAATGCTTACATATATGTGTGAAATGAAAATGTACGAGCTGTGAAAACTGTTTCTAATAGAATGAAGAGTAGACTGATATATGAAATATTCCTTTATTGGGTGAGAAAATCAGACCATGTCATAACTGCTTTAAGTCACACAGAATAGATATCAGAGCCTTAAACAGGCTGACGTCTGCTAAATGGGTCAAACTGGGCAGGAAGTCTACAAACACATAACATCCTTATAGAATATGATGTAACACTATAGATCAACTTAGCTCAGAATATATAAAGCATATAAACAATTACAGCAATGTGATGCAACAAACACAGCAGCTACTGATCCAAAATACTCAAAGCTTCATAGAACTGAAACCAACATTTATTTTAGCTCCATTCTGCTGCTGATGCATACTTTAGGTTTCTGAACATTAAACTTGTTTCTGCCTTTCATAGTGTGTAACTTGAAGGCCCTGAGTACTTTCTCCCACACTGAAAACACTGGGATGATAAAATGATTTGAACATTACCTAATAAGACTGATTCAGCACAGACAGTTATGTTAAACTTTTCTAGCAGTCCTTCACAAACAGGGAACAGAAAGGGGTCGGCAACCTTTCTGGTGATGAGTGCATCTAAAATTTCCTCAGAGGTCAGTGTGCCATATGACTGCATTAGCAATAAATTTAATAATACTCTAAATTAACAGTTACACACTATATAGAAAAACTTTATAGAATTATATTTGTTCACAGATGTTGGCAGCTATCAGCGAATAGTTATCAGCTATTTTGAAACAAAAAAGACTTTTTATCCATAACAGCAAATGAACTGAACAACAGAAAATGCAAATGCTGTTTACGGTCTCCTCACAACAATGATATGAAAAATAAACTGGGCCAATATGGCATGTTTGTTAATACAGAGACACACATGTTAATGTGACCTCTGGTCTCCCACTCAGACACACAGGTCTCCGAGTGTCCAGCATTCAGAGGCTACCTGAGGACTCGTGTGAGAGAAAATCTGCTCACACAGACATGTAGAGCCAAACACTGTCAATAAGGCCTCTGCAATGTTCTGAAGACAGTAAACCTGTCAGGTAGTGACGTCCAGCAGGTGAACATGCAGCTCCATGAACACGCACAGCTGTGGATTCCAGCTGCGTCCGTAGTTCTACAAACTTTGACCCCACAGAGTCGAGCTTTTCAGTTCAATCAGCTGCATTTCGATGTCCTCTGTGTCCAACCAGTTAATGCGAGACAAATCCAGCTGCTCATTAAAGCTTTTTGATTTGATTAGAAAAGAAAACATTGGTCCAAACACCTGAAAGCCCCGAAAACCCATTGTGAATTCTGTCTCGAGTCTACGGATGTATCCGTGTATTTCTGCGGTGCTGATGCTGCGCTGAGCGGACAGCTCCTGAAGCATTTGAAGTGTCGGAATGAAGAAATTTCAACATTGCCTGAAAAAAAACTGCCAGCTAGCAACGTCCCTCTCACCGGTAGGCGAAGTGATTTTTAGCCAATTATAAGATGAATCTGGTAGTTGGGGTTGCTAAGATACCGTCATTAAGAAGCGGCACAACTAATGTGTCTATGCGAGCTGATTTGCGATGTGCACCGCTGGCCCGGCCATTAATTTTTTTAATGCATCTTCTCGGATTAACTCACTGCGTGTCGTGTCCAGGGCTGGACTGGGACAAAAAATCGGCCCGGGCATTTTGACGAGAGACCGGCCCCCCAGGTATTAAAGCCATAAAGCCTTTGAATGAAAACAAACGCTGTTGTGACAGTGATGTACAGTCTTGTTGGTTTCTATACATTTTACGTCAGATAAAAACTTTGGTTGTAAGCTTCAGATCATTAATTAATAAAAGCGAGACATTTTAAATGAGAATAAGAAAGTGTTTCTTTGTGCCCCCCTCTCCCTGTTAATGCCCTACCTGGCCCCCTGGCAACACTTTGCTAGACCCGCCCCTGCACAGTTACCAGCTGTCAGCTGCTTAGAAAAGGATCCTGGTGTTATTTGTCTCTCAGAAACAGTTCATAACTTCAACTCATTCATGTCACCTAAAAGGTAAACCTGTTTCTCCATCACAGCTCTGATGATTCAGTAAGGACATCTCCTGGTTTCATCTTCATGTTTCCCTCTCACCACATATCCAAACCAACATCATGACCAGCAGCTTTACAGCTGTGGCTCCAGCAAACATCAGCTGATACTAGAAATTAATATTAAATAAATTCTAACAACAGCTGATCAAGCTTAAACGTGCTGCTGTTGTTTAGCGCGACATCCACTGGTTTCCTGTTTCTGGCGCAAAGTGGACGATAAACAAAGAAGAGAGAAAAGCCGATCAGCTGATCATTGATCACTTTCATGATTGAAGTAGCAACAGGAGAGAGAGGGAGAGAATGAGAGAAGAAGAGGCAGCTGTGCAGCGTAAACACAGAGTAACTCCAGCTTTGTGTCTTTTTCATTGTAGCTGAAGTCCGGGACAAACTGTTCTTTTTCAGCTCAACATGAAACGCGTAATATTTTCTCTGAATACGAGACGATAACGTCTTTTTACAGAACATTTGGCAACTCTACTAACTAACCTTATGAATTAAATAAAGTTCACCATCAGTAACATCATAGCACCACCCAGCTGTATAGAAACTCCGTCATGCTAGCTAGCACGCAGCACGAGTTATTGTAACTGACTGTAAAAAGTCAGCACAACGAAAATAAACTCCACCTAAACTTGGTTTATATCTGACCCAGATAGACTGCAGGTCATAACTTCTTACCTGAAGTTCAGTTCACACTCGGACCGGTGGCCGCCTCGGGTCTCTCCTCCTCCTGCCTCCCCTTTCCCTCATCCACCTGCTGCTTCTGTGGAAGCTCCGCCATAGCCACCACCAAACAACTGAGTTATTTTTACACATCTGCCAGCATCTGGCCAATCCACCACCTTTCATTGTTTATACCGTTACAAAAAATCATTGGCCTATAAAAACCGTCAGCTCGTTCAAACACACTTTAAAGTCCGTTTGGCTCGACACCACCGAACAGAGGCAGCAATATAACATAGCTAACATTAACAGTGCAGTGGATCCTGCTTGTGCCGTGATATTCAGGACTGCAAACCAAGCAGCATCACTGACTTTCAGCTTGTTGTGTTTGTGGATATATGACTGACTTTAATTATCCACAAAATCATCACAATCTCTGTAAGATTAAGGTCGACTATTGAACGGGGTATATTTAAAAGTAAAGGCTTTAAAACCAAGTCAGTACTAACATCGCTAATGTCACATAACTTTGCCGACATGTGGCCAACAGTAATGCTTTAATGTTCTTCTTTATTAAACATTCGCACATAAATAAGTGACATAATATTCAGTACTTACTTTTTAAAGTTTACTCTTTGGCCGCCCCGTTTCCGCCGTTTTTTTTTTTTGGCAAAATTATCCACACCCACCGCTGCGCTATGCATTCTGGGATATGTTGGGCCACGAAGGATAGACCGACCCATCCTTAAAATTCAGGGAAATGAAGGACGCATTTGAGGCTGCATTTCGAGCAGCCTTTGAATTGGGACAGCCTTCGTCGCGTCGCTGTGACGTAATCGGCCTTAAAATGCGGCCTTTAAGGCTGCAGACCCTGAATTGGGATACAGCCATAGACTATAGGCAGAGAGGAGGATGTTACTCTCAGTGTTGTTGCCGCATTTCAGGAGTACGCTGCTAATAAAGTTACACAGTTGCACAGTGACTTCGCTTTAATTACTTCATTTACAAAATACCACAGTTTTTGTCTTGGTCGTATCATTTTACTTTGTTGTATTTATCTGCGACACCTTAAAGGCCGGTCCGTGAAAATATTGTCTGACATTAAACCGGTCCGTGGCCCAAAAAATGGTTAGGGACCGCTGAACTACAGTGTGTGAGAGCTGAGGAGAGAGGTTGATAGCAAATGTCTGAAATGTTTGAAGAAAGAAAACCACTTCAAAAGGGCCTTAAATTCTCATATTTCATCCTGATTAGAAGCAAAGATAAATAAGCTTTTGTTAATTTATTCAACTACTGAAAGTCATTCCAGCAGCACGCATTATGCGTACAGTTCAGTTATCATCACATCAATCAGCTGAAGCATCAGTAGCACTGAAAGGTCAAGGAGAAAAGGCCGTACCTGCATCTGGTTCAAATGGAGGCAGCTTGTTCTAGCTGTGGTGGTCAAACTCCTTTTAGATCACAGTTTTCTGTTTCTGGGACATTTGGCTGACCTGGCTGCGATGGATGGATGGATATGTGTAACATATCAGTAGTCCAAATCCTGGGACAAACAACAGGACTGGTTCCATTAAGCACTGGCCTCCCACTCTTACTGTCTGTTTTTATAATGTTTTATAATAATGACACCGCTATAATAGTAATAATAATAATAATAATACTAATGACTTTCTGTGATACTAACATGCATCAAGGAATCCTTTTCTCTGATATTTATCTCTCTGGATTGTTTTGCAACATGTGCTTAAATGGCTTCATTTCTAGATCTTGGAATATAGCGAGCTTCTCGATTTGCTTATATTGCTCGCTGCTTATGTTTGGAGTAAAAGCAGCACCAGTGATGTAAGATGCTCTATTTCGATGTCAGTAATGTCACTCATCATGATCAAATCTTTTATTTTCTAATGTGTTTTCTTTTCTTTAGGCACTGTGACACCGACTGATAATCTGGAGCAACTGGCAGAGAAGGAGGAGGAGTCCAGCTCTGACAGCCAATAGCGAAAGCTTAAAGCGTCCAGGGAGGCCGACTGCTCTAAACAAGTAAAAAAACTCAGTTTATGTAATGACATTTTTTTAAAGATATTATTAGTTTAAAAAAAAACCTGAGACATGCAGCTTGAAGATCCAACAGCTTACCAAAATTATTTTATGAATAAACAAAACCCAAGAGAGCAGAATTCCTGGTCTGTGTTGTATTAGTGTAGAAATTGTAATTCATTAAGTTGCAATATCATCATATCATATAAAATGCTATTTTGGAATTTGAATAGCAGCTCCCCAGGCTGTAGTATCACTGATGTTATAACCAAATGGCCGCGTGCAGATGAGGGTAAAATTATTTTCCCTCCTATAAAAATAAAATGAAAAGTGCATTTTTAAACATACTAGTTATTTTTTTCAGAAAGCACAAATTATCTTTATTTTATTGAGCCAAGGCACAAAGCTTGCAAAATCAAGTTCAAACTGAGGGTTAGCTCCAAATTTCTACAGAGTAACTGTAGAAAGACTCTAATGGATGAGTTTGTCAAGTCGGCCATCGTAGTCTCAAAGAAGGAAAGCACCAAAACCCTGGACAAGAATGGACTGCCTCCACTTTTGCAGAGACACAGTGCACACTGTGAGTGAAACATGGTGTTTGGAGTAATATGCTGCGGGGAAGCTTCAGTGAGTCTGGAACTGGGAATCTCATCTAGGTGGAAGTGATCATAAAGAAACAAGGATATGTACATATGCAAGAAACATCTCCTAGGATGCGCTGGTGTGCATCATCATTGATATTGTGTTGTTGTGTAAAGCACTTTGAGTGCTCAGAGTAGAGAGCACTATATAAGCACTAGTACATTTACCATTTATGAACAGTCCCGTTGCCTGGGGTCATGGGGCGTTTTGGGTCTTAGCTGACTCACCCAAGTGACCCAGTTGGGGTTGATCAGGCCTCGACTTATGTCCCAGGAGCAGTCCACTGATCAGCCCCCTTAATCTAAAGCCACCTTGTCTGTGTGGCTTGAATGGGCTTCTCCTTGGCGATTCCTTTAATGCCCAACCGTGTGTCTGCCTGCATTCAGTTTGGTAATCCTAAACTGGAGTGTACCCACCTTGACCATGCTCCTTGCTGCTCACTCTTTCACATCCATGTAGGCTCTTAGGTGGGGCTGCCATACTTGAGACTTGGACAGGGGTCTTCTGCCCACAACCTCAGCTGACGCAGCTATAGAGATGGTACAACCTGTTATTTTTCCTTCTCTAGGCAATGCCATTCTGATTTTTCTGACTCGCATCCTGAAATTGTTATAGTAATCCAGGATTAGGTCTTTAATCTTCTTGGGAACAGGGTTGTGGTGAAGTGCAAGTTCAATCAGTTTGTGCGGTATCGATCCGTAGGCATTAGCCAGATCCAACCACAGCACGACTAGATCACCTGTGTTCTCTGGGGTTCTCTGATCAGCTGTGTAACTACCTCAATGTGTTCCAAGCTGCCAGAGGTGCCTGATATTCCAAGTGTCACATGTCTAGCTGTTGAGTTTGAAGATGAGTTGAAGATTTTGGAGGCTGTCCTCCATTATTCAGTGTACTTTGTGTGATGTACCACTGTCAGCAAAACAGCCCCAGAGCATCATGCTGCCACCACCATGCTTGACATCTGGAACAGTGTTCTTAGGATTGAAGGCTTTTGGCTTGCTCATGTGGGCAGCTGAAAATGTCAGTCAAACTTGAAGGTGTCAATCTTAGAGCAGGGCCTTCTTTCTTGGTTGGTACCCTCTCAGTGTATAGTGTAGAGAGAGCGCAGAGGTTCAGAAACAATCATATAAAAAGAAAATGTTGCATCTGAATGTTGACGTGAGATAGCTGATGGGTGTCAGCTTGCTTTATTCCTCACTACCTGTCTGTTGGTAAAAATACAGCTTGGAGGTCATGTAAATCAATATTTCTGCTCATCCAGGTTATTGTGAACCAAAAGCTAATTTCTGAAAGAGACGCTGAAGTATGATGAATACTGGTGGGAATGTGGAGTGTACTGCCTCTGCTCACCATGCTGCTAACTCAGGAAATAGAAAGAGCTAGAGGCTATGTGAGCATGTGTGTGTTTGCTTGTGTTCCTTGGCTCTATGCCTAGAAGTAACAGAGAGAGAGAGAAATGAGAAAAAAGAGAGGAGGTGGAGTTGAGTCATCACACACGGTTTCTTGATGCCGACTCAGTGAGAAGACCCTTCATTTCCCAACCTGCTGGTGTGAACCATGCTAACACTGAGATCCCAACATGGTCAAAGTGCTACAGGCGTCTGTTTTACTTTTGCCTAAATGTAGGAGACAAGAACAAATAAATAAAGAAGACCCAGGCTGTGCCCATACAGTTTTAGATTACTAAAAAGCCAATAAATCTTCCAAAGTGAATTCCAGTTGACTTCCTGATTGAGTGGCTGTAGCTCAAGAGGTAGAGCAGCTCATGTACTAATCAGAAGGCTGTTTTTTCAGTCTGGCTGCTCCAGTTTGCATGCCCAAATATATTTTTGCAAAATACTATCCCCAAGTTCTGATGCATCCATCATCATGAGGCATGTTGTATAAAACTTGTGAGTGCTCAGGAAGAGTAGAAAAGCACTATATAAGAACCAGTTCATTTCCATTTACCATCAGTCCTGTCCCCCTGTAAACTCCCCATCGGGCTCTAAAACAACAAAATAACCAACACATTTTTATCTGTTATATGACTGGTTCTCTGAGAAATGTTTAAAGCGGGGACTGTTATCATTTTAGCACAGCTTTAGTATTTGACCATGTTGTTATGTTTTTGTTGCAGAGGGTTTTTTTTTTTATTTTTATTTCACCTTTATTTATACAGATTGTAGAGGCTAAGCCTACGCTTGAAGCCACTGAGGTGGTCGTTAACGGGGGTGACGCGATGTCACTGGTATGCATGAATTAAGTTCACAGTCCAATAAATCCAGCAGTATGTATCTTGTCCTTTTTGGTCTTTATTCTGTATCGACTTAGCATAACAGCGCAACGGTCACAAACTGTTTGCCTTCTTAATGACACACCTGACGCCGATTACGTGCGTCTACCTTAAATACCTTTACATTACATAATCAAAACAGAAAAAGGTGACCTCTAGTGACCACATAAGGTATTAACCCAAGAATGGCTCCTACACCCCGGCCCCTAATTGATATGGCTATCAGACATGGCAATTCTAATCACAAAGAAAATAAGGAGCCACTAATACAGTCTACTTTAGACCTATACATTCACATAAATAAACATAAGTAACACACTTTTAGATTACAGTCTCATGTAACAAGCAAAGTTTAGTTACAGGTCTTTCCAGAATATTAGTCTTTGTTTTTAAACGTGCAGATCGCACAAGTCCTTTTTGTCACGAATGGCTTCCAGAACTCTTCCAAGTGGCCAGGAACCACGTGGTGCAGAAGAATCCATTATAATGACTATATCTCCAGGTTTTAGATTCTTCTTCTTTTGGTTCCATTTTTGTCTCTCCTGTAACAAAGGCAGGTATTTGCGTATCCATCGTTTCCAAAAAAGATCTGAGATGTACTGAGCCTGTTTCCATCTTCTCTTCAGATACATATCCTGAGGGTCAAATAGTCCGGGTGGTAAAGATGGTTTTCCTTTCATCAGGAGGATGTGATTTGGTGTAAGTGGCTCTAGGTCTTTTGGATCATCAGAAAGCTTTGTGATGGGTCTGTCATTTAAAATTGCTTCAATTTCACATTGAACCGTATTTAATCCATCGTCGTCCAACTGTTGTTGCTGAAGAACGGATCTCAGAATCTTTCTGATCATACGAATTATCCGTTCCCAAATTCCACCATGATGTGATGCTCCAGGCAGATTAAAACTCCATCTTATTCCAATGTGTCGCAAAGCATCCGCTATTTGGGTATGTTTCAGCAATTCAAGAGCCTCCCTTAACTCTCTGTCTGCTCCGACAAAGTTGGTTCCATTGTCCGATTGGATGTGAGCAACTTGACCTCTTCGACTCACAAAACGGCGCAAAGCATTAATGCAGGCATCTGTGCTTAGAGAGCTAGCCACTTCCAAGTGCACTGCTCGGCTGGCTAAACAGGTGAAAATGACTCCATAGCGTTTAGCTGTACCTCGTCCTCTTTTCACTTCAATAGGTCCGAAGTAATCAACTCCGACGTTGGTGAATGGTGGGTTATCTGGCAAAATTCTTTCCTTGGGTAAATCTGCCATCTTTTGCTCCAAGGCTTTTCCATGATATTTTCTGCAAAAATTACATTCTGCGATAACCTTCCTTACAGCTGAGTTGGCCTTTGTGATCCAGTATTTTCTCCTTAGTGTGGATAAGGTGTGGTTACGACCGCTATGACCAAGCTGTTGATGAATGTGCTTTAGGATGAGACTTGCTACATGTTGATCCTTTGCAAGAACAAAGGGATGCTTTATTTCTTCTGATAAGGAGCCCTTTGTCAGTCGTCCCCCAACTCTTAAGAGGCCTTCATCGTCAAGATAAGGATCTAATCTATAAATTGAGCTGTGTCTGCTCACAGAACCTTTCCCACTTGACAACGTAGCAATCTCCTCTCCAAATCTTTGTTGCTGGCAAAATCTAATAATGGCAAGCTCAGCTTGTCACTAAGACACGTGACCTGTTTTAAATATCCGTACAACGCTACAATATAACCAAATAACTGGGAAAATAATGAAAAATAAAATAAAAAACAGTAGCAATAACACTTTTTTTTTTTTTAATTATGAATTTATTTTATTTTCAGTTGCTACAAACGGGACAGACATGACTGGGGGATAGGACAGGGAGAAAGAATGAAAGAAAGAGAGGGAGAGAAAGAAAACCAGAGGGGAGAAGAGACGGTGAGAAGGGGGAGAAGAAAGAAAAAAAAGAAAAACAAACAAAACACCTGGGTCACCTGTATGGAGAAAAAAAACAGAAGAGAAAGCAAACAACAAAGAGCAACATAATAAAAAAAAACAGCACCATCACAATAAACTAGCTGGCAGTAGATATCAGTAGATATTAAATAATAAACGATATTGTGCAGCACACAAGATTGACAGCGCACAATGTGCTTTGAGGCAGCAGCCAAGAAAGCTGTAGTCCGCGTCTGTGAATACCCGTGCGTACACCTGTGTGCACACCTGTGTGGATCAGCATGCTTGAATTCCAAAGGTTTCTCCATGTAACGATCTGCTAGGGTGTGGGGGGGCCACAGCCCCGTCCTCCAGGGCATGAAGCAGGTATGGAGGAGATCCAGGCCCCAGATATCCAGAGGCCCCAGAGTACAAGGACCCGAGGAGGACCACCAAAGGGGGGGGGGCGTGCCACGATCCTGGGAAGAGCTGAGTAGAGCCCCAAACGAGAGGTCACCCCGCAGCTACGGAGCAGAGGCCAGAGGGGGTTGCAGTGGCGTGCCCGCGGGCTCTGCCGGCAGCCAGCTGTGCCAGAGAGGACCGGGCTATAACACATTAAGAGCAGGAACAGCCATCCAATGATGTTTTCTCCATTGCCCTTAGAATTTAAAACCTTCAGTTCAATATGCTGCACCGTTTCAAATCCTGTTGTAATTTTACTGTTCAATCGAATTAGTTTGAACTTTTTTGAACTTAAAAAATCTGCAAACTCGTTGCCTTAAAAAGAATTTTTTACATTTATTTGATGGACAATTTAAACCTTACAATGAAAGAAAGATTTAATTATTCTGAAATTAGTCTGAAGGTTAGACTTTCCATAACTTTGTATTGGAAGGTACATTACTGATATAATCAATATAAAATGTATTTATTGTTCAGTCACAAGTGCAGTCTCTAGGTCAAACAACACATTTGTTTTGCATTCAGTCACAGAAGCTGGTATGTTGTAATATTTTAGAGATGTTTGTTTCCAGTCCAGGCATGACTGCCTGAACGACTGTCATGGATTTGGGTGATCCAAATGTATGTGCAGAAGAACTTCCCTTAGGTACAGTGGCAGTGGATGTGGGTTGGAGATGCAATGACCTTGAACCTGCAGGTGACCATCCTCACTGACCACACCATCTGTGACGGAGGACTCGTCTCTCCTGGTGTTCTGCAAGCAAACGATCATATTCTTTTGAACACCAACTTATTTGCTTTCTTAAAACATGTTTTTCTGCATTTGCTATTGTACAGACCCCAATTTAGACAATCTCAGGCTCCCTCCCCACCAGAGAGGTGGAATTCAATGTCCCACTTGTCAGTCTGGATAGCCCTGACCACCACCTGACGCACATTCATGTCACAAAAGCATAATTTTAAAAAGGACAATGCAAACGTGTCGACTAACTTTTCATTGTGATGATCTCCAGAATCATTTGGGAACAAAACAAATTTTACTGTTACTTTACTGTAATTTTATACAGTTAATTAATAATTAATAATTTGGACAAAGAGACATTTGTTTCCAAATGGAGGACTTTGAAAAAGAAAAGGACATAGAATCCCTCTCCTCATAGATAAGGTCATTAATAACCGGGCCCATCTAATCTTAAAGACTTCATAGTACCGTGTCACCCTTATAGAGCACTTCTATAAGGGTCAGGGTTAGGGGGGGTCTGACCAAAGTTGAGATTATAGAAGGCTATTTGGAATAGCATGGAGAGCAGCTCTGCTGCTTACCTTTCAAATATAGAACACATTTAATATTGATCTAATCTGGTTTGATAGCATTGCTTAAATGATACTGTGCACAATATGTATTCATACTGATCACTGTTAGAACTACATGACTACATTTGGGGCTACATCCTCACAATAAAGGGCTATGACTACGGAGGTGAGCAAAGGTGCCAGGGCCTGCTGATTGGTGCTTGCAGCTTAATTCAAATTGAAAGAAAAAAAGAAAGAAAATCAGGGTTTGTTTGTTTTGTTTTTTTACTTCAGTTTTAAATAAGAGAACCACATTAACTACAATAATTACTTCCTCCAAACCATCAACGTGTCTTTTAGACCCCATTCCTACAAAACTGCTCAAAGAAGTCCTGCCATTAAGTAATGCTTCGATCTTAAATATGATCAACCTATCTCTAATAATCAGTTATGTACCACAGGCCTTCAAGCTGGCTGTAGTTAAACCTTTACTCAAAAAGCATCTCTAGACCCAGCAGTCTTAGCTAATTATAGGCCAATCTCCAACCTTCCTTTCATATCAAACATCCTTGAAAGAGTAGTTGTCAAACAGCTAACAGATCATCTGCAGAGGTTTATTTGAAGAGTTTCAGTCAGGTTTCAGAGCTCAGCACAGCACAGAAACAGCTTTAGTGAAGGTTACAAATGATCTTCTTATGGCCTCTGACAGTGGACTCATCTCTGTGCTTCCCTTAGGCAGCAT
This sequence comes from Rhamphochromis sp. 'chilingali', assembly GCF_963969265.1. Lineage (NCBI taxonomy): Eukaryota > Metazoa > Chordata > Actinopteri > Cichliformes > Cichlidae > Rhamphochromis > Rhamphochromis sp. 'chilingali'. The sequence continues at coordinate 2,543,779 of NC_137943.1, read as the reverse complement.
CATCAGAAGACATAGCATACATTTACACTGCTATGCAGATGACACCCAGCTCTATCTGTCCATGAAGCCAGATAACACACACCAATGAGTTAAACTGCAGGAATGTCTTAAAGACATAAAGACCTGGATGGCCGCTAACTTTCTGCTTCTTAATTCAGATAAAACTGAGGTTATTGTACTCGGCCCTGAAAAGCTTAGAAATATGGTATCTAAGCAGATTCTTACTCTGGATGGCATTACCTTGGCCTCCAGTAACGCTGTGAGGAACCTTGGAGTCATTTTTGACCAGGACATGTCCTTCAATGCACATATTAAACAAATATGTAAGACTGCGTTCTTCCATTTGTGCAACATCTCTAAAGTTAGAAATATCCTGTCTCAGAGTGACGCTGAAAAACTAGTTCATGCATTTATTACTTCCAGGCTGGACGACTGTAATTCATTATTATCAGGATGTCCTAAAAACTCCCTGAAAAGCCTTCAGCTAATCCAAAATGCTGCAGCAAGAGTCCTGACAGGGACTAGAAAGAGAGAGCAGATTTCTCCTGTTTTGGCTTCCCTTCATTGGCTTCCTGTTAAATCCAGGATTGAATTCAAAATCCTGCTCCTCACATACAAAGTCTTAAATAATCAGGCCCCATCTTATCTTAATGACCTTGTAGTACCATATCACCCCATTAGAGCACTTCGCTCTCGCTCTGCAGGCCTACTTGTTGTTCCTAGAGTATTTAAAAGTACCAATTGTTAAGTTTAGAAACTGCTGTAGATGGCACCTGTTTGATAGGATTCCACATCGTCTTCATCAGCATACTACAGTTAACTGGTAGCTGTGGTTTCACCTGAGTGTCATAGGGCGTGTCCAAATTCATGGGCTGCATCCTCCTGAGGCATTTGTAGGCCGATTACATCACAGCGATGCGACGGAAAGCTGTCCAAATTCGTAGACTCCTCTGAACACAGCCGACAAATGTGTCCTCCTTTTCTCCGAATTTGAAGGATGGGTCGGGTGTGTCCTTCGTGGCCCACCTTATCCTAGAATTCATAGCACAGCTCAGCCAATTCCAGTTTTCAACAATGGCGGACGCTACTAAGTTTTTAATATTACTCTTATTACTCTTTCTGGGTCACAAAATAAACTTTTATAAATAAACATTTTCAGGCGAGAATGTAGCTGTTGGTTGTCAGTTTATCAAGATATCACATATTTTCAAAAGTGCTCCGACGTTTTCGGAGACGTCTGCTACCCACCAGCTCGATAGATAGCTGGAAGCTCGAGGGTCACTGGAGCCGCCGAGAACAGCAAACTCCCGGCACATCATTTTCAGATCACCGCGGTCTTTCGCTACTCAGGTTAAACGTAATATATAATTCACTTAGATAATCTAAAAATGTTAATGTTTGGCTTTTTTCAGTGTTTTGTTTGTTCGTGAGTAAATCGGTTTGGCTGAGATTAAAGTTATTAGATTCGATTAGATAAAATAAAACTTTATTAATCCCCCGGGTGGTTTTTACACAGCTGAATAAACATCAAACAGAAAACTGATTAAACAGAAGTGTGAGATGGTCGAGAATTTACACCAGTGTCCTGTTATATTTTAGATATCAAGGAGCAGACGCTGAGACAGCGGTGACGCTAATCAGAAGGCTAGACCGTCCAATTTCACAGCCGTTTACTTCCGGCCAACCCGACCTTCTGAGGACCCGGCCCACGTAGACCGCGAAGGCCGGGTCCTCAGGAGGATGCAGCCCATGAATTTGGACACGACTATAGAAGTGTCTGCAGATTCTGGAACAAGTCTTTATTCTCTATTTTAAATTATTTGTTTCTTTTACTTTTTCCAATAACTTAAAGGTATTTCCATCAGCCATGCTGCCTGTTGCTGTTATGCCTCTGTCGGTCCACTTGTAAAAGTCTGGTCAGTCTCTCCTGGTGTGTGAAGGCCACAGCAGCAGATGGCACTCTCCCTCCAGTTCATATCTCTTTACTATCTCTGTCCATACTGCCAGTGTTTCTGTTACAAGTATGTTATCCTCTTCCTGGGGTCTGATATATTTCTCTCATATTCTGGCCTGAGGTGGAACTCTGGAAGTGGAAGTCTGAAGAGCATCAACACACTATTTATCTCATTTGGGTGGACTACAAACTGTCATGCGCCGTGGTGCGCGGGCACGAAAGGATCCAGGCGCAGACTCCGAGCTAACAAAAAGACACTTTAATAAAACAACGAAAGGCGACCCGGGGAAAGTAGAGAGCAAAACAGAAACTAAAAATCCGGGGAAACAATGACACGAGGAAGCCGGGATCGGGACGGCGGGGGGCTGCAATAGAAAGGGGAGATGATTACTAGGGAGCCAGGAAGCGGGGAGAACATATCAGGACTGAGTTAGAGTAGGGGCTTACGATAGAACGGAACCGTGGGAGCTCGGGAGGGAAGTGTGGCAGTCCGTGGGGGCAGGAAGTCCGTGGAATGGCGAGTGGGCCAGGTGAGCACCGCGAGATCCAGTTGAGCCGGAGGACAGGCAGGTAGCAGACGCCGAGTAGAAACCTGGACAGAAGTAGGCAGGTTAAACAAAGTTCCAAGCAGAAGAGAATGCACACTTTTCGTGGAAGTCTGGTTACCACTGTGGGGATGACTACGAACTGGCGTGGAGCATCCGTCAGCGCCGGATTAAGTGGATCTCCGTGTAACCACCGGGATGGAGAGCAGGTGTGCTGGTGATGGCCCAGCACACCTGCTGTGGCTACCCGAGCATCACGCATTCCACAGACACAGGACCACGGACCATGACACAAACGTTATCTTAAATTCGGTAAAGAGAGTCCTCCGTGCTCCTTCTCTAACTGCAAAGTTTTGAATTAAACCCTTGGCCTCCTGCCTGCCTGATATTTATATAATATATAATATGCGCAGCCGCTGCAGCCGCGTGTGTAAGTTGAAAGTGCGAACATGTGGCTGGGTGTCTCGTGCCCCAATCCTGGGTTTCGGCATCACTGTAAACGATGTATGACAGACCCGACCACATGTTCACACTTTTCAGTACACTTCTTATTGCGGCTGTCGACACACACATGGCTGCAGCTTTTCAGCAGCTGCAGCTTTTCAGCGGCTGCAGCGGATGCACATATTATTAAATAGCAGAGGTGTGGACTCGAGTCACATGACTTGGACTCGAGTCAGACTCGAGTCATTAATTTTATGACTTTAGACTTGACTTGAAAAAATGTTCTAAGACTTGTGACTTGACTTGGACTTTTACACCAATGACTTGGGACTTGAATTGGACTTGAACCGGTTTACTTGAAAAGACTTGATATTTTACCCCAAATATAAAATTTAACATGCATATTATATAGAGATTGAAAATGTGACGTCATTCACGGGTAGAACCGCAAAGGATTCTGGGAACTCGTGGCAAGCGGTACTAGCGCACGCAGGCTTTCAATTAAAATCAGTTATACAGCGATAAAAAGAAACACAAAAATGGCAAGAAGCCGTTGTATCATTAACTGCAATAGCCGGTCGCATGACAGCCACGGGAAGCCGACGGGTAAAGAGATCGGTTGTTATCGGATTACGTCGTTGAAGAGAAATTGTTCAGCCATGTTTCCGAAGTAACAAAGAGGCGACTGGATTGCAGCCATTCAAAGACCAAATATAACGTCCCAGAACACTCCAGCTCACAGGTTAGTCTGCTCCAAGCATTTACACGAAGGTCAGTGTTTTTTAGTAGTTAATACGTCATTTTCATAACATAATTGGTGATATAGGTTACAAGCAAGTCTGGCGCTGAACAGAAATTGTCGCGCTATGCTCCTTTATTTATTGTGCATAAATAGTGAATTGTCCTGACACAATATTGCGTTTCGCTTCTGTTATTATGGTACATTGACAAAAACATATACTTTTATTCACAGGATAAAACAGGTTTTTTGTATCACTAATTGCCCAGTACGATTACAGCATACAATATTATTGTCACTGCTACATTTCTGTGATGGGTACCAGAAATTATTTCCACTGCTAATTAATTACCGTTGAGCTCAAAGGTCCTATTAATAAACGGTTAATGAATGTGTATTTATGACGACAATTTGTGAGACTGGTAAACTTATGATACGTACGATGGTCTTTCGTTCTACACGGTGCATTTCAAGGTCCTGTACCCATCCGTCGGTAAACTGTACCTGGGCTTGTTGCAGTGACCTGAAGTTACTAAACTTCATGAGTGTATGCACTCACTCCAAGAACCGTATGATTATAAATATGCATATAAATATGCTACGATGAGATAGCTGACTTCATCTAACTAGCAAATGTTTTCCAGGCTACGTTGGTGATACAGTTTTTTTTAATATGTATGATATTTTTGTCATGCGATTTTAAAGCTGGTCCTACAACCGCATCCAAGAATAACATGCAGCTTATCTCAGAACTGTCGGTGAAAATTATTCTTGGAGCTAAGTTTAATTGAGCTGCATTTTAAAGAGGTGCAATTTCACAATTTGTGTATATTTTCTACGTTCACTTTTGTCATGTGTTGAGAAAAACACAGATTTAAAATTACATGGTCTAATATTTACATTTAGCATAACTGCAACATTATTTTTTCGTTGTTTTTTTTTTTTAAAGACTCGAAAGGACTTGAAATTCAAAGTTTCAGACTTGTGACTTGACTCGGACTTTTACACCAGTGACTTGAGACTCGACTCTGACTTGCCTGACATTACTTGAGACTTGACTTGAGACTTGAGGATAAAGACTTGAGACTTACTTGAGACTTGCAAAACAATGACTTGGTCCCACCTCTGTTAAATAGTATATTAAATTTCTTTGTTGCGCCATAAAAGTGATTCTGATGTTCAACATTAGTTCTGCATGACTTTTCTGCGAGGTTCACAAGTGTGTGGTGGGGTGCGCCACACACTTGTGAACCACTGCTCTAATGTCACTGTTTTGCCTGATTTCTTGGGCCAAGGGTTCAGTGAACAAGACAAACAACGAGGGGCTTAAACAGCAAGTGTAGCGGCTCTATAGAGTGTCAATCTGTCTGGAAGGGTGCCATTGGTTCAATGTAAAGGGCTTGTATATTCCTACTAAAACCCATCCTCTCTATAACAGAGAACAGTAGTCTCACAGTAGTCTTTGTTTCTGCCTTCTTTTGGGATTACTGGGATGACAGCGTCCCTGAGGGCTGGATAGTAGCCTTAAGTGTCCAGTTAAAGGAAAAGCTCCGTCACTCCCGGGGCTTTTGTTTGCCTTCAGTTTGCTAACATTGTCTAATTCCTTCATAGATGTTAATGCTTCGCTCAGGTTTGTGTCTGTTGTTGGAAGGTCCAATTTGAACAAGTAGTTTTGGATTTCAGTCACATTTGAATCAGTAGGTGTGGAGCACAGCATCTCATAGGCACTTTTAAAGATTGTTTGAATCATCTCTGGGTCGAATGTAAATTCATTAGTAGATAGGTCTCTAATTTTAGGTATTGAGTGTTTAGTTCTTTGTGTTCTAAGGCGCCTCGCTAGAATTTGTGTTGCTTTTGATCCCAATTCATAAAATGTTTGTTTAGCATTTTCTTTCCCCGTTCTTCACATGTGTTTTTTGTCCAGGGTGTGTTTTATTATTCTTATTTCTTTTGATAATTCCTCACTCCGGTCAGTTTGGTGTTGCCTAGTTCCTAGTTCCCTTTTTTTAAATTGTCATATTCAACTCAAGAAATCAGTTTACCTCTTGTAATGGAAATTCCTTTATTTAATGTATTGATCACTTTGGTAATAGTAATATCACTTTCTCACTTACAGTGGCTTGCAAAAGTATTGGGCCCCCTTGAACTTTCCCACATTTTGTCACATTACAGCCACAAACATGAATCAATGTTATTGGAATTCCACGTGAAAGACCAACACAAAGTGGTGCACACGTGAGAAGTGGAACGAAAATCATACATGATTCCACAATTTGTTGCAAATAAATAACTGCAAAGTGGGGTGTGCGTAATTATTCAGCCCCCTTTGGTCTGAGTGCAGTCAGTTGTCCATAGACGTTGCCTGATGAGTGCTAATGACTAAACAGAGTGCACCTGTGTGTAATCTAATGTCAGTACAAATACAGCTGCTCTGTGACGGCCTCAGAGGTCGTCTGAGAGAATATTGGGAGCAACAACACCATGAAGTCCAAAGAACACACCAGACAGGTCAGGGATAAAGTTACTGAGAAATTTAAAGCAGGCTTAGGCTACAAAAAGATTTCCCAAGCCTTGAACATCCCTCGGAGCACTGTTCAAGCCATCATTCAGAAAGGGAAGGAGTATGGCACAACTGTAAACCTACCAAGACAAGGCCGTCCACCTAAACTCACAGGCCGAACAAGGAGAGCACTGATCAGAAATGCAGCCAAGAGGCCCATGGTGACTCTGGACGAGCTGCAGAGATCTACAGCTCAGGTGGGGGAATCTGTCCACAGGACAACTATTAGTCGTGCACTGCACAAAGTTGGCCTTTATGGAAGAGTGGCAAGAAGAAAGCCATTGTTAACAGAAAACCATAAGAAGTCCCGTTTGCAGTTTGCCACAAGCCATGTGGGGGACACAGCAAACATGTGGAAGAAGCTGCTCTGGTCAGATGAGACCAACATGCAAAACGCTGTGTGTGAAAACTAACACTGCACATCACTCTGAACACACCATCCCCACTGTCAGATATGGTGGTGGCAGCATCATGCTCTGGGGGGGCTTCTCTTCAGCAGGGACAGGGAAGCTGGTCAGAGTTGATGGGAAGATGGATGGAGCCAAATACAGGGCAACCTTGGAAGAAAACCTCTTGGAGTCTGCAAAAGACTTGAGACTGGGGCGGAGCTTCACCTTCCAGCAGGACAACGACCCTAAACACAAAGCCAGGGCAACAATGGGATGGTTTAAAACAAAACATATCCATGTGTTAGAACGGCCCAGTCAAAGTCCAGATCTAAATCCAATCCAGAATCTGTGGCAAGATCTGAAAACTGCTGTTGACAAACGCTGTCCATCTAATCTGTTTTGCAAAGAAGAATGGGCAAGGATTTCAGTCTCTAGATGTGCAAAGCTGGTAGAGACAGACCCTAAAAGACTGGCAGCAAAAGGTGGTTCTACAAAGTATTGACTCAGGGGGCTGAATAATTACACACACCCCACTTTGCAGTTATTTATTTGTAAAAAATGTTTGGAATCATGTATGATTTTTGTTCCACTTCTCATGTGTACACCACTTTGTATTCAAAGGAGCTTGCGAAGCTTCTTCAGTTCAGAACTGAAGAAGCTTCTTGGATGAGAGGTGAAACGTCTTCAGGCAACTTAAAGAAGTCCAGACGCTTTTCTTTGCAAGCTCCTTTGGCTATGATGACCTGGATGACTGAGAACCTTCACAGACACCACTTTGTGTTGGTCTTTCACCTGGAATTCCAATAAAATTGATTCATGTTTGTGGCTGTAATGAGACAAAATGTGGAAAAGTTCAAGGGGGCCGAATACTTTTGCAAGCCACTGTAGTTATATACATGTAGGATAGCATCGCATGTGTTCTACACACACACAGTGGGGCATTGTGAGTTCATGGGAGACATTAAACAGATGGTGAGGCTCCTTCCCTTATCAGGGAGGATTCGAGAGGTAAATCTCTGGGTGACAGCTAAGTGAAAAACAAGGGTGCATCTCTCTGTTTAAAGGAAAGGTTTGAAGGAGGGAGCTGAGGGTATAGGCTCATGCGATGGGACAATATGTAAGAGGTGTGTTTTTGTTCACCCCTGTATTTAAAGAAACGCTTTGTTTTTCATTGTTAGAGACCACTTTGGTGTTTGACAATGTGATTAAACCAGATGCTCATCAGTGTTTGCAGTTTATGTTAAAACTTCCACAGCACTCTCATTACACCCTTAACCGTATCCCAGACTGTTGTGGGTTCCACTTCATTATCTTTGTTTAAATTATTACAATCTCGAGTTTCTTTCTTTATTTCCTGCACTATTGTTTTTTTGTTCAAAATTCCAATGTTTAGTCTCTGTTGGGTCCTTCGTTTTAAGTCTTCCAGGTTAACTGTCAGGTGAATGGTGTTATGATCTGATGTGTCAGCTGTCCCAATTGTACAATCTGAGACCCTCTGTCTCTCTGTAGTGTTCATCAGGAAAAAGTTCTGGAATAGACCTTGTGAGTTGCAGAGTAATGTGTAATGTCTTTTTCTTCTGGATGGAAATCCCTCAGCACCTCAAATAGTTCACTTTCCTTAATTTTTTAAAACATTTCCACATTTTTAGACACAGTATGTTGTGTGAATGCTGTCCAGTGCTCGTTGTAGTTTGATATAATATTCCTTCTTCTTATAAATACCTTCACTCAGGGAGACTACTTGATCAAAAACAAGCCTGAGACATGTCAGGTCACTCTCTGGAGGTGCGTCTATATTGACACAGTGCTGTTGATTCTGCCTTTAACAATGACATCTCTACCATCTTTATTGGCTTCCACTTTCATCACTTCAAAATTGACGCGGTTAGATATTAGTGTAATAACCCCCCTCCTGCTGTTCTTACATGAACTGCAGAAAGAGTTTATATAGCCTAGCTTTTCATCTTCTCATGTTCGTTTTCATGTGTGTTTCTGGGAGAAGCTGCTCTTGCCTTTTTCATTTTTGCAGTGACTTTACTCCTTTTTATAGGATTGCCAAGACCATTAACATTCCAACAGTCAGCCCTATAAACAAAAATGATACTCTATAAGAGTCCAGAACTGTAATGGAACATCTAACATGGAAGAAGACCAAATAATACTGTGAACTCCAATGGTGGGGCAGATAACTGTCCTGCTCCATAACCCTGCTGGTGGGTCATGGGAAAGGCCTGTCGTAAAGACAAGGCCCTACGCTGGGGGCTAGTGATGAAACAAGCACCATCCTATTTGTCCAGCGCTCTTAATTTCGAAAGCTGCTCCCAGCTATAAGCATCTGAAGCAAATTTACATCTGACCCGTTGTTGTTCCCACACCACACCATCGTAGTCATTCCGGGGTGCTCCTTTTGAATATCCAGAGTTTTTCTTTGGCTCTCCCTGCAGCTGTAGATCAGCCTTCCTTCTGGCTCTTTTCCAGGCGTTGCCATTTTAGTTGCTCCTTCCGTCTGGTTGCAGCTGAGGCATCCTCCTCTCTCAGAGCGGATACCACTACGCTGAAGCTGCGTCTCTTTAGTTCCAGCGCTGCTTCGTGTGCGTTGCTGTAGGTTCGGATTCCGTTGTCACAGTCGATTCTCTTATTAGTGTCTGTAAACGAGTGCCTTTCTCCTTTAGTGCCTTCTTTATCCCGTTGCAGTCTCTACGTTTTGAATAATCTCTGCTGCATAATCATGGTCGAAGAACAGCGTTTGGTTTCAGGATATTAGCTAAACAGAAAGGCACAACTAGCAATTCAATGAAAATAAAAAGAGAAGAAATTCTGAAAACAGAAAGCTCTTTGGAAGGCAAAGGTTTTCCCATCGGTGCTTGATAGAGGATTTCAGCTGCTCAGTCATCCAGGACTGTTGTTGTGTTACAGTGGTCCCAGTGTTTTCAGTGGGTGACAGGTAAACCAGCAGTCTGTGATATGGAGCCATGCTGCTGTACATCAGGAGTGTGGTCTGATACTGAATTTCTGAAGTAATCAAGACTTTTCCAGAAGAAGACATCTGGGTACCAACATGTGTTGCTTTAACACCCCCAAAGATCTTCTAAGCTACTCGTGCTGTGCAAAATGCTAGCTTTGAACTGTGCGTGGACAGTGGGCCCACTGTGGCTCACAGCATGACAAGGTGTCCTTGACCAAGATATTGAATCCTAAACTGTCCCTGGTGCAGCCATCAGTTTGTGTGACTGATGAAATGCCCAAAATAAGCGCCTTGTGTTTGAACAAATGTATTTTCCAGATTGGATGAAGGCAACAACGTTTTAAGATGTTTATATAACTGTTGTCACTTTTTAATGTTGTGTAGCTTGTTGTTGGTGTGATGACAAACCGTTCATGACACCTTGCAGGGACTTCCTCTGTGGTCCTGGCTATTCCTGCTATTGTTGCTAGGTGCATGTCAGTGTGTTACCCTAATCTGATTGGCTTTTGTCTTTCTTTCTGTTTTTTTAACCTCTTTCAGATCGTGTGGTGAACTGAAAAGAACGCTGAAGCAAAGGTGGAGAGCAGCAGGACTTTGGTCTCCTGCTGTCCCGTGTTTTTGCTGGAAACTCCACTTCTCTCACTGCCCAGTACACTCCTACTGTTCTTCCTGTTCGTTCACTCTCCTATCATCTATCTGCCCATCTTGCTCGACAAATAGGTCAACAGAATCCAAGCGCCAAAGACTAGGAGACCATCTCAGCTGTTTCTGTAGAAGCACTGCTAATAGAAAGAACACAAGTGGATGTAACTGCCCCCACCCACAGAGTTCGGTTCAGTCCCACGGGCGATGAGACGAGCCAGGAGCTTCATCTTTCTCTAGACACTTTCTTCTACACCTTCTGTCTTCATGCTTTGGGGGTCCTCAGGTGCCCCCACCCCGTGTCGACCCCCCCACACCCGTTGCCACCACGGCAGACCACCCCAATCGCCTTGTTGCCATGCCGACAGAGACACTGACTCCAGCCCTGCCAGATAGCAAGGCTGCTGGCCCTGCAACGCCCTTCAGTTCCACTGTACCCCTCCGCATCCTCAACAAGGGCCCCGAGTACTTCAGGAGACAGGTACTGTGTGTGTTAGGATGTACAGAGATCTGTTCAGGTAAATGTGGGATTGAACTGAAGCATCAGAGGTCATAACTTTAAGTGTTTTGGCCACAAAATTCCAGGGTCGAGCTCATTTGTATAACCAATATAATTCCATAATAATTGGTCATTTGTGAGTCGTATAATACCATGTTTTAATAAGCGCTGATCAAAATGCCTGCACCATTTGTGACTGTATTGTACAGTGAAACTTGTCTTAAAAAGAACTAGTTAGCGCTTTACAATGCAATTAATATCCTGTTGTAGTAACACCCACTGTACCACTGTCAGAAAAAGGTGTCCATCCATTTGGAACTAACACTGGTCTTAATCTGTCTGTGAAGGTTCTCAGTCATCCAGGTCATTGTAGTCAAAGGAGCTTGCAGAGAAAAGCGTCTGGACTTCTTTAAGTTGCTTGAAGACGTTTCACCTCTCATCCGAGAAGCTTCTTCAGTTCTAAGGTCAAGACTCAGCTGTCCATCTGCATCTAAAGGTCAAAGGTCACTCTTTCGGGGATGCCAATGTTCACATTTTGGACAGAGAGGACAGATGGTTTGAAAGAGGAGTGAAAGAAGCATCTATGTCCACTGTGAGCGACCATCTTTGAACAGAGGCGGGGTTTACGACACCAACTCTCTGCCATCTATAATCCAGTTTTGAGATCCTTCCCAGACGCCTTAACGGCCACTCACATCCTGGGCCATCTGACCTCAGGAATTCGCATGATAAGGTGGGGCCAGGTTTCACAATGAACTCACCCGAAACTCTGGCTGATTGGGACCCACGCCCAGTTTCCCACCTTGACTCAGGCGATTAGAGGATCATCAGGGGGTCCTTTTGTCCCTCTGTGGGGGGAAACTCCCACTAGGTTTATATCTGGGACTCTCCACCATTTGATCTTAGAACTGAAGAAGCTTCTCGGATGAGAGGTGAAACGTCTTCAAGCAACTTAAAGAAGTCCAGACGCTTTTCTTTGCAAGCTCCTTTGACTGGTCTTAATCCACGTCACAGTTAGAGTTGTATGAAGTATTGCTGTGCTCTGCTGACGGGGCTCCATCGTCTGTTGCTGATCATGTAGGCTGTCACTGTTGCCGTCAAGTTGCTCGTAGACACAATTGCAACAACTTTTACATGACCTTGTAGATATGCACTTAGCTGTAAATGTTTAAAGTGTGGAAGCTTGTTGCAAATTTAGGGCTGTGAGAAACTCAGAAAGTCCTAAATATAAATAAGCATAGAATAGAATTGTGTAATGGCAAAGATGGCAGTTAACCTGCCCCGATCACCACAGAGCCATTATCTTGTTTCAGTTCCAAATGCACATCAGAGGTGGAGCTGCGTGCTGTCGTTTTTCTTGTTCCTGTAATGCTCATCACCTCTGCACTCTTCCTTTAAAACGCTGAGGCGAGCCAGAGAATTCGTACAGATGCGAAGCTGTGCCTGTATAGTACAAATATAACGTGCTGGGGAAAAAGCGTTTTAAAGCTTTTTCTAAGGCAAAGCTGCCAAATTTTAAAGCATTTTTAATAACATTTGCTGATTCTGTACATCAGTGCTGCATAGGTGAGACGTGCTTGTAGAAAGACTTTGGTAAAAATCAGGATGTATCAGTGTCTGTTTCTATAGTGTCCAAACGTTATGTGATGCAAAAGGGAAAAAAGATGAGTGGATAAATTTCCAATGCTCACTCGTTGTATCCCAACATTAGGCAGTGTAACACTTCCTGACTTTATGAACTCGTGAATCTCTTCCGAGATGATCTGCAGCTGCATCACCAAATGAACGGGGTTGTATCATGTTTGTCTCCTATCGCTTGTTTCAGACAAGGAGTGAGAAGAACACAATAACAGATTTTTAAAAAACACACAGAAATAACCCAAAACAACTCGATTCCTACCCCTGCTGCACGCATATAGAATAAGGTAAGGGACTGATTCAATGCCATCTCTCTTTTTTAACCTGTGTCTCAGGTGGAACCAAACCCTAAGCGCCTCAGTGCTGTTGAAAGACTAGAAGCTGATAAGGCCAAGTATGTCAAGAGCCAGGAAGTCATCAATGCCAAGCAGGAGCCAATCAAACCACCTGTGCTCGTTAAACCACCTGCTGGCCATCCCCTGCTATCCAAGAGAGGTCCTGGCATCGGTGGAGGAGGCAGTGGAGGCGGGTTACCTTTCAAAGCATCCAATAACAATGCCAAGTCAGACACGTGCGCAACAAGCTGTGGCAGCATCAAACGGGAGAATTTAAACCTAGAGATCCTAAAAAATCTGCTAAACTCATCGTCTTCTTCAGCAGCAGGATCTGGAGGTGGAGCTAAGAGTGCTGTGCATATGAGGTCAACAGGTGGAATGCCCAGGAGTTGGACACCATCGGGGTAAAATAATATACTTTTATCTTGTGTACATATGTAATCAATAATTATGTGGCGCTCAAATATCTCCATTCAGAAAGTTTCTCTAAACGTGTTACTTTGAGTGTAACTTGGTAATGTATGTTATATTTGGTACAGTCCTGTGAAAAGCTATATACAACCTCACTGCTGTCCAGTTAATCAAAAGCATTTGATTAACTGATCATCAAGTGTGACCGCAGCTGTAAAATCAGAGGTTTTGGCAGTTTGCTAGTCTGCAGCAGTCAGGTGTGTTAACACAATGCCACAGTCTTCCCAGGAGTGCACGTTCCAGCAAATTCCCCCCAGCTCAGACCATGCAGCCTTCAGAGAAACTGCAAAAAGCCCACGAGCTACACGCCAGACTCTGCAGGCCTCAGTTAGCAGGCCTGCAGAGTCTGAAGGGGGGTCTAGCCTAGGGACCCTTACTGGATACAGATGCCCTGGTCAGGAATCAAACCCCTGACATGAAGTTCCAAAGACGTGTAGTGTTTACCTCCAGGTGAAGCAGAGAAAGTGCTGATAGGGACAGATCTACCATCTTTCTGATTGGTAGATGGCGTGCTCTACCACCTGAGACACGACCGCCTCCAGCAAAACTGGAGAAGCTCTGACTGAAAGAAGTAAAAGTTGTGTCCAAAGAGGAAGCCTGAAAAGGCACAGCTTCCCAAAATGTTTCCACTGTTGTGAGGACAGTTTTAAAAAATATTAATAATGAAAAATCAAAGCTCCAGCTCGGAAAAGCTTCTGAAAATAGTTTCTGCTAAGATGCTCACTGTGACTAAGTTAAACAAAAAGTCTGGAGGTCAATGTTGATATGCAAAAGACAAAAATATGACAAGCAAAATAAGAAAGCAGGAAGTGAAGTGTCAGCCTGAGATGAGCTGCAGTGAAGACAAATGTGGCTTCTGGTGTATTCGAAACCTATAGATAATGACCAAAAGACAGCCGGGCCGTCATAACTTGTTTGTTTGCACTTTAAATATGTGTTCATGAAGCGCAAACAAAGTCAGCTAGATGATAAATAACCAACATTTGTACGTGTAACGTTTGTATACACAATTTACGTACAGATTTTTGTGTACTCGCGATTCAATTAGGTTTAATGTCCTATGAACAGACGAGACCAAAGTGGAGACAGCAGCATCTCTACTTTAAGAGAAAAACCAAACGGCACAAACCTCTCACACCAACTGTCAGCATGGCGGCGGTGGGATGATGATCTGAGCGCCTCACACTCACTGAGACCCACAGATGAAGACGATGAAGTACGATTTAGACCAGGCTGTCATAGACAAGCCTTGACACTGAAAACTGCTTTTGCTATTACTGATGATAATAAGAATGAAATGATTTCCGTTGTTGCTGAATGTCTTACAGTTTCATTTCCCAGAGATGCTGGAGAATCTCAATTTTGTGAGTTTTTTTGTTCTGATAGAAATGTACCTGGTTTCTGTTTTTATTAGCTCGAGCTTTGCTGCTTTCTTGGTGAATTACTTTTGTTTCCTGTCTCGTCACTGCAGTCATCACTACAACTTTCTGGCTTCCTCCTCTGATAGTTTCAGGTTCAGTCAAACTTTGTCCTTCTTTTTCCCTCAGCGGTGCAGGCTTCTGTCTTACAGCATCATTACCTCTTTCTCCACTTTGGCTGTTGGTTTAGTTTAGTTGTAAGAACAAAATAGGTTGGTGGGCACGTTTCAAGAATCCTGATATTTCTTGGGACGTATTAGTGATAAGGCCCAGTTATCCCAATCACAGAAACAACTCTATCAGAATGACTGGGCCACTGCAGAGGCTTGATTCTTTTCCTCAACCTGACTGAAAAGCTGTGGACAGACCTTAAGCTAGCCGAGCACAAACAAAGATCCAAAAACCTCGATGACTTGTAAAGAAGAGGGAGACAGAAGTTCTCCACAGCAATGTGAGAGTCTGATAAAACCATAAAGAAAACGACTCCTCCAGCTATGGCTGCTCAGGGTGGTTCAGTTTAGTTTTCACAGGACTGCTGCTGAAAAAGGAAGTTTACTCAACTGACTACAAAAAATATTTTTCCTTTTTATTGCTCCTTGATATGACGATTGTTTGTTTTGTTTTTTTAAAGGTATGTTATATTGTACACCAGAATAATGGTTTCAACACTTTAAAATCTTCTGGTTTGAAGTGTTTCTTCAGTATTTAAGTGATCTAGTGACAGTCGTCAGCATTTCTACTGCTACACAGTAAACAATAGTTGCTGATAATAACTTATTTTCCAAATTGTAAACAAATCCGATGTAAAACGGTGCTCGTGTTGCTGCCATGATGCAACTCACAAACTTTACATTGTCACATCAGGGCGTCTCTTTCTTTGGCCTCCAAACTGTGAAAAGTAATTTGGCGAGCAGGATTTGGCTTTGAGCGCGTTCAGCGGCATGCGTGTGCTAAACGGCAGAAGCATGCACACAGCACGCACTTTGAAATTACGTGACAGGACTTTAGATAATGTTTTTTCTCACTCTGAACTTTTGAAATAAATATAGTTCCATACTCCGCTGTGAATGCTAATCCACGTGGTGACATCAGCCCAGACTGACTCGGCTGTCCACAGATGGTACCTATTTAACGTAGCCAAATACTGTAAGAGCTGTGGGCGGTGCTAACATTCAGCTGTGCGGTCACGGATTCTCTTTAGTACCAGGAGGTTCCAACATCAAAATCGGGGCTTGCTCTGGTGCACATCAAAAGTAAATCTAGCTCTGTGCTTATAGCAACCGCTCAGTTGGCTGGTGTTCATTAACTTGGCTGCTGATGGTGGTGGTTTATAAAGGCAAGTTTTCAAAAGCTAAGCTACCATCCAAATACTTGTGTCTGTGTCTTTATTTAGTTTGTGCTGGACTCCTTGGATTTTAGCTTTCTGTTTTCTGCTCCTAGGATGCCGTTAACCTATCGGTCTACCATGACTCTTAACGAACAACCACCCGACTCGACTCCCAGTCCCAGCACCTCACACTCCCTCCGATCCTTCTCCCATTCACTGAAGGTTCCCCCGATCAACAGCGGGGGGCGTCGCAGTCCGCAACAGGGAGGAAACCTGAATCTCAGCAGACGAGTCCAAGATGAGAGAAGCGGCGAAGGAGGCGTTATGGATCGTTCTCGGTCCCCGCTGCCACCTCTGCTTACTTCCCACTCATCCTCCGACCTCCTGCGACTGTGCAATGGCAAGCCGCTCCGTACTGCACGATCCAGTAGCTCCTCAGCTCCGCCCCTCCCTCCAAAACCCAAACCTGCTTCCCTCCCTCCTCCTGCACTTTCTTTGTCACTGCCTCCCCCTCGTCCTGCCCCATCCCCCTCACCTTGTGACAACACCACCCCTCAGTCGCTACCTTGTGATCTTGGAGATCCTTCAAAAATGTTAGCTGATCCTAACCTCGAGCTAGAACCTGGTTCGTCAGTGGCACGTCGCTCCTCGCTGCACAGATCTAAATCAGACCTGTCAGACCGTTACGCCCGGGCCGGAGCTGATGTGGAACGCTTTTTTAACTACTGCGGACTCGACCCTGAGGAGCTGGAGGCGGTTGGTCCGGAGAACTTTGCACGGGCCAACTCGGATATCGTCAGTTTGAATTTCCGATCAGCTTCTATGATTTCCTCTGACTGCGACCGTTCTCGGCGATCTTCCAATGATGGTCTGTCAGATGGGGATGAGGGTGAGGACGAAGAGGAGGAGGCTGGGGAGCGTGTGCCATATGGCATTTCGGCTGTGGAGCGAAATGCAAGGGTCATTAAATGGCTATATAGCATTAAGCAGGCGAGAGAGTCACACAAAGTGTCCCATGTTTAGAAGTGGAGGTTCTTTAGGCTAAAGACAAACTGTCCTAATCTCTGAAGGAATCACTGCAGCGGCATTTCTCACAGATAAAGAGGCTGTTGTCTTATTGCTGAACGAAAACTTTTTCAACTGTGTGTAGCTGAATGAAAGAGGGAGGAGTGCACAGGTATAACCCAAGCCAGGTAAGGAAAGAGACAAAATAGTGTCTGAAGATTATAGAAAAGACAAAGACTGCAGTCCTCCAAAGTTTAGAACAAGAAAAACACCAAGAACAGGAAGAGGAAAAGCAAATTCAGTGCTTACTCTAGAGTGGCCGTTAACTGCTTCTCTGTGGACACTGTATGAACTGTTGTGTAAGCAACAGGAACAAAAGTGAAATGCACTACATTTGTCCAAGGATCCATAATGTGGCCATCGCAGTAGAAAGGATTGAAGACGTTTCTCACAGAGGACATTTGGACTTGTCAGACATCAGTACGACTGACACTCTGTTGAATGTAGCCTTTGACACCTGCACTCATCGTCTTTGAAATGTTCCTCAGTCCACTTTTGTGCTCTTTCATGGTCACATCCTCAGTAGGAAACAGTCGGCCAGTTGTAAGTGGTTGAACATCATCTTACCTCACAAATGCTGTCTGTTAGAAAAATAAA
Source organism: Rhamphochromis sp. 'chilingali' (assembly GCF_963969265.1). Taxonomy (NCBI): domain Eukaryota; kingdom Metazoa; phylum Chordata; class Actinopteri; order Cichliformes; family Cichlidae; genus Rhamphochromis; species Rhamphochromis sp. 'chilingali'. The sequence goes on along the minus strand of NC_137943.1, from coordinate 2,526,191 downwards.
GCTACAGGTTAACTGTCTTTAGCTAGCACAGAAATATTTTATACAGGCCTCAGTCTTGCTTACATTTATCGCTCATTACAGATACTTTGGATATGTTCTCCCTTTGGGACACTAAGAAACAAAAAAAACCTAACCTCTGACCCTGTGACTAAGTTTGCATAGTAAATGTATACATGTGATAAACTGAAAGCTTAAACAACAAAGACCCGTTAAATCAGCACATTTCTTGGACGGAGGCAGCTGTCTTTCACACAATCTGCCTAAATTTGCACTCAATGCAGCGCATGTAGCTTATTGCTAAACCATTGGTGAATGACGTCACACTCGTTGTGGTTTGTCTAGCACCTCACAGAAGTTCTTCCTCACAGTACTTTTCTGATTGTTTGAGGTGATCAGCTCCCCAGTTTCCAGCTTTTTGCCTTATCAGAAACATCAGTAGCATCATTCACTTACAGTAATAGGGTTGCCAACTTTTTAGCTAACAAATACGGGACACTCTGGCATGCCAGAAGCACAATACACAACCAGCTGGGTGTAGTGCACATATGCACTGTATGTGACATTGCAGGTAATGGTCAATAAATGGGACATTTAAAGTGGACTAAGGGGCAAACCAGTGTTTGCTCATTATACAGCTAAAACGGGGCAGTTGGCAACCCCAGACAGCAACACTGTGAGGTTTGGGTAACAGTGCAGTTAACAAATGGCCCCAATAAAATGCCTGTTGCTATAACCCACGGTTAAACAGCACATGAATTTTAAATAAAAAGTGAAAATCCTTATCAAGTAGCACCTGTTTCCATAACTTGTCACTGTTCATAAGTTGGTGGAACGGAGTCATCGTCTGTGCTTTCCTACAGTAACAAGTCCAAATGTCCACTGTGAGAACAGCCCGCACGCAGTGCTGATGAGGCTGCTAAACACACCTTGTGAAAGACGCCGCTGCAAACACGACTGAACTGTCAGAGCAAACTCGGTAAAATCACTTGATATTTGCGTAAAGTGACTGTTAAAGGATGGATTGATGACTTCGTCACTTGCCTCAATGAAGCTGCTGCAAATTGTTGAAAAACTCTGAAATACAGACGGTGTTAGAGTTGCGAAATAAAGACATCGGAGCGGGTGGTGAGTGAGACAAGAAGGAAAGCAAGGAACATGAAACAAAAACTAATGTCACAAACTCTGAGCATATTTATGTGGTTACACCATCAAATCATTGCACTCTTTGGCCTTTATCGCCAAATGTCTCATTACGCTGCCGTGTCAGCCAACAGAACATTTCAGCGGAGAGTTTAGGTGTCCTGTGGTGGGATATCTGTAGACGACATATTCAATTCAGGTGTATTTATTTAGCACCAGATCACAACAGCAGTCACCTCAAAGCACTTTACACTGTAAAGTGAAGAGTCTACAGTATTCTAGAGAAAACCATGACCTCTAGTTTCAATTTGAAAGCTTTTGATATTAGAGCCGTGGTTTTAATGGGAATTTCCCAACTACTTCTCCATCTTAAGGTCACAGAGGGTTGGAGCCTTTCCCCATTCAGACAGCCATTGTACCACTCAAGTCAAAATTAACTGTGGTAATGAACAGATTTCTTCCGTGAGGCTGCTTTCATGACGTAGGGTGACATCAACAGAAGTGTTAAAGTACCAAACCTTGACTTCATGCCGCCGATGTCAGTGGGACTATTAAACAGACCACAACTACTGACTTTTCTTTGGTGGCAGCCAAATAAACCAAACGCCTGGTGTTGAAGAAGCTGAAACAATCAGACCTGTAGATGTATCCACAGACGGTCCAAACCTTTATTGCAGTGGAAACCTAATGAGAACGTGAGTGAAGCTGCAGGACACCAAGACTCTCCTGTCGAAACAGTGTTGGTACAAATCATCATGTGTCACCACGTGCAAACACCTACACTGAAAGCAATATTATGCATACCGTATTGCAGTGCAGAACAGTGTATGAAGGTGTCAGACTGAAGTGTTGCTCACGCTGATTGCACGCTGCAGCCACACACAGCTCCAGCAGTGCGTCTGCCACCCTGCGCTGACTCCATCTCTCTACTGTATCCAAACCCTCAGTCAGTCCATCACAGGAGCAAAGTCTTTCGTTCTGCCTTTGTTTGCTCCTAATAATGACGGTGGCCGGATTACTGAGTTCCACACCACCCTTCACATCTGTCTGCAAGCCGCTGACATGTCTGAAGGCCTGAAGCCATATGGGTGTGAATGCAGTGCCTCAGCCAGCAGTTCCATCTACCCCACCACCACCTCCTTTTAGCTCACTTACAGGTCTGCAAAGGTCCAAGCACCCTGCTGGCTTCACTTCACTGCCCCTCATCCTGCACTGCAGATAGTGTTGGTGCTGTGGAAGCATAAACGTCTGAAACAGCTGGAGTCTGCTCTGCCACGTTAAACTGAATTTGGGTTGGGGGTAAGATGACTCACATGTTAGTTAAGCTCCCTATAAAGCCGTCCACTTTCAAATGCAACCAAAAACAAGGTGCTTGCTCAAAGCACCTTCGTGCTTACAATCAGTGTCAGAATGGAAAAGCTTCACCTAATGGACACAGCTGCTGCCAGATGTCTTACAGCTTTGAATGTTTCATACTTGCAGAACTCCAGGTGCAGCGTAGATGCAGTCATAAGTGAATGTAACATATGAAACATTTCTAAATGTACATCACTGGTTAGCTGTTCACATAGTGCTCTCAGGTACAGGAACAAGTTCTTGTTTCCTGAAATGATGCACAGGGACGTGTCTTTGCTGAGCTGGAGCAGTTAGGGTCACAGTATAATGCTTGTTCTTCTGAGTAATTATGAACAAAGTGTACAGCTGTAATAATCTCAAAAACCCTCCAAACATCAAATTCTTGAAAATAACACGTGCCTCGTGAAACACAAAAACTCAGTTCAGCTGCAAGGAAACAAGGAAACAAGTACCAGGAAAGCAGTGGTTTTCTCTGAGGACTCATCATTCTCCCAGCAGCCTCTGCACCTTAGAGGAGACGCAATGAGTTGTGTCTTGAGTCCAAGTGTCAGTATAAAAGGCTCTCGTCAGATCCCGAACCAGCGCTTGATTCTTCAGTCAGCGAGCACACACTGCCAGCACAAGTGAAAATGGTAGTAAACATGAAAGCAACTGAAGATGCCCACTTAACATTGGAGAGGATATAATTAGATGATGCTGAACAGTGATACTGTCAGCATACTGAATATAAATATGACCTCTAAAAATGTCAAACTAGTGCTCTGAAAACATTAAAAAAAAGTCATGAAATTCATTGTTAAACTCTGATTCTTATATCGCGCTTTTCTACTCTGTTTGGTTAGGAACATGCAGCGACAACACCTGATTATCAGCTGCAGGTTATGTGGTTTGGGTTAAAATGTTTAATAAGTCAAAGCATTGTTTTTAATGACAAGCAGGGGGAGCCCTCCAACTGCATGTATGCAAATGTGTGACACAATTAGCCCACTTCTCCTAAACCCTTTTTTTACTATGTTTTTGGTCTTAGTCACTAGTTTGATGTTTTAGTGAACACAATGCGATGCTTCCTGTGTAAAAGATAATTAACAGTAAAGCAGGACACTCGTTACCATAGTCGTGCAGTGTCCGAGGGGCTTCTGATGATTTAGGTTAACATACACCCATTCACAATAGCAACAACCCCACCCCTAGCTCAGAGTTATTAGACAAAACACCAACCAAGTGATCCTAAAGTGTGTGGACACAGTTGTCATGAGTTGCGGGATGTTTAATGTTCCTAAGACAGTGGATGTGAAGTGAAGCCAGCTGGAGGACTGGCCCTGTCCTGAGGCTGAGCATGTTCCTGACCCTTCATTTGTCTCACGTCTTCCCAGCATCCTTTGTGGAATCAAGCAAACCCTGCTGCTTCTCCCTGACAGCATGGTACGGCAGCAGCGACATTGTGTGCCATTTTCACTTTTGTCGACATGATGTGCTTTTCCTTTGACTCCGGGACAGAAGGATGTAGAGTGGTAATTGTTTTACTTTTCATTCAAAGTGTAAATATTGTAAGAAAATGTATATTTGATTTTCAAAGGACGGTGTGTTGTGTTTCAGTTTTTTCTGTGTTATAAAAGACCGGGAACAAAGCTCTGCTGTTTTGCTGTTGCCCTCAAACAGAACTGTCGGATTAAGCCGGGCATGACTGTTTCAGTGTTGATCATGTTTTTTGATGTGGAAACTGTTACATTTTGCTTGATTGGGAGAAAAAAATTACAAAAATGTCTTCGTGTTTAGTTTCTTTTGCATTATTTCAATAAATGTCTTCTTTTCCCATGTCTTGCCGCTCATGTTTGTAAGTGTTGACCTGTTAAACTAAGATGGTGGAACCTGAGCAGCGGCTGCTCTCTTCAGTCCAAACGTGAAGCTGGGCTGGCACAGACGACTGCTGTGATCTGGTGCTACAGAAATAAACTGAACTCGTTCAAGGTGAAGGTTGTTAACTTCAAGTATTACAATGATCGGTTCAATACTAGCAACTCTAAATGATAGAGCTGGGCTTTTAAATAAATATAAATGGGAGTGACTATAAGAGATGAAATGATTTATTGTAAGTACAAAAATATGTCTCGAGATCTGATTGGATACTCGTGAGATCAAAGGTGTGCTTAATGTTACTGCAGAGGAGCTGCACGAAGGTTGAGCTCTATAACACGCATGAACCAAGCTTAAAAGAACAGCTTGTTAATGCTTAAGAATCTGGGTTTGTGTAGCAGACAATGGAATAGTTCAACAAAACGGGAAAGAATTGATAATAGTCACATAAAATCTAATGTGAAAGTAAAAAGCTGCGGGATTATTCACAACTCTGCCCTGAGATACAAGCCGAGCCTTCTGGAGTGGATCTTAGACGCTCCTGACTAAGACATCGTTAGCATGCTGTGTCTGCAAGACTACTTAGGTTATGTGCAATATCAGGCCTTGAAACCACAACACAGCAGGTCAGATTATTTGTCAGATTATTCCATTAAATTGCTCTAAAGCCTGGAACAGCAGCACACAGCGACCTGTGCTGCTACGTTTGTCAAAGCAGTCTACTGCTTGCTGACGAGCACTTAATGAGACATGAGTGAGAGGTTCCTTTGCTTCCAGTATGAATGTTATGTTTGATAAACTTCTATCACTGTTTATCACTTCACTTGTTATGGTTTTTAAAAAAGTGTTATAGATTTTATTTTGAACATTTACAAAGGATCACACTAATATAACCCACATGTTGTCACGGAAACACTGTTTTTTTAAGAACTTTAATATCAAATCTGAGCAACGTTTTTTTGGGAACATCGCAGGCCAGTGGAGCGACAAAGAGAGGCCACAGTTTAGCCAAGCAGAATATCATCCAGTCTTTGCTGCAGTTCTTCTGAGAGCATGTGTTTGTGTTTCAAATCCTCCAGCAAGCTTTTTACTGTCTTTTTGTGCCTTCTTTCCCGATCCTTAGCATTTCTTAAGTCCCGACGCAATTCTTCCAACTTCTCCCGGGCCTCATTTAACCGCTTTTTTACTTGCACTGGGTCTAGCGCATACTGATGATCCTGAAAAATATTACGACTGAATGAAAAGTGGCTTTCTAACTGATGACGGTCCAGAATGTGTAAACGGCAGCTGTCACTCACAGATGCTGTTTGCTCCACATCCTGCACCTGTGGGGGTTCTTCTGCAGCTTTCTGAGAGGTCCTGCTTGTTCTGGTTGCAGTATGTGCCTGGGAAGGTTCAGAGTGCAAAAGGTTTTCCTCACAGTTATCACTCGGTTCAACACAGCCTGTGATATGTGATACTCACCTTGCCAAGATGTCTTGTAAATAAAAAAACTGATGGGATCACTCCTTCTCTTATACGAGTTGTCTGTCCAGTCCTGTCAAAGTCTTCTGCTTTAAAATGACAGCTGCAGACAACCGAGCGGTCATTTGGCTCAAAGTCTCTTCTCTTCAGGGCCATTTTCCATAACTGCCTTTTAACTTTGTCCTTCGGGAACCTACAGAGATAAGAGCCTTATGAGGAGAACAGCATGTAGTCCTGTTGTCTGTAGCAACAAGGTACACAGTACACTACTGTGGTCCCTCAGAACTCAGAGGTTTCCCCCCTCTGAGCTTCAAAGTCAACGCTGTATACACACAACCACATGTTGATGCACCCTGTCCTCCTTTTAATGAACTATTCTCAGCTTTTCTCATTTCATGTTAGCACTGCTGATTCAACACAGCTGCCTGTTTTTGTGTTCACCATATCCCATTATGGAGCCTTAAGCCGTTTTTCCCTTGACCGTGTGGAAGTGCTGGTTCTGACTGAGAAACAAAGGACACTGTGCACTGATTGGCTGCAAGTCATTACCCAGTGGGCATACCCAGGAGAATTCTCTTTTCTGGCTCCTAGAATGACCATAATGTGGAAAATGAGCTTCATGTTCACTTTGATATCTGAAAGATAAGATCTGAAATTCAGCACATTCTCGTGATGAACTGTCTCTTGTTTTCCCCCATTGAATCTGAACCTGTGGCTGTGAGTCACATCAACATCCAAGAGGCTACAAACCACTGCAAGGACAGGCGTGCTCTACTGAACCACGACTCATAAACCCCCAGCCTCTTTCATGCTTCAGCAGGGGAACACAAAGCATGGCAGGGGCAGTCACAGGCCCCCCCGTCTGCACCACGTAACTAGCCCCCGGCCCAAGCTTGCTTGTGCTGTTGTTGGTGCTTCAGTCAATGAGAAGAGTAAAGTTCTAACATACAAAGCACTAAAGTTAGATTTTTTTTATCTCAAGTATTCAAGGAAGAGTGGTGACAAAAATATAATAATCTCTCTAATAATTACAGTTAACATCTGAAGAAACTGAAATGATCAAAAACTATTCCAGCAGCTGAGACTCTCCAAAGATCTGGGTGTGCTGGATTGCCTGAAACAAACGAGCAGCATTTTCCTCTTGTTTAGGCGCATTGGGACAAAGTGGGCACTGCTGTTTGAATGGGGAAATATCTCCATACAGGTACATGAAGACATCTGTTACCTGAACTTACTGGATTCAAAAATCAGCTATTATTTTTTTTCCAATATCACTTTTAGAAGGCCATGCAATTCATTGTTCTTGTTGTCTGAACAATAACTGGAGTCCCACTTTACAACGTAAACGTTAGAGGCGGGTGGATCGGTCCAACTTCGCTTTCATCCTTCAAATTCAGTATGTAGCCCGCTGAACTGTGTTAATTATTTCTTTGAAAAAATAAACCTCAAACATGCACTACAAAAAATTTCCAAACCTTTTTGTGTGCTTTAGAGACAGAAACATTTACATTCCAGGTCCCCAAAAACCCAGTTTCAAAACACATGACAAGCTGAAAGGTGTGTTTTGTTGTGTTAACTAATTATTCTGCAAAGTAACAATGACAGTGATATAGTGGTGAACAAAATGTGCTCAGAATTTGCAAATTGAGACTTAATCTGGTAAGTGATGGCACACCACTCTCCCCCAATCAGCTGCCTGAATAACTTACAATTATTGGTACGGATATCGGCAATAGTGGCCCTGTGTTTACTTGGTATTGGATTGATACCAAAATTTGTAGTGTGGCGCTGCACTACCATGGATGAGGGAAAGTGTGAATAGAGTATTTTTGTTGAAATGTCCAGGCAAGTACATACATGTTAAATGACACGATATACGTGTTCACATAACGTCAGTTAACGCACAACTTCAGGCTTTTATTTCTACATGATAATCCTTCATAATTAAACAATAAGGACAAGTTGTCTGATGTCCTGTGATCGTTATGAAGCTAGAAGTTTAAATCACACATTCAGTTTCTGTACAAAGGATCGGAAAGGAAATCAGTGGTGTCGCACATCACTGTGGCATAAATAATAAATACGTTTGCTGCAACGTCACTCGGTGCCATGACAGAAAGCGGTAGGAACTGTCGTAAAACGGATGTGGCAGTTTCGTACGGGACCCGTCGCGCAGTGCTGTGCTTGGTGAGTGCAGATGAAATAAACTGGAGCCGTTTTCTACCCGCACACAGGAGCAACATTACCACAGACAACGCATCCGTCGCGTGCCGTGGGTCAGTACTACAGCACCCAGCTGACTCACAGCTTCCATGTTCAGCCTCACTGACGCTTTAATGGTTTGGCAGCTTAAAGTTAAATAACTGTGTTAAAGCTGTTGACACTCTGCTGTGTGAAGAAACGCTAATAGTCGTAAACTAGATGCTATGCTCGTACAGCAGTAGTATTGTAGCGGCTCACCTGTGGAAAGTTATTCCCTGCTGCTTGGTGTTGGCGTTCCTTTGATTAGAGCACCCGAGAGCGGCACAGAAGTCTGGCATGTTCTGTTATTTTGGGCTGACCCGAGGAACCCCGTTGCAATATGGCGGCGGTATAAACACGTCTCAGGAGCCGGATGAGGAACCCACGTATGAATCATGAACGCAGTGGTCACGTGATCCGGAAAACAAACTGTTTTTTTATTGAGCAATTGCAAAATACAAACTCTCAAAGAGGAACACGGATAATAATGCAAATGAAAATTAGAAACAGTACAAGAAATACAGAATTAGGGGAATAATAAAAAAGTAAATGAATAAAAAAGTACAATTAAAAAAACAAAAGATACATGGCAGGCATTTAAATTGTGCATAAAAGGGAGCAGTGAAACAAAAAACATAAAATAAGTCAAAATTTAGAATAGCAGGAGATGGGCAATACCCTGGTAAAAATGTTTGGCATATTTGCTCTTTGTCTTTTTAAGCGAAGAAAAAAAACTTAAAATCATTAATAAAACCAGGGAAATAAGGCTTAGAGTTCCCCCATCTAGCACAATGGATATGATATTTACTCAATACCATGTTGGGTAAATATCTCTGACAGAGACATCCAAAGCTAGATGATCCATATAAAAAAACATGATATAGTTCAAATGGTGGCACATCATTCATTTTTAGAGAAATCCAATTTTTTATGTCACACCAAAAGCATTGTGTGATAGGGCATGGAAGAAATGTTTTAGGGTTTCATTTTCGTCAGTACAAAAAGAACACTGATCCACCTCAAAGCTAAATCTCTTTTTTAGAAATTCGGCCCTGGAATCAAAACCGACTGGACCTGCACACTCTCTGATTAGAGCCGGGCTACGTTAGTCTCGGCACAGTTTAGTTCTCGCTCACTTTTCAACAAAACGGATGATTTGAGGCTCTAGTTTGTCAGTGACAGGTGTGGAACAATAATTTCCGAGACATGGCTGTATTAAGAACATGCCAGATGCAGCTGTGGAAACACAGGGACACAGTGTCTACAGAGTGGACTGCACACCAGAGGCTGAGAAGAACAAAGGAAGAGGTGTGTGCATTTGTTGAAAGACAACTTCTGGACTGATGTTGCTGTTGGAGAAAAACATTTTCCATAGACTCGGAGTTCACATTGCTAAAATGGACACCTTTTCATCTCAGCATTGAACGTAGCACACTGTTTGTCTTTGCTGTGTACAGTCATCTATGGACCAGTGCAAAATTAGCTGTGAGTAGACCGCATAATGCCATCAGTAAACAACAAGACTTCCGGCTAGTTCCTTTATTATGGCGGGGGACTTTAACCACACAAACCTGAAGTCTGTGTTACCAAAGTGCCACAAAAACGTTCCCATTGGAACATGGAATGGAAAACCACTGGATCAGGTTTACACCAACATCAGAGGATCCTCCAAGACCTGCACAGCCGTCCACCTTGGACAGTCGGACCCTTTGGCTCTGTTTTTAACCTCTTATCATCAGGACAGGTCACGGTCTGAGGAGACTGATTGTGTCCCATCACGTGTCGCGCCCGCAGTCTTTGTGGCGCTTTGGCTGGTTGTGCACTAAGGGTACTTTCAAGCTCTTACAATGCTGTGGTTGCATTGAAGAGCTTGCATTACGTTTCTCCCACCAAAAACGCTGCATCCAGATGAAAAGAATCAACTTTCTGGGATGTACTTACCCAGTTGTTTGAGCATGCATAAAGATATGTAGCACGTAACTTTGCTTTAACTATGAACAATTTGTGGTTCTTCACCTCCCATGTGGAATCCCTGACAATAAGGGATAATATCAATTAAGACTATGCTTTACGTTACTGTAAGTGTAACAAAAGTGTCCCAACAACTGTTACATCAACCATAATGAGCAAGAGGGAGTGAAGAAGCAGAAGAGCATCTCTAGCGTGGGCGCATTTAGGTTTGGTAACTCACAGTTAGCAGTCAACTTAAACACTTATGCAAACGTAGGAAAAACGCTGTCACAGCAAGGGTGAAATACACGAGTCATCTTGCCTTTAAGCAATATTCCATCTAAATATGAGGTCAGTGCATCTGTACGTAAAATGAGCTCAAAGACAATCAGGTCCATATATATTTGAACACTGACACAAGTTTAGTTTTTTAACCTGTTTACTGAAACATATTCCAGTTATAGTTCTATAATGGACGTGGACATGATGTGTAGACTATCTACATTCAAATTGGATGAAGAGTTTAGAAATTTCAGCTCCTTAACATGTGCCACCCTGTTTTTAAAGGGACCAATGTAATTGGACAGTTGACTCAAAGGCTGTTTCACAGGCAGGTGTGGGCAGTTCCTTCCTTGTGCCTGGAGCTGATTTGAGGTGCGGTGCTTGCATTTGGAGATTTTGCTGTGAACAGACAACATGTGGTCAAAGGAGCTGTCCATGCAGGGGAAACAAGCCATCCTGAAGCTGCAAAAACAAACCCATCCGAGAAATGTCTTCACAATATGGAAAATCTACAGTTTGGTACATCCTGAGAAAGAAAGCAAGCACTGGTGAAGTCAGAAACACAAAAAGACCTGGACGTCTACAGATGACTGCAGAATCATTACCATGGTGATGAGAAAAGACTTCACAACAGCCAATCACGTGAACAACACTCTCCATGAGTAAGGCGTGTCCATATCCAGTGTTCCATGAAGAACGCTGGACAGCTTGCACTGCAAGAGTTTATTAAAGCAAAGAAGTGGAATATCCTTGAATGACCAAGTCAGTCACCTGATCTTAACCCAACTGAGCATTTCACATGTAGAAGACAGACGGCCCACAAACAAACAGCAACTGAAAGCTGCTGCGGTAAAGGCCTGGGAGAGTCAGGAGGACATCTAGTGATGTCCATGAGTTCAAGACTTCAGACTGTCATCACCGGCAAAGGATTTTCAACCAAGTATTAGAAATGAGCATTTTATTTTCAGTTATTTGATTTGTCCAATTACTTTTGAGCCCCTGAAATGATGGGATTGTGTTAAATAAATGCTTTAGTTACTTATATTTTTATGCAAACTTTTAGTTCAACTTGCTGAATGAAAGCTGAAAGGCTGCACTTCACCTGCATCTGAGTTGTCTTGGTCCTGATATTTATGCACCCAACTTATATCGGCACACGTGCATCCACAGTCTGACTATACATGAAATACTGTTTTGTTTTTGTGTGTCCTCTGCATAGATGAGTGGGTGTGCGCTGAATGAAAAGGAGTTCTTTTCCTGCTGTCAGCTCCTCCTGCAGCAGTCTGAGCATCTGAGAGATGGCTGGAGCTGGGAGGCAGTCCAGGTGAGGAGGCCTCTCAATCTTGATCTTGATGAGCAGCCTGGAGCTGTGCTTTAAAGGCAGTCTGATTTTGGTACAGGGTTCAGAAGAGGGCTACCTCAGGAAGACTGTTCTCAGGTCAGTCGTAGCTGACTGCTGTGATGCACAGAAACAGAAGGAAGCTGCTTCAGTTTCCCCTATTTTCGCTCACCCCATCCAAGAACTGCAGCAGCAGGAAAGGACGCAGGTGAAACTTGAACAGCGCTTCATTTTCCAGCTGTCTCTCCAGTAAATATCACTAAATGTGTCTCTTCCTCCACAGCCTGTTGTTGCTACCCGTTTTCATTCTGATGGCATCACAGGCGACGGCGGTGATGAGGACGATGCAGTCTGCGTGCTGTCTGAAGGCAGCAGCCACGTGCTTCAGTACGAGTATCACATCCTGTACTCTTGCAGCTACAGCGCTCCTGTGCTGTATTTCAGAGCTTTCACCCTGGGTTAGTCACACATACGGCAGCCACGGCACACACACACCTACCCCCGTGTCCTCCTGTTTGAGCAGGATACCGCAGCGTTTGCCTTTGCTGCCACTCGCCACCAACATGATGTTAGCTGTGTTTCACCGCAGCAGCTTTCTCCACAACTGCTGTGTAGCTCTTTCAAGGGACTCGGTATTTTGTGTAAATCAAGTACACAGGTGGAAGTGATGATGTTTGGTTAAACTCGAGTAACACAACCACGAAACATAAACAGCAGAACAAAGGGCAGAAGAATGAAAACTAAACTCATCAGTATGAAGGCGACTCAGACTTAATGTTGGTGATGATGCACTAACCTGTGGCAGGAGGTCGTCCCTCAGCAGGTCCCTGTGGTATAAACTCACCCGTTTTGCACTGCTCTTTGTCAGAGGGTCGGAGTCTGATGTTAGAGGACGTGTGGAGCTCTGTTCATCCAAACTTCAGACACTGCCTTCAGAACAGTCCTTTGACTGCAATCACTCAACAGGTAAAGGAAGTCTCGGCATCATTATCTCTACTTTTCTCCTGACAGTCCACTTACTCTTGTGTCTGTGTGCCAGGAGCATCCTCTGCTGGGTCAGCCTTTCTTTATGCTCCACCCCTGTAGAACGGAGGAGTTCATGAGGCCTGTGCTGCAGGAGGCTCAGGAACAGCCCAGGTAGGGTCGCCGAACCACAGCGCTGTTGATGTAAAACTCTGAGGTAGCTCAGTGTTGCTCTGTTGATCAGGCAGCTCGGGAACATTGACTCCTGTATTAAAATATTTCTCAGGCTTTTGTGGCATGTTTCTGATTTTGTATTTTTAGCCTGGTTGGATTTGGATTGCATTTCAAAAAACAAACTTATTTTTAGGTCCACATTAGTGAAAACTGGACGCTTTTTCAAGACCAACTCTGCTGCTGCAAAATCAGATCACATCAACACACATGGTGTCACACTGACGCATACACCGTGTTGTTGCTTTCACTAACTGAATGTCAGTTTGGTTCAAAGTATTAACTCGGGAACCGTAGGACTCTGCAGCTGTCCACTCGTAGCTCTGGTTGTTACTCTGTGACTGTGGGTGTAAACTTAAACAGGATTGAACGTGCAGCTTTCAGGAGATCTAGTCTACACCCTCTGTCACCTCTGATGGTGACATATGAAGATGCTGTTTAAGAAAATCAGCTGATCCTAAAAAGTTTCTAAAATGATTTAAATACAAAGTCAGATCAACAACAAGACATATTGGAACTAACAAAACGAAGCAGAAATACAGGTGTGTGTGTGTGTGTGTGTGTGTGTGTGTGTACAAGTACTTTGATTTTGTACTTAAGTAGAATTTTCAGGTACTTTTTTCTTTATTTTTCTAACATCTTCCTTCATTTTTATACAAATATCTGTGATTTCAACTCGTTACATTTTCAGTCTCGTTGCTTTTCAGAGTCATTTGCAACACGAGTTTAACATCACTACGATCGTGCGTTGAAACATCAAACCAGTCTGAGAACAGTAACATGAAATACAGTCCTGCTGTCGACATCTCTGCTTCTGCGTTTTGGATTAGTTTTTGTTCAATAAGTAACAGCGTGGTATAATACCTCATGTTCTGTTGTTTATCCGAGTCTGTATTTAAATCATTTTAAAACCTGGTAAAGATCTGGTTCCTTTGTTGTCCCAGTATATAAAAGTTTGAGCTGACAGAGGGTGTCGACTCTGTACATCGTGACTCTTTGCAGTTTTCTTTTTGATGCAGTTGTTGCTTCCTCTGTTTTTTGAAAAGCTGGATTCATACATATGTGTGTGTGTGTGTGTGTCTGTGTGTGTGTGGGCAGGCCAGTGAACTATGTGTTGTTGTGGCTCAGTGTGGTGGGTCCTGTGGTGGGTCTGGACGTCCCTCTGAAGTACTGCACCCAGCTCCATCCGTCCTCTCCCAGCAGCAGTGAGCCTGACTAGAGCTACAGCGCTCTGCTTCAGATTTGATGAGCAGCACCGTGGAGACGGGAGGCGGCTCTGTGCGACATTTTGCAAGGAAGACTTGCAAATGAGTGACATCTCCCCCGTCCGGGGAGAGTTTGGACCAGTGTTAGATAACGCTCTCCACTTTCATCATCAAAACATGGAATATCTTACAGAAGAATCGCGGCCCATCTCTCCACTACAGATCCATAGACATGGAGAATCAGTGGCACATGGCGGCTTGAACTCGTAGTGAGATGCTCTTTTTCCTTTAATTTGACCACTGTCAAAATCAGCGTTTTGATTAGATACCAACTCCGTGCTTTGGAGAGATGCCCTGTGCTATTAATACATTTAATATTTGTGTTGATGTAATGTATACAATACATATTGTGCTAGAATTTAGACTCAACTGTGCAAAATGTAATAAAAATATAATCCTGGGATTTGCAGACCTCATTGAAATAATACAAAAACAAAACGAAACCAATCACGACCTTTTTGAAATGCATTTGTACATTTTATACCAGCAAAACATTTCAAAAGAAGTTGGAGGAGAGTTAAGAGAAGTTGTATAATGCTGAAAGAAACACCTGGTGGGAAATCTCCAACAAGTGGGCGTGGCCGAGTATTCCACAGAATCTTTCTGAGTGGGAAAACAGTTCAACATTTGATTCTTTTAAATATAGTCAATACAGTAATATGGTCAGCTGATGGTGGTGAGTTTTCAACGGAGCCACATCAGTGTAGCCTGTGAGATATTTTTATTATAGATGTACATTAGCGTTTCACGGGAAATGTTTAATCCATCGGTGCAAGTGCAGAACACCTTTCTGAATAACTAGTTTGTATTTTAATGATAATTATGTAACTATTCAAGTTCTATTTAATTTAAGGTTTTTTGTTTGCTGCTTAGTGTTCCGGAAAGTAAGAATACTATCAAGCCATCATCACGGTTTTCTCAGATGCACAGTCAACGTGGACCGTATACAGTAAATCTTGCTGATGACGTAGGTGGTAGGCAGTAGTTCTGCTTACGGTCTTGACTTGAAGGATGACTGGAACACTGCCAATGATAATGCTGCATTTTTTTTTACTGTAAAGCAAACTCAAGTACTTTGAGTGACAGGCAGGTTAAAATGGTGTACACTGAAGTGTAAAGCATAAAAAGCATTTTTAAAATGTGTCGGACTTTGAAGCGAGTAGCATACACTGATTTGCTGACTCGATATTAAAGTAAACCCTGCAATCTCCTGCTTTCTTTGAGCCAGGTCATGACATAAGAAACAGATAATGATGAATAAATAAGGTGTCATAATTAGATGTCAGGCCACTGTGAAAGGACAGACGACCACAAATGGGATCTCACTGGACATTTCCATCTCATTGTGCACTAAACAGTGCCGCTTTCAGGTCTCTGGATGGCATAGTATATAAATTTGTATTGATAATTATCAAAATTTGAATATATTTAGAACAGTTCTTATATAGTGCTTTTCTACTCTGAGCACTCAAAGCGCTTCACCAGAACAGCCTGTGATTGATCCATTAACCTGCCGATCAGTAGATGCTCAGCCTCCTGAGCTACAGCCTTACCCTGTCTGTCACAGACCATTCAGCATTGCTTTGGAAAGCAGCCAGTTCAGGTGCTCCACGTCTGAAACCAAAGGTAAGTGTCGTCATAAAGTCACAATCGCACGCGTGCAGGCTGAGATGTCCATCAGCCTGTATTGACTGAGTCTGTGGATATTGCGCCTCTGGAAGTAGGTAGGCTAGGTCACTTAAGATATTAAACTAAGATATCCAGCTTCAGTTGAATAAAGCTTTTAAATAATGCTATCAGTTAACTGCATTGTGTGTATGGTGCATGTCTGACAGGGAAGTTGAACAGAAGGACACCTTAGGTAAGATGGCGCCACCGGGAGTTTGGCGAGGGTGACTTAAGTGTTTAGGAAAGTAACACTACACACTGTATAGGTGGATGTCATTTGAACATGAAGGAATTGGAATCCTTATTTTAAAAAACAAACAAAAACCCCTAAGATTTATACTTGAGCTTAAGGTATTTTTAGACAGTGTACTAATACTCAATCACTTCATTAGGTATACCCGTTTATTACTGTGCGGTTATACTAATTGGATAGTTAAATTGCAGGAAGTGTATTTAGGCATCCAGATGTATTCAAGATGACCTGCTCAGAGTACTCTCAGAACTGAAGAGTCCTCTTGCATGAGAAGTGAAACTTCTCCACGAAACTTAAACAAGTCCAGCTGCGTTCTTTCCAAGCTTCTTATTCTACAATGACTTGGATGGCTAAGAACCGACACGGATCAAAGAGAATGGACTTTTCTTGAATGTATTGAAGGGTTTAAATGGCTGTGTCTGAACCCAGTTCTAAATATTTTCCAAAGCCGAATGATGTAGTTCTGGTACCTAAACTCAAACAAATCAAAATGGACCTCATACTGAAGACTAAATGTAAAAATCCTGGTCAGATGTCATCTGTGTTTTCATTATTATGGGCTGGGAGGTCAGTTAAAGGAAATGACCTCCCAGTCCATTGCTCCTTCAGTGGGCTGGTTTCAGTCATTATGCAAATATATTGTTTATAAGATTGAAACCTGCAGTCAGCTGAGACTGAAGACGTCACTGGATGAGTGACGAAGCGTTTCTCCCACAAAACGCTGCGTCCAGATGAACCGAATCAACCTTTGGGGAAGGTTTAAAGCTCATTTTAAATTCTTTTATATTCTGTTTAATCTACGGGTAATGCACATATCCCAGTTAATTCATCCAAAGGTTAGATGCTGCAATGTTCACAAATACAAACTGTGACTGTGGATGTAAACTTAGACAGGACTGAGCGTGCAGCTTTCAGGAGATCTAGTCTACACCCCTTGATGACACCCAACCACCTTTAATGGTTTGCATATGAGGATGCTATTTAAAAGAATCAGCTGGTCCGAAACAGTTTCTAAAATGATTTAAATGCAAAGTCAGATCAACAACAAGACATATTAAACCAGGTCATTGTTTAGTTAAAAAAAACTAAGTGGAAATACAAAAATACAGAAAACTATTATATCATGAGGTGTAGCTTAACTTAAAATTATTTTTGAAGCTAATGGAAAGAAATATCAGGATGGCTATTTTTCTGAAGAGTCTTTGCACTATCACGGCTGAGCGGTGGATATCACCACCTCAGACCGGAATAAGAGCATGTATGACATGCTGTGCAGGCTTGATGTGGAGGCAGGCTTCTACTGTGTCTACTATGAGTCCAAAGCCCATATCCACTGGTCTGTGAAAGCAGGTAGGTGAATGATATCAAACACAAGGCAAGCTGATTTAACACATGAACTACAAAAACGAACTAGAAGAAAGCCTGGACAATTAAGTGACAACCGTAACCTTTAAGTCCTTTAAGTTGTAAGTTGAGAAACTGCAATGCACTGTGTATTCTAACATCTTTCTATCAGAACCAACATGAACCTTTTTCCCAGTCTGAGCTACAGTAGCTCATCTATTGGATTGGACCACGTGGGCTTAAGTGGTGCTTGGCCCTACATGACCCCGTCTCTGGTTCACCACCCTTCCATCCTTGGACTACTTTTGTTAGACAGACCACTGCAGACCAGGAAAACCCCACGAGAGTTGCAGTTTTGGAGATACTCTGATCCAGTCATCTGGGCTTTGTTTTCTTAAACCCCTCTACTTGCACATTTTCTTGCTTCCAACACATCATTTGAGGACTAAATGTTCACTACTCACTAATATATTCCACCCACTCACAGCTGCCATGATGAAGAGATAATCACTGTTATTCAATTTACCTGTCAGTAGGCAGAATGTTATGCTGGATTTGGACGACACCACAATCACTTATGTGTTTAGTGTAATGAATGAGATTGTAGATACAAGCAGCTGAAAAAAAGCTTTCTTCCAAGGGTAGCTGGGCTCTGCCTTAGAAATAGGGTGAGGCGTTCAGCAACCTGAGAGAGGAGGTGGTTTGGGCATCTGACTAAGATGCCTCCTGAGTGAGGTGTTTCAGGCATTACCTACCAGAAGAAGGCCCCAGCTCTCGACTGGCCTCGATATGCCTCGTGCTCCCTCAGATAAGTTTAGGTTGCTGCCCCTGCGACCCAGCCACAGACAAAGAAAAGAAAATGGATGGATGGATAGAAAAAAATGGATTGTATAGTTTTAGATTGTATAGGTGAGATTTTTTTTTTCAAACTTTTGAGGCGGTTGGAAATTACCTGGAAAATCAAGAGGCTGCAGAGGTACCAGAGACCGGCTCCATGTAGTTTGCTAGGATACCCAGCAGAGGGGGCTGTTTACTGGCCTCAGAAGTTGTGTGCTAATACTTCTCTGACTCTCATGTCAGTGCAGACAGATAATGCTACATAGTTTAGGTGCCATGGCCAACAAAAACAGAAAAATAAAATTACCGCATTTTTATGCTTTTAAGTTTACCAACACACTGTATGTGCACGTAATTCACATACACACCTGACACAGTAACAAAATTTTATCTTTAAAGAATATTTAAAGTACATAAAGTCATCCTAGCTCATTTCATGTGGAAGGAGGAGGATATGGAAGAGAGGTCTGCAACATCTGAGGAGTAGCCATTGGACTGATTTTATTTTTAATCACATGAATGTGATTTTAAAGTTCAAACTACGCACAAGACAGAAAAACCTTGGCTGACAATGAACACCTGAAGTGCACGCATCGTCATTTTCAGCTATGCTGTTAGCTTGTGTTAAAAACATAAACACTCAAAGGGAGCGTGTCCTCATTAGATAGGGATTTAGGTAAGTGTGTGAGACTGTAGGCATGTTATACATGATCCAGTATATGAGAGTAATGCATAGTAATGAGAAATGAATGAATTTGTCGTGGGGTGTGGTTGGTGGCTCAACTGCAGAGGACGGGTGGAGCAGTGGGTTTAGGGCATGGTGTCAGGGGGAGGCTGATTGTCACAGATGGTGAACGTCATCTAATCATGCCTTCCACATTTTAGTAGCCACTGGGAAGAGGAGAGAGTGCGAAGAAGCTGATGGAGCAACGACTGGAACGGAGCACCAAGCAGGCACTCCACCTCTGGGTGCGAGGTCTTGGGAAAAGCAGGCATGTGTGAAAGAAGCACAAAGAACACAGGCTTAGTACTGAGTTGTGCCGGCCCTTTTAAATGGTGCCAAAACCCGGCCGGCATGTCGGAGCCTCGTCCCGCGCAGCCGCCTGAGTCACTGGCGCAAATGGTGATTTGAGTTGCGGTAATGTAACAGTCATCCTAAATGACTGAAGGCAGTGCAGGGCCAAGCCGAGCGACAGACAGAGGTATTGGAAAACTCCCTGTGATGTTTCACCGGATGGTGGAGGGAGATGACGCCTAGGAGAAGGAGATCTCTGCGCCCATGGTGGAGGTGTGCTGGTGGCCGGAGGAGGAGTGGGCCCTACCGCTTGTTGCCGCTCCTGTGGGGAGAGGCCCGACTACACCATGAGCCTCCCTGTCATGGAGAGGACCTTCAGGGATGTGGAACGAGTGGCTTCGGGCTGGAACGGTGGAGTGGGTCCACTTTCATCGGCTGGTTATCCTGGAAATTGCTGTAAAATTGGCCGAGGACCACCTGTCAGTGTGGCTGGAAGGCTCACAGCTGAGGCTGGCGATCGCATCAGTGTCTGATGGAGGTGGGACTAGTGTTCTGCGTTGCTGGCCCTCTGACACCCTCCCCCAGAGAGACGTATTGGGTTCTACACTCAACAAAAATATAAACGCAACACCTTTGTTACTGCTCCCATTCCCCATGGGATGGACGTAGAGACCTAAAATTCATTCCAGATACACAATATAACCATCCCTCCCAAACAGTGGTCACAAATCAGTCCAAATGTGTGGTAGTGGGCACATCTGCTATATTGAGATAATCCATCCCACCTCACAGGTGTGCCACATCAGGATGCTGATCTGACATCATGAGTAGTGCACAGGTGTACCTCAGACTGCCCACAACAAAAGGCCACCCTGGAATGTGCAGTTTTGTCTCACAGCAAAATGCCACAGATGCCACAAGCAATGAGGGAGCGTGCAATTGGCATGCTGACAGCAGGAATGTCAACCAGATCTGTCGCCCGTGCATTGAATGTTCATTTCTCAACCATAAGCCGTCTCCACAGGCGTTTCAGAGAATATGGCAGCACATCCAACCGGCCTCACAACCGCAGACCTCGTGTAACCACACCAGCCCAGGACCTCCACATCCAGCAGGTTCACCTCCAAGATCGTCTGAGACCAGCCACCCAGACAGCTGCTGGAACAATTGGTTTGCACAACCAAACAATTTCTGCACAAACTGTCAGAAACCGTCTCAGGGACGCTCAACTGCATGCCCGTCGTCCTCATCGGGGTCTTGACCTGACTCCAGCTCGTCGCCGTAACAGACTTGTGTGGGCAAATGCTCACATTCGATGGCGTCTGGCACGTTGGAGAGGTGTGCGCTTCACGGATGAATCATGGTTCACATTGTTCAGGGCAGATGGCAGCTGAGAATGTCCCAGTTCTTGCATGGCCAGCATACTCACCGGACATGTCACCCATTGAGCATGTTCGGGATGTGCTTGACCGGCGTATACGACAGCGTGTACCAGTTCCCACGAATATCCAACAACCTCGCACAGCCATTGAAGTGGAGTGGACCAACATTCCACAGGCCACAATTGACAATCTGATAGACTCCATGCGACGATGTGTTGCACTGCATGAGGCAAATGGTGGTCACACCAGATACTGACCGGTTCTGGGTCCCCAGACCCCCAATAGCGCAAAAACTGCACATTCCAGGGTGGCCTTTTGTTGTGGGCAGTCTGAGGTACACCTGTGCACTACTCATGATGTCAGATCAGCATCCTGATGTGGCACACCTGTGAGGTGGGATGGATTATCTCAATATGGCAGATGTGCCCACTACCACACATTTGGACTGATTTGTGACCACTGTTTGGGAGGGATGGTTATATTGTGTATCTGGAATGAATTTTAGGTCTCTACGTCCATCCCATGGGGAATGGGAGCAGTAACAAAGGTGTTGCGTTTATATTTTTGTTGAGTGTAATAAGGTGCCAAAGGGTATATACAGGGTTTGTGCTGAGCTCAGCAGCGAAGCAGTCGTCCGACACTGAGGGGGGCGTGAAGGCACCGCCGGTCCCGGTAACTCACTTCATGGAACATTTTCCACTAGAACAGACTTGTGACGACACCCTATGCTCAGCTCAGCCTAGTTAACTAGTTGGTAATTCCAAAAGCGCATTTGTGCCCGTTACCATTAATGGAAGTCCCATTTGAGCACATTAGCATGGACCTTGTCGAGCCAAGTGTAGCACAGGCGCTGTTTCAGGTCATCTCCCTACTTGGCATCCTGAAAGAGATATCGACTGACCAGTGCACAATATTCATGTCTCACAAAGTAAAAGAACTGTATGAATTACTGGACATTAAATCTGTTTGGACCAGCATCTACCAACCTCTGACATGTCCATGATTCATAAATTCACTCACGAAGATGAACGCAACTGGGATCGCTGGTTAGACCCTTTGTTGTTTGCAGTGCTGGAGGTGCCCCAGGCCTCCACAGGATTTTCTCCCTTTGAATTAGTGTTTGGCAGAAAGCTGTGGGGGATGCTGGACCTGATGAAAGGATGCATGAAGGATGCCATCACCTGGATCACACGGTGATATCTGTCTCTGCAGCCTTTTAAGTTCATGGTGGTCCATAGACCACGATGAACAGAGGGAAGCCACATGCGAACTTCACAGACCAAGGTCCTGCTGACCAGCAGATTTGAACTGGGGATCTTCTTGCTGCAAGGCCACATAATAATAATAATAATATAGAAAGATGCTTTTCAGAATCATATACATGACATTAATGAACTGGTTTGGGTCCTTAAGGGTCCGCTGGAATATACTAATAAACAGCAATGCCAAGTCCTGTTTCTCCTCGGCATACCTCATCAGGTACACGTACACCAGCTTCTTGAGTTCAATATTTTCACTCGCAACATTCTTTACCACAGCAGAAAACAACTTGGAGACCCTCCTTGGCAGTGAGACCGAGAATTCTCTTCAGTGTAAATGGTTCCTTGTTGCTCTCCAATATCTCTTAATTTCTTCATTCTTTTTAAAGTTGGCGCTGAACAGCTGAAGGCAGCTCCGGTGCTCGAGCAGGTCGGTGTCATGGTCTGGGTGTGTGGCTGTAAAATTCCACTGAAGGTCTGGCCCTCCCTGGTATCCACCCATGGGCAGGGCCTACTGCCTCCCTCACCTGAAGCTGATTGAGGCAATCAGGTTGGAGATTTAAGCTGCTTGCTGACGCTGCTTCCTCGCCAGTTCGTCAACTACCCTATGTTGGTAACCAGGCCTCATGCCTATGAATCTCAAGTGCTCTACTTAGCTTGCATCTTGTGTTCTAGTTACTCCTGGAAATTCCATCACACTGAACCTCTCGTCTTGGAAATCTGGTTAACCCGCCTGCTTTCAGAATCATCTCCTTGCCTCACCTGCCTGCCCTCCTGCCCTTACACCACCTCTGGACCTTCACCGCTCAGGACAGCTGCCACACACCACCAAACCCACCTGAACCGCACCACCTCTCCTTCGACACTTCCATCTCCCACCTGCACAGTAAGACGAAGATTTTCATAGCTTCCACCCTCTCCAGAACTCCTCATTGGCTACCGCTCTAACACTGCTCTCCTCTCTTCCAGTACGTACCTAATCACCAGCAGCTCCCGATGCTTTCTTGGACCTGTCCCCTTGCTTATCCCTCTCCCCTGGCCAAGACCCTCATGCCCCATGTGTCAAGCTTTAAATCAAGGACTATCGTAAACGTCATTTCTGTGCTAGTTAATAAACCTTTGCTAAACCCTTTCTTCAGCCTCCGCTTTGGGTTTTCTGCACGTGGGTTTGATTTTTGGTGCTCGGCCTCCGGCCGTTTTGTGACAGTCGGGGTGCTCTCGTGACCCGCTTCCACTGCAGCCTCCTCTCCTCCTTGGTCGTTGTATGAGTACAAAGTCAAATATTGCATCCAAAATATGAGGTTGAAGTAGAAAGTACCAAAATGCAGAAACAGAAATACACTAAAACTCTGCTTCAGTAAAGTTCTTAAATATAAATGTACTGAGTGAATGTACACAGTTACATACCACTTCTAGACTTATCCATGCTTTCATGCCATTAGTGGTTTCCTTTTTGACAGAACATATAGTTAGGACTATATGAATCCTTGGTGTAGACTGCTGGAGGCCTCTCATGATTCTTTTCCACACCTTTTTCACTTAATAGGTGTTTACACACCACCCTGCATTTAATCACGAGTTATTATTAATCTTTGGCTCTGTTCCACAGTAAGTCTTTGTCCTGTCTCCCTCACTTCACCCCGAAATGGTTGCAGCAAATGACTGCCCCTCCCTGAGCCTGGTTCTGCTTTTTCCTGTTAAAAGGGAACTTTTTTGTGCTTGCTCATAGACTGTTTGTGTTTTCTGTGTTATTGCAGGGTTTTTACCTTACAATATAACGTGATTTGAGGCAGCTGTTGTTGTGATTTGGTGCTGTATGAGTAAAACTGAATTAAATGAATTGAATTGTGGTGGTGGGATCCCATCTTTACAGTAGAGAGCCTTAAGAGCCCTGTGTTAACTCTGGATATTGTCAGCCATCAGGGCTCCTCGCAGTCTTTAACAGACTCTGACACAGCCTGCAAGAAACATATGGAGGAGACTGACCCAGCTGAGAGGATCTTCCTGCCATCAGCAGGTTTCTCTCTACAGGAAACTGACAGATGATGGAAAAAGCCCTTCAGCTGACATGGAATAGCGCAGTGTCCAGATCCCATCTCAGCACTCTTCACTCTCCCTTATGGCCCCAGATCATCACCTTCGCTGACTTTCTTCTTCTACTTCCTCAGCTGTTTGGCTCTGTTCCCTGTCATGAACAGCAGTGCAGAGGTGAATATAAGGTGAATAAGGAGATTAGCGGCTAGAGAAAAGAAACAAACAACTAATTATACTCAAGTGTTCAGTATAACACTTAATTGGACTGAAATGATTTTTTTGGTCAGCAGTCTATGCCCTATGATCATGGCACAGTGCATTAAGCCAGCTCCCACAATAAAGGCCTTTTTCAGGGCATGAGCAGAAGGATACAGCCTCATTTTTGTTGGTATTCCATAAAAGTCTCACTGTCATTCATTCCCACTGTAACCTCTCCCAGCACAGCACCCATAAGCTGCAATAGTCTGGGAAGGTGGTTTCACATGATCACATGAGCTGTTTAGTCTCCAGACCATTTGAAAAGCTCATCCTTGGACTGGGGGAGAAAGCATGTATGTATACGAGATGCAGAACTGCTGACAGACCTCTGGAACCAAGGCCAGATATAGGTCTCCTTTTGTTCCCTGAACACATATGTTTCAAAGCTATGAACAGTTTTAAAACCGCAAATATTTTATCTGATTAATTTATGATGCATTCAGGACCAGTGATAGCGATCAACAGAAAAAAGCTGTAAATGAGCTTGAGTAATGCTTAGACATTAGGTTAAAAGTGACTGTAGTGACTGTAGTGGCATGGCAAACAAGTATTACAAAACTTAAACATAAAATCAGTAAAATAGACAAAAGGAAATGACATTTTCCTGATGATGGATGATCTAATCACAGAATACACAGAGTGCTTTTCATTCCCACTTCTGCTGGTTAGATCTCATTAGCTAAGGCACTCTGTGGCTGAAGCACCACACTGAGCTTAAATGTGTGCGTGTGTGCTCGGTGTATGTCTGTAACCTCGATGAGCTGCATATGGCCTGATATTTTTATATGGTAAGCCCTCAGTACACAGGCTTAATGAGCAACCTGCAGATGCCCCCCTCCCCCACCCCCACATATGTAGATTACAGATATGGCTACCAAAGAAAAGCACTCTGTGGACCACTCACTCTGTGCTAGGCTCCTGACAGCAACAGAGCTTGATGGAAACTGGCAGCCTTAGAAAGCTCGCCACTGGGGCTGACAGTGCCCACTACCTCAATGTTAAAAAGGTCACCCAGCAAAGTGGGAAGAGACTGGTAACTAGCTCTTGTGAGACAGACTCCACAGTACAAGCAGAGCTGGACTGGTAATATGACAGGTTATGAGCTACTGTGCACCCACCCTAAAGTGTGTGGAAGAAGTGGTTGATAAAGTTGGGCAGGCAAATGTAAAAAGGTGGACTGGTTGGAATGGACTGGTTCTTATATAGCGCCTTTCTACTCTTCTGAGCACTCAAAGCGCTGAAAAGCACTTTGAGGTGGAGCTGAAAAGCTAAGAGAGAGATAATAAAAAGAAACTAGAAATAGGTTTAATAAGGAAATAGATGAATGGACATCATTAGGAAAGGATAAATAAAATGAATGGATACATGCACATCTTTGCTCTGAAAAACAAATGGCATTTGGAAGGTTACTGCATTTGGAAATTCACTGCATGTATATCTTATATCCTCTAGTTTGTATTTCTCACCTAACCACATTCTGTTCTTGTGCTTTTCACATATTCTTAGGATATTCAAAAGTCATGCTGTCTCCTGAAGGTCCGCCCCCTGGGAGCCTTGTCCTCCGTTTTGTCTCATTGGAAGCTTCAGTTATATACATATACTCCTAGGACCTGGCGTCCACATGTGGACATCACATTTTGGGTTATTTAGACCAAAATACTCAATTTTGCTCTATAAGGGCCAGATATCTACTTACGAGGACATTATCCTGCTACTGTTCTATCGAAAGTTTAAACGAATATCCTCATATGTGGCTCTGATGTTTCTTAGAAACAAAAATTAGGTAAAATTTTAAAAAAACAAAACAAAAAAAAAGTGGTAATTCTTTGTTTTTAAATTCATCGAGTCCCAATATGCCCAAATATCAAAGAGAAATTAAAAATGCCGTGAAAGAGTTCGGGTCTTAGCGCGGATTGACGCGAGGTTAGCTCGTTAACGCGCCGTCCAGACTGTGTCTGCTTCTGCAGACTGTGACACAACCAACTAGCTAATATTGTAGTACTGTCTTATATGTACCTGAGATGACGGAAGATAAAGCCAGTGGGGATGCGTGTTAAATCTCCCTTCTTTCATAGTTTTATGTCTTATTAACTAATGAGACTGAAAATAGTCTTATTCTAAGACATGTCTCATTAACATCACTAAGTGATGTCCACTTAGTAAATTATGTTCCACATTAGAGGAAAAACAGGATACTGAAGGACTACCTGCTGACTGATAAGCATGTGTTGTCCTTGAGTTCAGCGGTGAGGCCTGAGTTATGAAAGAGTTGAAAAGGTGATGGCGAGAACACCTCAAGCCTTTGTAAACCTGTGATGATGTCACAGTGACATCTTTATCTTTTATAAACTATGGTCCTTCTTCTTTATTTATGTATTGTTGAGCAATGTTCTAGACAAATGCACAGCACGTAATATCCTATGTAATATTAATATTATGTTTTCCTTGTTGTCTAACAGACGGCCCAGCAGCAGCAGAAACCATATTATGAAAAATAAAGCATACCAACTCAATGCCCACACAGTTTTATTCAGTGATGTCTGCAGTGTTTCCACGTTGTCTCCTCAAATGTAGCAAATGGAAACATACATTTGTTCTACCCTCAGTGGCATACTTCACTCCCCAAACCTGCCTCTGTGCTCACTCTCATCATCTAAAGCTCAGTTCTGTTCTGTTCACACAAAGATGTAGTTATGAATACACACACACACACACACACACACACACACACACACACACACACACACACACACACACACACACACACACACACATCTCTACAGATTTTTGCTGTGGCAAAGCTGTTCATGAAAAGATTAGCAGGAGTTTTGAGCACCTGCAGGATTGAAAGCATGCTGATGACCGTGACAGGATACTGTCCATATGCCACAAGCTGCGCACACTATACTCACTCATACACACATCCACACGCACACATGTGTGCAGGCTTCAGTGAAAGGTGAAGGAGTGTATCAGATTATTGCGACAGGCAGTGAATGAAGATGTTGGGCTGTTCAGCCATGGTGAACTTTCACACACACACACACACACACACACACACACACACACACACACACACACACACACACACACACACACACACACACACACACACACACACACACACACACAGTCAGCAGATTGCTGTGATCTGACTGCTAAGTCTGGAACAGTTTACAGAACGTGGAGAATGTGGGACATGTAGTGTTAAATACTCCATGAGGGAGATTATTTCCCTTTGAGCCTATAGTTGGTTAGAAGCTCAGAGATGCAGATGGTGAGACTATCATGACCTGCTGTGCTCTCAGGGATCCAATGCCAGAGCAACAACACAGAAACCCAGAAATGTGATTATTGACTCAAACACAGTGCTTGCAGTCGACTCCAGTATCTCCAGCCAACAGACAGATGTCTCTTTAACATGTCTAAGACTGGATAATAGTATTGTGATAACCATACTCAGATTAATGCCAGATAAGGCTGAAAGTAACTGTGATTGTTTGAGTGGTCAGATCAGTTGATCATAGAGAAGTTGTGGCTGTTTTTTCACCCGATCAATGAAAGCACAGAGAATATTAGCATTTCATCATAATCTGGTTGATGTACTGCATGGTTGATTATCAAAAGGAGAAGCCCAATGCAAATGGTCTAATAAAAGGTTAGTTTTAACTAAACTTGTTCAAACTTACAAGAACACAAATGTCCAAAAGTCTATGCAAACAAAACAGGAACCAAAGAAAAACACAAGTGGAAATGGGACATGGGAAAGAATAAAGGCAGGGAGACGAGTAAAAAACATAAGAAACGATTTGCTTAGCACTTTTCTAGTCCTACTGAAAAGTGAGCACCAAGGCCACATTTAACCGTGCAAACATACAGTGTTTTGTTTTATACTTTCTAGGTATTTTTTCTACCTCACATCCATAGCCAATTTAGAATGGCCTAACTTGTCTTTGGACTATGGGAAATAGCCAGAGAATGCAGAGGTCATCCACAGAGCCACAGGGAGAACTTGCAAACTCCACATAGGTGCACTATTGTGCTGGTTACACAAGCCACTTATAAAATAAGACTGGAAGTAACAACAAAGAGAGGGACATAGGTAAAGACAGGGAAGATAACAGGACTTGGAAAAAAAAAAAGAATAAGAAACACCAGCAATTAGCCAAGGAGAAAACATGCCACAGAGAAGCCAACATGCATGAAACTGTGGAGCACGTTTTTACAACGCTGTGATTGCAGCCATTCCCCAGCTCTCTGTGAATGGGACTCATGGCCATTGATCAGTGGTTGTTGATCAATGGTCATGAGAATTTGCATAATTATGATTAAGGAACTGACCTCCCAGCCCATTGTTCCTTCAGTGGGCTGGTTTCAGTCATTATGCAAATGTCCTGTTTATAAGATTGAAACCTGCAGTCAGCTGAGACTGAAGACGTCACCTGATGATGACGAAACGTTTCTCCCACAAAACGCTACGTCCAGATGAACAGAATCAACTTTTGGAGATGTAGAGCACATTGCATAAACAAGTAGTGTTGTGAAGCCTGCTTTAAAAATGTAACAGGTCATAGTATACCACCCCATAAAAATATTTAAATTAACTTTTAATATTTGATTACTTTTGAATTTTGAATGTAAGACTTGAAAGTGAACAGTAAAGCAGATGTGTCCTCTAAATTCAGGACATATTTACCAATGTAAACAAGCTGTATTGTCTACACATCGTCATGCTAGGTCAGCTTTCTGAATTCACAAGGATACTGACTTTATATAGCACAGTACCTGAGAACTGATCCATGAAATTTGGTGGCAATTCTTGAAATTTTTATATTTTTCCATTTTCAAAATAGTGCAGGGAGTTAGTCCGCAAATGTGAAGGCTTTGGAAACAGCATTTAACCCCTTAATGGAATCTAACAGTGGCATCAACATGATTCATGAGAAGAACATACTGATTAAATGTTTGCATTCAGGGCTGGAGTCCAGTATGTTACATTCCTATCAGAAGAAATGAAACCAGCTGCATATCAATGGTGCATATTTGAAATGTTATGCTGTAAAATCTGCCAACAGCAGCCGGGCCAAGTCATCTGCTATGTAATCCTCTATACACACAGTACACATAGGATTATTTCGCAGAGTTAATTGGTATTTTGCAGAAAACAAACACTTATAGCATCACTGAGCACACACTGTAGACAGGAGAATAAGTTCTTGTTAAACCCAACTACTACATGCATAGTCTGCAGTGAATAACAATTAACACAGAACGGTGGGTGCCGCATTAGTGTGAATACGCTGAGGTGGAAGAGCAACTGTCCTCTGTTTAAAAGGCAGCTTTAAGTAAGGTGCCAGGTGTTTTATAATTAGAGAGTCAATAGAACCAATCTCTCAAAATGCAAAGATAACTGCCTTCATCCTTACTGATATATGTGAATTGACGAGCATTTAAATATAAAAAGACACTGCTCAAAGACAATGGTTTCACACTTTCTAATAAAGCTAATAATATTAGCTATAATAATAATGCCCATACATTTACTCATTTCTTCCACAGCTATAAAGTTATCAGTCATTTCAAATAAACCTACAAACAAAGCTCCCACATGGAAATAACAGCAAACCAAGCTTTAGTCTTTTAAACTGAAAAACAGCAGACATGTCCTCTCTGGGTCTCAAGTTATTTTTCCTTTGTTCTACATCAGTTTTTACCGTTCTTAAATCTAGCAAAGGAGGAGGGCGAGGAGGCCTTGCTGGTGTTAACACACAGTTATGCTTCCTAACTAGCTGGTGTTATCGTGGCATTATCAAGCCCACAGCCCATTTTGTCTGTTTCACGAATGATTGTGCCACAATGTTTGACTTTTTTTTATTATCTTTGTCACATCATTAGAACGACACTGAACTGCCAAAGTGTACCCCGCCTCTTGCTCAGTGATAGTTGGGATAGGCGCTCTGCCCATTGATCACAATTCATCTAAAAACAGAGAACTTTGAGAACCTTTCTTGGTGCAGTATTCCAGGGCACTGGATTAATGCAGTGCTTCAACCAGCAGTAAAAGCTAAAGCCTGGTTCTATGTTAGAACATTTCTTAACATCAAAGAAACACTGTTAATGAATTAAATGTTGTCTTAAATAACTCTCAAGCACTTCATGGTAGATCAAACCCTAACGCCATTCCCTCCTCGAGCAAATGGAGTAAAAAAGCTGGCACTGGATCAAAATTGACAGGCAGTCTTCTCTAATGCTGCGAATCATAAATTACAGCCCTGCTACTGAACGTCAAGGTTAATTCCCTCACCCAGTGTGATGAAATGATTCCACATGACACCTTCAATTGATGCTTTTGGAGGCCTGCCCACCAGAGGAGATCCCTGTCACACAGGCTTTTAATAAAGGACATAAAGGAAAACGAAAGTGGCATGACAATAGTAACCATGAAAATGACTTCATTCTTGTATAATTCACTGCAGCACTGCCTTCTTTTGTTAATAATTATTCTTTTTGGTGGTGACTGAGAAATAGACATTGAACAAAGTAAAAATGATAAAACTCTTCTTTCTGTCTCTCAGAACATTCAAAATTCTTCATCGAGACAATGAAAATATGTATAGAGTTTGCACAGCCAAGCTATGATTTTTGCTGCAGATACATAATAAGTCTGGTACATAGCCATCTGTCAAGATTAAGTACCAATCAGCACCACTGGTTCAAATGCCCTTCTTAACACTCACCATCCTCACACTACCATCCCTCCTCTTACCTACCCTTTCTTCTCTCACCTCCCTCCTACTACCCAGTGTGTTTTGTTTCTGTGCCCAAATGTTTGGAACACATAAAAAACAACAATAGCAAGTCTACAAGAGTGGTGTGGTTTTTTAACTCCCAAATATGAATATGAACTTTAAATTCATACACTCTAAGAAATGACACACTGATGTTGGTAGCATTATGTAAATGCTTCATGTTAAAACTAATGCCACCAATTGATTTTTAACTTTAAACACAAGTATGTTGTTTTGAATTTAATTAACAACATAATATTTCAATACAACAAGATGCAGTAAATTAAATCCAATGTAAAAAGTTCATTTAAAATGAAGAGCACTTTAATTTAAAGAGGATTGTCCTAATAGGCTCTCCGTACTTCTGAGTTTGCACATGTGCAGTGTGGAAGTTTGATCATCCGCCATTTTCAACTGAGACTTGCATATGCTTAGCATCCTGGATAGAATCCATCGCCATCTGAGGATTATTTGGTAAGTTCAACAATTTAAGGATGACAAATTTGATTAATGTATACTAACTGATACACATCTGACACTTTCGGGAATACTTTTGCATTTTTTTTAAACAAATGATGCCTGGCAAACTCTAGCTTGTATACCTCTCTCACATGTTAGAAGTATGAAAACATTTAACAAATATTGTTGAACCTGCTTCGGTGTAATTTTCCAAAATCTTTTGCGATTCTTGTTAAGATGAGACTTGCTTACTAAGACCGACAGTTTTAAAATTACTCCCATCTACCGCACCTGCTCCCTGACATCAGTAATGACCACTGGGAGCGCCAGCGATCCTGTAGTTTGAAGAATGAAATGAATGTGTAGTGTATTTTAGAAATGTGCATCAATTAAGTTGCTACATTGTTTGAAAGAATTCGACTCCATGTTGATTTCTGGTTTAGTGTCAGAAATCTTCACTGAAGAAGCTTCACTTTTCTTTCCAAGCTCCTTAGACTACGATGACCTGGATGACTGTGAACTTTCACAGACTTATTGTTATCCACAAAATGTCATGATAGGATTTTAAGTCCATATTGCCCAGTTCTAATCT
The DNA here is from genome assembly GCF_963969265.1 of Rhamphochromis sp. 'chilingali'. NCBI lineage: Eukaryota > Metazoa > Chordata > Actinopteri > Cichliformes > Cichlidae > Rhamphochromis > Rhamphochromis sp. 'chilingali'. Next base: position 2,494,217 of record NC_137943.1, on the reverse strand, counting down.
TCTATTTAATTTTAATATTTTTAGGGGCACAATTATTAAATATATTGTTGAACAATCTAGAATTGATTAAAGCAAAAATGAAAGCTTTCACGTAATGTCAAAATTGAAAAGCTTCGATTTTTGGGTTCATATATTTGTTAATCTGACACAGAGGAGTCAGTGCCTTACCAATCATGAACCTCACTGCACATCACTGATGTGAGTTATGAAACATTGCTTAATCACATATCTGCTATGTGTTAATATTTTTGACTTTGTTTTGTAAAGAGGTTGAAAGGAACCAAAATAGGAAACTTCTCTCATATTGAGTTCTTATCTCCACCAGAATCCCAGCGTTGATGTTTGACAGGAATGCATTCTGAAAGCTGTCTGTGTCTACTTAAATGAAAAGCCAGATGACCTGTTCAAGGAATTCTTGGTAAGTTAAAAAAGGAAAACGATCAGTTATTTTCCTTTTTTAAATTTGGGATTGGAAATGGAAGGTGGACTTACTTGTCCATATGTATATGTACGCAATTAACTTATCTTTTTTTAATTTTTATTTAAAGGATGTGGATCTTGGTGCAAGCAGAGAAACAGAGCAGCTGACTTTGGGAGTCTATGTTGTCAGACATGAGAGCAAACTCTGCAGATACACCTGAGGACATTGGTGTCATCATAGAAGGATGCACTGTGCTGCAAGCTCTTAGTGATGTGGCAAAGGGTTGTGCCCTCCTGCTTGGACTAATCTATAGTCTAAATCTGAGCTACCCAAAGCACCTGAAATACACATTTGAATTTCTTCAGAAGGTGCTGATGGAGTTGGATGGGAACAACCTATCCATGAAGGTGCAGGTTCTGAAAAACAAACTTCTTGAGTGAAACAGCCTGCAGTGAACTATAGAGGACACTGAACTTTAAGGTTCTCGAACCCTTCTCCTTGCACTTCATAAACTGTTCAGTTTGAATTGCCACAAGAACTTCTGCAAGGCCTTTCACTTTTCTGCGTTCTTTGTTCTTGAACCTTTACCAACATCCAACTACACTGAAAAAGACTGCTCCTAACTTTGGACTTCAGTTTAAGTTTTGAAGCAAAGGTTATTTTTCTAAATATGGACAAAAATGACACAAAAGTCATTTCTACCTGCTGTTTGCAGGGCTGTATTGTGGGCTTTTCATTGTAGCCCAATCAAGTTTAAATTAAGTCATGTTAATGTTAAAAATGTTGGAATCACAACACTTTCCAGTTTTAATCATTTCAGTTTAACATGACATTCTGTATCTTGTCTTCCTGCACCTAAAATGCACTTGAATATATGTAAAGATTGTTTGGGGGAAAAGATCTAGAAGCATTTGAATTGCTCAAAGTGTGCTTCAACAAGTTTTACACAAAGTGTTATTAAAGTTAGGTTAACTGAATAAACTTGTGTTCGATTTATTTAATTTACAAACTTAAATAGACTAAGTTGCAATTCTGTTAAAGTGATTTAATCCTATAGTTTCAGTAGAGCGTGTTTTGGGTGAGTAGATTTATCAGATTTACTTAAAATTTGTTGTTCAAATTAAATATATCATACATTTTATATTTCACTAACCCAGTTGTGTGGAACCGGTTGACATAACTGGGTGGAGTAAATACAACATGTTATTTCTCAAAGTAAGTACAGCTTGTTTTGGTTGAGTAGGTTTTATTTAGTCTTCTCAATTTAAATCAACAAGGTTAGTTATATCAACATTATGATATTCAGCTAATACAACATGATTCTTTTGATTTGCATTTAATTATCCAAATCTTATCAGATGTACTTAAAATTTCTTGTTCAAATTAAATGTATCATACATTGTATATTTCACTAACCCAGTTGTGTGGAACCGGTTGACATAACTGGGTGGAGTAAATACAACATTTTATTTCTTAGAGTGTACCATCACTGAATGTTTTGTGGCAAACAAGTAGCACAAAATCTCCTTTTCTCCTCTAGAATTGGGCATGGTGGACAAGGTCCATGGCATGGCTGGATCATTCTGTCATGGTAGTCAGACATAACTCAAATGCAGGACTCAAAGGTTTACAATCAGATGTGTGTTTATTTACAACGTGGTCACCAGGTGCTATATACAACAGTGGGAGGAAAGGGCTCCAGGGAATACAGAGGAAGGCACACAAGTCCAGACTTCACACTCTTCACTTGACAGTCATTTACAGAAATACACGCTCATCACAGTCCAAGGCCACAGGGAATAATCCAGGTAGGTCTGTGCCAGGAGAAGGAAGTACACGTTAGAACACGTGAACATGAGAAAGATAAATAGAGATGGTACGAGAGCCAAGGGTACACTGAGTAGATTAAGCACAATGATCCAGAGACAATTAAGCAATGGCTTTGAAGATGATGATGATTTGCAGGTGTCTGAATGTCAGCAGGTGAGTTGGCCAAGGGCAGGGAACCAGCAGGGAGGACCACAGGTAAACAAAAGAGGTGAGAGAAGGAGACAGAGGGGGAGAGAGAGAGACCACAACAAACTCTGGTAGGAAGTCATGGAGGACTGGGGTACGATGACGTGGCAATTTTCTTTTATTGTTTTGTTTTTGTTTGTTTTTTTCAAATTGTGTATGTGTGTGTGTGTGTGTGTGTGTGTGTGTGTGTGTGTGTGTGTGAGTGTGAGAGAGAGAGAGAGAGAGAGAGATTGAGAAAGAGAGACATTGTTAACATTGTATGTATGCCTGGAATAGATTTTAGTAATTTTTGCTAATGTATGACTGTAAGCAACTAGCCTGGTACCAAGTATAACATTAACATTCTTGTTGTTTTGCTTATTTTATTGGCTGAGAATAAGCCAGTAGCTGTGGAATCTGGATGGTGGTGGGTTCTTTTCCCCACTCCCTTTGTTGTACAACAACCTGAGTGTAAAGTTGTTTTTAATTGCTTTATATTGTAAGGTAAAGACAAAGAAAACCCCAACAGTCATATGAACTCCCTATGAGTAAGCGCTTTGGCGACAGTGGGAAGGAAAAAGAAAAAAATGGGTTTTAACAAAAAGGGCTTCTCACTCTTACTAAACTTGTCACGGTCGGACGGTCCTCCCTGGACGACCTGCTTGTTGTGTGTGTGTGTGTGTGTGTGTGTGTGTGTGTGTGTGTGTGTGTGTGTGTGTGTGTGTGTGTGTCTCCTTTTTTCCTTCGCCCCTCCCTCCGGGTCCGTCTATGTTTAGGAGCCGTGCTTTCGGGAGAGTGAGAGTGTGGCGACCCCTGACCCGGAAGTGTCTCCGCTCAGCTGCTGACACACCTGCACCTAATCTTCCACCCAGCTGCCACTAATCATCCCCGTTTGGGCTGAGGTATTTAACGGTGTGTCCAGACGGCAGTCGACGCTGGATTGTACTCGAAGCTCGGTAGTAAAGTGTGCTCGTTATTGGTGACGTAGCTTTAGCCGGCTAGCCTTCTCATCTATTGTTGTCACCCGTCCATTAGGAGCAAGAAGTACGGAGCGGAGGGTTGGAGAGAAGGGCTCCCTAGGATTATCACTCGGGAGGAGAAGCACATTCGGATTACTACTGGGGAGACTCACCTGCACCACTACTGGGAACTTGGAGAAAACCACTGTTGGACTATTACACTTCTTTCATGTTTGAGACTGTTTTTGAGCACTGTAAATAAAAGCACTGTCTGCTTTGCATCCAGAGCTCCGCGACTGAGTCCATATTTCCCCATTACTCGTGACAAAACTGCTGCAGTGCTCAATATATACTGTGAATAAGAAATTACAAGAAACATTTACAACAACTATTTACAAATACTCTTAGCTCAAAACAACATATATTAATTACAAATGGCTCACGTGTTACGAAAAAGACCATCGCTCAGGATTCTCACAGAAATGATCAGAACTACAAACAACTAGCTGCTTTGTTGGTTGTAGAGGAGACAAGGAGAGAGGCAAGGTGGCTGTCAGCTGGAGATTAAGAAGCTGCTGTCCATTCAATCATCCAATCCGGACTTCAAGAGCTTTCTTGAGTCAGCCAATCACAGCCACACCCATACACCCAGCCTGGAGGGAGGAGATAAAAAATACACACACCCACACACACTCCAATGGGAGGAGCCACACATCAAAACAGGCAGCATGTGATCACAAACCACAACATTTCATGGAATCATAACATTTCCCCCCCCACCCAAAAATTGAACATTTCGCCCTTAACGAAATGCTGGATTCATCACCTAGATAGAGCATCAGCCATGACACTTTCTAAGCCTTTCTTGTAACGGCAGAGGTCTTACACTGTGAAAATCTGGGGGTGAAGCTGGTTGTGTTTTCTAAGGAGCTGTCTTATAGTCATTTTCTGATGGTTTCCACTGCCTCAATTGTAGGTATGCAAATGAAGAGAGAAACCACATCAAAGAACGCTATGGTTTCACCTGGATAAAGTGTAGGTTTCTGGACATTTTTTGTGAAGTCGGTGGAGTTTTTGATGTGACTGGGGGTGTTCCCCACAAGGGGTGCTAGGATAGTGACAAGGTGTTTGGAAATGTTCTAGGTGGCTGAGTTTATACTGCTAACAATGGGTCTGAGTGGGATTCCTTCTTTGTGGATCTTTGAAAGTCTGTAAATACAGGGTATAGCATCCCCGTTTTAAGGCTTCATTGGTATTGTTGTCACTGAGCAGTGAAGTAATTTTTGTGTCATAGTCCATTGTGTTTAGAACAACAGTGTACCTTCCCTTGGTAATATGGTGATGTTTTGGTGTTTGCTCGGGGATGTGAGGGCCTTGTTTTCGTTTTTATTGTGTTTAAGCTCCTTAGATGACGATGACCTAGATGACTGTGAACATTCACAGACAACACCTTCAACACACCACGCTCCTCCTTGCCATAGCATTTGTGTTGTGCCTCATCAATCTTGAGTTGTTTAAGTTGTTTATGTTCAAGAAAGGACTTTATAAAAGATGGACGATGTGGCCCCACTTCCTTCCATTGTACAAAAATAAAGCTTAAAGGTTTCATAGAAGTGTAATTTGTTCTATTTAGTTGTATTTTTACTCAGTTGTATATAGTATTTGTATTTGTATTCTATTTTTATCTTATTGTATATTTATTTTATTTTATTCTACTGTATATAGTATTTTATTCTATTCTGTACAGTTGTGTACTGTATTTATTCTTATTGTATTCTAATTTTTGCCTCATAACTTTTGCACTGTCCACTTCCTGCTGTGACAAAACAAATTTCCCACGTGTGGGACTAATAAAGGTTATCTTATCTTAATAAGGCGCGTGCACACGCAGCGGCTTCTCTCTCTCCCAAACAAACTACTTTTTCGTGTTTTTCGTCCTGCAAGTTGCAGTGTTTTTGTAAGTCTTTGTCGCGTCTATCTGTGTGCAAGCGAGGATATGCCCGAACACTTCTTCTCGACATCGGCAGAAACAAACTTTTTAAGTTAAACTCTGTGGACATCGAGAAGCTGAAAGATCTGGGTCTGCTCCGAAGGCCTACTCAATCACCGACCCCCACTCCTGCACTTCGCCCACAATGGATGCGCCTCAAGCGGTGTGAGAGGAAGCAGAAGAGGGGTAAGCGCGGTGGCATCTGAGCTAGGCTAGCGGCTAGCCCACACAAACCCGCCATCCCCTCTATCGTTCTGGCCAACGTACGCTCGCTAGAAAATAAACTGGACGACATCCGACTGCTACGTTCATCTCAAAGGAACGTAAAGGACTGCTGTGCTTTTGTGTTCACGGAAACATGGCTTAGCGACAGTGTCCCGGACCGCGCCATTCAGCTCGACCAGCTAACATGCTACCGTGCTGACAGAGTCATCGTCGCGGGAGGTAAGACCCGCGGGGGAGGACTTGTGTTTACATCAATGATGCCTGGTGTCGCGATGCTGCTGCGGTCTGCAAACACTGCTCACCAGTGCTGGAGTGTATGGTTATTAAGTGCCGGCCATTCTATCTACCGAGGGAATATACAGCCATACTACTGTGCGCTGTGTACATCCCTCCCTCCTCCAATGTCAACAACAGGAGTGAGGCACTGAATGAACTGTACCAGCACATCAGTGAGCAGCAGACAGCCCATCCTGATGCTTTTCTCATCCTGGCTGGGGATTTCAATCATGCAGACTTAAAGTGCGTGTTTCCAAAAATACAACAACACATAGACTTTCCAACAAGGGGAAATAACACACTGGACTTTGTTTACACCACCGAGAGAGGAGCCTACAAAGCTTTTCCCCTCCCCCACCTCGGCGCCTCAGACCACATCACTGTCATGCTAATGCCTGCTTACAGACCGCTCGTTAAAACCACCAAACCGGTTCGTAAGCGGATACAAGTGTGGCCAGAAGGGTCTTCAGAGGCTTTACAGGACTGCTTTAACACCACAGACTGGAACATGTTTAAGCAGGCTGCCACCTATAACAACACCACTGACCTCCAGGAGTACGCAGAGACTGTTACTGCCTACATCAACAAGTGTATTGAGGATGTAACAGTCACAAAAACCATAACTGTCCGGGCCAATCAAAAACCATGGATGACAGGAGAGGTCTACAGGCTGCTGAAAGCTCGGAATGTTGCCTTCAGAGATGGAGACGAGGCGAGCCTGAGGACAGCTAGGGCCAACCTTTCCCGTGGCATCAGAGAGGCTAAGAGACAGTACTCCAGGAAAATATCTCATCACTTCAAAGACAGCAGAGACTCACGGAGCCTGTGGCGGGGCATTCAGACCATCACAGATTACAAGCCCCCACCACAGACCTGTGATAGCACTATCCCCCTGCTGAACGAGCTGAATACTTTCTTTGCTCGCTTTGAAGTCCAAAACAGCACCACTGCACAGAAGACCCCACCCCCTCCTGGTGACCAGGTGATGACTCTGTCCCCGGACAGCGTGAGGAGATCCCTCAGCAGGATCAATGCACGTAAAGCTCCGGGTCCTGACAACATTCCTGGTCGTGTACTGAGAGACTGTGCAGTGGAACTCACTGATGTCTTCACAGACATCTTCAACATATCACTCATCCAGGCTGTCGTCCCCACATGTTTTAAAGCCACCACAATCATTCCGGTTCCAAAAAAGTCATCTCCCTCCTGCTTTAATGACTACCGTCCTGTTGCACTTACTCCCATCCTAATGAAGTGCTTCGAACGACTAGTCATGCAACACATCAAGTCTGTCCTGCCCCCCTCCCTGGATCCCTTCCAGTTTGCGTATCGGCCCAACCGCTCAACCGATGATGCCATCTCCACTGCACTCCACTCGGCACTCACACACCTGGACAAAAAAGACTCATATGTTCGAATGCTGTTCATAGATTTCAGTTCAGCATTCAACACTATAATCCCCCAACAGCTCACTCAAAAACTGGTCCAGCTGGGGCTCAACACCTCACTGTGCAACTGGCTGTTGGATTTCCTCACCGGAACACCTCAAGCAGTACGGGTCGGCAGTAATACATCCAGCACCATCATTTTAAACACGGGGGCCCCGCAGGGATGTGTGCTGAGCCCCCTCCTCTTCACTCTGCTGACCCATGACTGCACTCCATCATATAGCTCCAACCTCTTCATCAAGTTTGCGGACAACACAACGGTGGTGGGTCTCATTAGCAACAGGGATGAGACCAACTACAGAAGTGAGGTGAGACGCCTGGCCACGTGGTGTGTTGACAACAATCTCTCTCTGAATGTGGAGAAGACGAAGGAGATTGTTGTGGACTTCAGGAGAATGCACACCCAACATGCTCCTCTGACCATTGATTGTCTGTGGAGAGAGTGAGCAGCACCAAGTTCTTGGGTGTGCACATCACAGAGGATCTCTCCTGGACGTACAACACCACAGCACTGGCCAAGAAATCACAGCAGCGTCTCTTCTTTCTCCGCAAACTAAGAAGAGCAGGAGCACCAGCCCCCATCATGTACACTTTCTACAGAGGCACCATCGAGAGCATCCTGTCGAGCTGCATCACTGTGTGGTTTGGAGCCTGCAATGCGTCCTGTCATGGAACCCTCCAACGCATGGTGAGAGCTGCAGAGAGGATCATTGGTGTCTCTCTCCCCTCCCTCCAGGACATTTACAGCAACCGTCTCACTAAAAAAGCCCTTTGCATAGCGGCTGATCCCACGCACCCAATGCAAAGCTTCTTCAAGCTGCTGCCGTCAGGGAGGAGACTGCGGAGTCTCCAGGCCAGGACCAGCAGACTGAAGGACAGCTTCATCCATCAGGCTGTCAGGAAGCTTAACTCCCTCCCGATTCTGCCCCCTCTCCCCTCTCTCCTCCATGGTCTCACTGAACTCTGTCACACACACACACACACACACACACACACTGGCCTGCACCAGTTACCAGTCACTTTGTGGAGCATTGGACTGCCATTACCTCATACGACTTTGTTGTTATACTATCTCTTACCGTACATTACTAAATCTCCATTTGCACTATTTGCCTATTTGCACTACTCTGCCTGGTTTACACTCAATGTCATTTACCCATACCTGAATATTGTATATTGTATAGCTTTCTTGTTAATTTGTATTGTATTTATTTATTTAAATTTTTACTTTTTAATTATTTTATTTACATTTTTTTAATCACTCTCTTTATTTAAATGTTCATTTGCTATTTCATCTAGGGTTTGAGAGTAACGAAATTTCTATTCTCTGTATGCCCTGTACATGTGGCAGAATTGACAAATAATAAAATAAAATGACAAATTTCCCCCAGGGATCAATAAAGTATTCTGATTCTGATTCTGATTAAAGTTGACTTTGACTTTGACTTTGATAACATGATCCAACATCCAGATTATTATCAACAGCTACATTAATCCTGGGGGAAAACAAGTGAGGGAAACAATCAGGACCAAGCTGGCTTTCATCACTACTGCCTGTGCCAGATGTTCTGCTGACTCACGGATAGAGAGACCCACTGAGGCCTGTCCCAGAAGATGGAGAAACCCAGCACTTTATGAACACCTTGATTTTGACCTTTGCTTTGTGTAATGGATTTTTACATAATGATGTAACTCAGCCCTGTTGAAAGTCCATCCATTCATCTTCTTCCACCTATCTGAGGCAGTAACCTAAGCAGAGAAGCATGGACCTGCCTGTAGCTCAGGAGGTAGAGCTGGTGACCTGCTCTACCTGGTGGTTTGATCCCTGGCTGCCCCATTCTGCATGCCAAGTATCTTTGGGCATGCTCTACGGCATGCTCAAACACATTCATCAGAGTATGAATGTGTTTGAATGCTTAGATAGAAAGCACTTAAAGCATAGAAGAAAGTTCTTGTCACGGATTGCCGGGGCAAGCCGTGTGGAATTGTAGAAAGGGACCAAAAGGCGGCAGCTCTGGTGCAGGTGAGTGTTTATTCACAGAGGTGGGTAAGTACAAACAACGGTGGCGACAAAACATGAAACTGGAAACCTAAACTGGGTAAACTAATAAGACAAACCAGAAACGAGGATGCAGGGAGGTCCGGAGAAATACATACGGGAAGATGCAGGGAGACCGAGGGGAAACAACACAGACGAACCAGCAATTACTATGACAGAAGACACAACTTAAATACACTCAGAGAACACAGGGAGATTACATACAGGTGGGAACACAGCTGGGAGTGATCACGTGACGAGAGTAGGGAGACAAACTGAAACACTCACATAAGACGCAGACCTTCACAATAAAACAGGAAACACATACACGCAATGACATAACACACCAACTTAACACAGACTGGGGGACACAGAACATAGGAACATGAACCATGAAACAGAAGAGTATAAACACCCAAGGTAACCAAAACCACAGAATACTAATAAACTAAACAAACACGGAGTCGCAGACTCCGGATCATGACAGGACCCCCCCCTCAAAGGCTGGCTCCAAACAAAACACGAGACCCAACCCAAGAAAACCAATGAAACGAAACACACCACAGCCCAAGAAAAACGGAGTCCAAAACAGAAAAGTTCAGGGGGCCGACAGCACAGGAGTCCAAACAGTTCAGGGGGCCGACCGTGCGGACGGCAACGGCGGCGACGTGGACACAGTTCGGGGGGCCGACCGTGCGGACGGCAACGGCGGCCACTCAGGCGATGGCGGTCCGGGGGCCGGCCGTGCGGAAGGCAACGGCGGCCACTCAGGCGAAGAGGGTCCGGGGGCCGGCCGTGCGGAAGGCAACGGCGGCGACGAGGGAGACGACGGAGCAGTTCAGGGGGCCAACCGCGCGGAAGGCAACGGCGGCGACGAGGGAGACGACGGAGCAGTTCAGGGGGCCGACCGCGCGGAAGGCAACGGCGGCGACTCAGGCGATGGCGATCCGGACCAGGCGAAGCACAGGCAGAGGCCGCACCAGGCGAAGCACAGGCAGAGGCCGCACCAGGCGAAGCACAGGCCGGGGCCGGACCAGGCGAGGACGAAGACTCGGATGAAGCCGGACCAGACGAGGACGAAGACTCGGATGAAGCCGGACCAGACGAGGACGAAGGCTTGGATGAAGCCGGACCAGACGAGGACGAAGGCTTGGATGAAGCCGGACCAGACGAGGCTGAAGGCTCTGAGGCTGGACCAGACGAGGCTGATGATGATGATGCTGCAGCAGGCGAGGATGATGATGATGTTGCAGCAGGTGGCTGAACGGGCCCCTCGGACCCTCCAGCCGACGAGGAAGGCTGCTGGACGGGCTCCTCGGGCCCTCCAGCGGACGAGGCATGAGGCTGGACGGGCTCCTCGGGCCCTCCAGCGGAGGCAGGAGGCTGAACGGGCCCCTCGGACCCTCCAGCGGAGGCAGGGGGCTGAACGGGCCCCTCGGACCCTCCAGCGGAGGCAGGAGACGAAGGCCGGAGCGGTCCCTCGGACCCTCCAGCGGAGACTAGAGACGAAGGCCGGAGCGGTCCTTCGGACCCTCCAGCAGAAGTCATCACTAAGCCAGCAGTCATGGAGGCCACTAGCTGACACAACGGCGACTGGCAATGCACTGAGCACTGGCTCTGCCCAGGCAACGCTGACATGGTGCAGTACTCAGGTGGCTGCTTAAACTTCAGGGGTCCAGAATTAGCTGGGGACTGAGACCTAGCCTCTGGGGAAGCCCCGGAGCGGCAAACTGTGCCAATGGCGGCTAAACTATGAAAAGCACCTTGAGTTGAAATTAGACTTTCTCCCTGCATGGAGTGAATGAGTGAAACTGGTAATACTGGAGCCAGAGCTACGGGTAGCGGGGGCACTGGAGCTACTGGGGCCTGCGCTACAGGCGGCACTGGAGCTACCGGAGACTGAACTGAGGGGGGCACCGGAGACTGAACTGAGGGGGGCACCGGAGACTGAACTGAGGGGGGCACCGGAGACTGAACTGAAGGAGGCACAGGAGACTGAACTGAAGGAGGCACAGGAGACTGAGGTGAGAGGAGCACTGGCTGCGGGGAAGCTAACTGAGCTGAGAATGGCTGCGGGGGAGCTAACTGAGCTGCCAGTAGCTGCACAGGCGATAAGCAGCTCGCGTTGACATCCGCCACACAAAACGCAGCCCCTGAATGAACAGTCATGCAGTCCGAAAATGAAAAAGAGTCCTCACTCACCACAGCCGGCGATTTAGAAGCCCGAACGTCCAGCTGTGGGGTGGCGCGCTTGCGGCGCGATCTGCGTTTCCTCCCCGCAGACGGCTCCGACGGGCCGGGCAAGATCACATCCGGCGAGTCGGGCAGTGAGGCAGGAGTGGCTGAGAGAAGGTGGGGTGTGTGCCGGAGAAAAGCCTGCACGGTCGGAGGAAGCGAAGTTAGAAGCCATGGCAGGCCGGAAAAGAGCCGTTGTAGCCGACTTTCCACGGCGCGGCGAAGCTCCTCTGGAGGGTCCTCAAGCCACAGCCCGAGGAGAATCTCCACGTTATATGTAACGTCGTCCCGGTGCTCCTCAGATGGATTTACTGCCGCTGGGTCCATGGTGGCTGGTTCGTGCTGTCACGGATTGCCGGGGCAAGCCGTGTGGAATTGTAGAAAGGGACCAAAAGGCGGCAGCTCTGGTGCAGTTGAGTGTTTATTCACAGAGGTGGGTAAGTACAAACAACGGTGGCGACAAAACATGAAACTGGAAACCTAAACTGGGTAAACTAATAAGACAAACCAGAAACGAGGATGCAGGGAGGTCCGGAGAAATACATACGGGAAGACGCAGGAAGACCAAGGGGAAACAACACAGACGAACCAGCAATTACTATGACAGAAGACACAACTTAAATACACTCAGAGAACACAGGGAGATTACATACAGGTGGGAACACAGCTGGGAGTGATCACGTGACGAGAGTAGGGAGACAAACTGAAACACTCACATAAGACGCAGACCTTCACAATAAAACAGGAAACACATACACGCAATGACATAACACACCAACTTAACACAGACTGGGGGACACAGAACATAGGAACATGAACCATGAAACAGAAGAGTATAAACACCCAAGGTAACCAAAACCACAGAATACTAATAAACTAAACAAACACGGAGTCGCAGACTCCGGATCATGACAGTTCTTGTGTGAATGGCTGAATCTGGCATGTTGTATGATGCACTGTAAGTGCTTGAGTGCCTGCGTTGGGAAAGTAGAAAAGTGCTATAAAAGAATCAATCCACTTGCCTCCCTCTCCCCAGCCACTTCCTCCAGCTTGTCTTGGGGAACACCAAGGCGTTGTCCTGGTTCTGCCTCAGGGCCTCCTCCCTGTGGGACATGCCCGGAACACCTCACACAGGAGAATTCCTTGTCAGATGAACTACCCCAACCTTCTCCTTTCAAGGTTGTGGAGTAGCGGCTCTACTCTGAGCCCCTCCTGAATAGCTGAACACCTCACCTTAAGGGAGAAGCCAGCCACCCTTCGGAGAAGGCTTATTTCCACTGCTTGTACTTATACTCTCATTCTTTCGGTCACTCCCCAAAGCTCATGACCATAGGTGAGGGTGAGTACATAGATCTACTGGTAAATCGAGAACTTCGCTCTTATGCTCAGCTCTCTCTGCACCATGGTGAAGATGAAGCCAACAGAACCACATCATCTACAAAAAGCAGAGACAGGATTCTGGAACTGGAAGCCTTCCACCACTTGGTTATAGCTAGAAATTCTGTTCATAAAAATTATGAACAGAATCGGTGACAAAGGGCAGCCCTGGTGGAGTCCACTGCACACCGGGAACAGGTCTGACTTATTGCTGTCTATGTGAAAAAGACTCTTGCAATGGTTGCATAAGGATCGAATGGCCAGTAGCAATGGGCCAGAAACCACATACTCCCTCCCAAGTATGTGGAATGCCTTCTCCAAATCCACAAAACACATGTAGACTGGTTGGTCAAATTCCCATGACCCCTAAGTATCCTTGAGAGGGTAAAGAGCTTGTCCAGTGTTCCACGACCGGGACGAAAACCACATTGTTCTTCCTATATCAGGCATGGCAGGCACCAACCTGGTGGCTGCAACTCAGCAGCTTCAGCAATGCAGATGCTGAACATGGTCCATTTGAACTCAATGTCCCCATTCTCCTTCAGGATACTGCTGAAGCTCTGCCAGAGGAGAAGTTGAAAATTTTGTGGACCGGGGTCTCTGCCAAATGTTCCCAGCACACCCCAATTATACATTTAGGCACCCCAGGTCTGTCCAGCATCCTCCCTAGCCACCTGATCCAACTCACCACCAGGTGGTGATCATTTGACAGCTTAGCACCTCTCTTCACTTCCAGAGTGTCCAGAACATATGGCCACTCCAAGACTCCAAGAAAGCTGGGTGCTGTGGTTCAGCACATTGGCACAGATAACAGTCTGGACCCAACAGTGTTATTTGAGTGATGTTAGATAAAAGATTAGCACTGTTGACTCAGACCTCATAGTTGGGAAAACAGTGATAATGGATGGGTGCTGAAAGGTGGAAGACGTGGTGCAGGCCGGGTGCTGGTGGTTGGACGAGCAGTGATGTTGGCTGATGGAGGAGAAGCAGTGTTGACTGAAGCTGGCTGGGAGCTGAAACATTTAAATGAGTCCAAATGATTCCATTGCTACAGCTAATGGACTTTTTTCTCTTTCTAAAAAATTGCTTGTTACTGTCACATTAGAGGGCACCGTGAAATTCTGTCAATAATTACACATTTAACCTAGCAATCTGTCCATTTTGCAATTGTCAGTTTGAGGAAAACAAACAAAACTTTGAGGGAGAATTATTCTGTAATTTTCACTAATCAGCATATTTTTTGTGTTTTATATATATTAAAATATCACACAAAAGCTGAAGGTAATAACTTTGATTTGAATCAGTTTTTCGCGAGCAAGCTAAAGCCATATGGTAGAAAGGTTGAAATATTTATAAAGAGGCCAGTTGGGTGTTATTATCTCACTAGTCCTGGGGTTGAGCCCCAGAGTATGAGAAGTATTTTTGCTGCTAGGCATATTAAGGTATTAATATTTTTTTGTTTATTTGTTGGCTGAACAGTTTGTGTTGAGCCATACATCAACAGTCAACCCAAGGAAGTATGGCGTCTATGGTCTGTTGTCTGCCAAAATTGATCTCACAGACTTTGTACCCCTGGCAATCCAGGGGTATACATTTATTTATTACTGATTAATTAATTAATTAATTGTTTTTTTTATTTTAGATTTTTGTATGTATTATTTTCATGTCATCCTCCCACCGTCTCCTCCCACCGTCCAAAGACATGCAGCTTGTGGGGATAGGTTAATTGGATAATCCAAATTGCCACTAGGTGTGAATGTGCGAGTGAATGTGAGTGTGAATGGTTGTCTGTCCCTATGTGTTAGCCCTGCGACAGACTGGCGACCTGTCCAGGGTGTACCCTGCCTTTCGCCCTATGACAGCTGGGATAGGCTCCAGCGCCCCCCGCGACCCTGAAAAGGATAAGCGGAAGCGAATGGATGGATGGATCATCCCCATGTGAATGAAATGTTGAATTCTCCTTTTGTGTTTGTTTCACATGCCATATGCAGTGTACATTGCCTGAACGTAACTTAACTGGGGATTTAAGCTTCAGCAGAAAATCTACATTGTAACCTGTGGTGTAACTTTGAACCTCTATGATCCCTAGGCTGTCATCTATTCACCTCCCTGAAAATGTGAGTCGGGTTAACGCAGCACACAACTCCTGTAATTGGTCTGTTCAGCAACATTGATTCCTGTTTTGCATTTGAGGCTTTTTTGCCGCAAAAAGCTGATGGTGTATTGTCATCCATTGTACATCTACTAAAAATCTCCTCGTGACCTTGACCCACAAGGTCAGAGGTCACGTTTTCTGAAAATCATGTGGATTCAATAACTCTGAGTGACTCTGAGCAAGCACAGAGTGACCTTACTTCCTACAGGGAGTGCAGAATTATTAGGCAAGTTGTATTTTTGAGGAATAATGTTATTATTGAACAACAACCATGTTCTCAATGAACCCAAAAAACTCATTAATATCAAAGCTGAATGTTTTTGGAAGTAGTTTTTAGTTTGTTTTTAGTTTTAGCTATTTTAGGGGGATATCTGTGTGTGCAGGTGACTATTACTGTGCATAATTATTAGGCAACTTAACAAAAACAAATATATACCCATTTCAATTATTTATTTTTACCAGTGAAACCAATATAACATCTCCACATTCACAAATATACATTTCTGACATTCAAAAACAAAACAAAAACAAATCAGCGACCAATATAGCCACCTTTCTTTGCAAGGACACTCAAAAGCCTGCCATCCATGGATTCTGTCAGTGTTTTGATCTGTTCACCATCAACATTGCGTGCAGCAGCAACCACAGCCTCCCAGACACTGTTCAGAGAGGTGTACTGTTTTCCCTCCTTGTAAATCTCACATTTGATGATGGACCACAGGTTCTCAATGGGATTCAGATCAGGTGAACAAGGAGGCCATGTCATTAGTTTTTCTTCTTTTATACCCTTTCTTGCAGCCACGCTGTGGAGTACTTGGACGCGTGTGATGGAGCATTGTCCTGCATGAAAATCATGTTTTTCTTGAAGGATGCAGACTTCTTCCTGTACCACTGCTTGAAGAAGGTGTCTTCCAGAAACTGGCAGTAGGACTGGGAGTTGGGCTTGACTCCATCCTCAACCCGAAAAGGCCCCACAAGCTCATCTTTGATGATACCAGCCCAAACCAGTACTCCACCTCCACCTTGCTGGCGTCTGAGTCGGACTGGAGCTCTCTGCCCTTTACCAATCCAGCCACGGGCCCTTCCATCTGGCCCATCAAGACTCATTCTCATTTCATCAGTCCATAAAACCTTAGAAAAACCAATCTTGAGATATTTCTTGGCCCAGTCTTGACGTTTCAGCTTGTGTGTCTTGTTCAGTGGTGGTCGTCTTTCAGCTTTTCTTACCTTGGCCATGTCTCTGAGTATTGCACACCTTGTGCTTTTGGGCACTCCAGTGATGTTGCAGCTCTGAAATATGGCCAAACTGGTGGCAAGTGGCATCTTGGCAGCTGCACGCTTGACTTTTCTCAGTTCATGGACAGTTTTTTTGCGCCTTGGTTTTTCCACACGCTTCTTGCGACCCTGTTGACTATTTTGAATGAAACGCTTGATTGTTCGATGATCACGCTTCAGAAGCTTTGCAATTTTGAGACTGCTGCATCCCTCTGCAAGATATCTCACTATTTTTGACTTTTCTGAGCCTGTCAAGTCCTTCTTTTGACCCTTTTTGCCAAGGGAAAGGACGTTGCCTAATAATTATGCACACCTGATATAGGGTGTTGACGTCATTAGACCACACCCCTTCTCATTACAGAGATGCACATCACCTAATATGCTTAATTGGTAGTAGGCTTTCGAGCCTATACAGCTTGGAGTAAGACAACATGCATTAAGAGGATGATGTGGACAAAATACTCATTTGCCTAATAATTCTGCACTCCCTGTAATCTGGGGCTACCATCAATCTAGTGATCTAAACAAGTACACAATCCTGTTATTCAGTAGTGATCTCTCCAGAATTAAACAATCATGGCTTTCAATGTCTTTTTATTAATTCCAAAGTAGTGTAATCTGGGGAAGTAATGACGTAGAATTCAGTTTCTGGGTCAAAACTCTCCTGATTCAATATGCCGCAATGCTGTGTTCCTCATTGCCTTAACAGGGATCTGAATTTTTTTTAAAAACACACTAATTAGTCATTTTACTGTTTTGACGAAATGGCTCCATCTGATAAGGTTACATTACAATTCTCTAGTGTTTGAAGAGGCATGTAAAATTAGCATAATTTTTTACTTCCTCTCCGTGAATCGCTACCTTATCGTGGTGGAGGGGTTTGTGTATCCCAGGGATCCCAGGGGCTATGTTGTCTGGGGGCTTTTGCCCCCTGGTAGGGTCTCCCATGGCAAATTTGTCCTGGGTGAGGGACCAGACAAAGAGCGATTCAGAAGACCCTTATGAAGAGAACATCGAGGGAACAGTTTACCCTGCCCGGGATAGGGTTACCGGGGCCCCGCCCTGGAGCCAGGCCCGGGGAGGGTGCCCGAGGGCGAGCGTCTGGTGGCCGGGCCTTAGTCCATGGGGCCCGGCCAGGCACAACCCGAAGAGGAGACATGGGCCCATCCTCCCGCAGGCCCACCACCCGCAGGAGGCACCATAGGGGTCGGGTGCATTATGTGCCGGGTGGCGGCCAGGAGCCGAGGCCCTGGTGGACTGATCCCCAGCTGCCAAGACTGGCAATAGGGACATGGAATGTCACCTCTCTGGTGGGGAAGGAGCCTGAGTTAGTGCGTGAGGTTGAGAGGTACCGGCTAGATATAGTCGGGCTTGCCTCTACGCATGGCTTGGGCTCTGGAACCAGTCTCCTGGAGAGGGGCTGGACTCTGTCTCAGTCTGGAGTTGCCCTTGGTGGGCGGCGGGCTGGGGTGGGTATTCTAATATCCCCTCGGCTTGCTGCCGGTACGTTGGGGTTTTTCCCAGTGGATGAGAGGGTTTGTTCCCTGCGCCTTAGGGTCGGGGAATGGGTCCTGACTGTCATCTGCGCTTATGCACCGAGTGGCAGTTCAGAGTACCCAGCCTTCTTAGAGTCCCGGGGGGGGCAGGGGGGGGGGGGGGTGCTGGAAGGTGCTCCACCTGGAGACTCTGTTGTCCTCCTGGGAGACTTCAATGCTCACGTGGGTAACGACAGCGAGACCTGGAGGGGCGTGATTGGGAGGAACGGCCTCCCTGATCTGAACCCGAGGGGCGTTTTGTTATTGGACTTCTGTGCAAATCACAGTTTGGCCATAACGAACACCTTGTTCGAACATAAGAGTGTCCATAAGTGCACGTGGCACCAGAACGCTCTAGGCCGTAGGTCGATGATTGATTTTGTAATCGTATCACCAGACCTGCGACCATATGTTCTGGACACTCGGGTAAAGAGAGGGGCTGAGCTGTCAACTGATCACCACCTGGTGGTGAGTTGGATCAGGTGGCGGGGGAGGACGCTGGACAGACCCGGTGCACCTAAACGCGTAGTGAGGGTGTGCTGGGAACGTCTAGCAGAGGCCCCAGTCCGCGAGATCTTCAACGCACACCTCCGGCAGAGCTTCAACAGCATTCCGAGGGAGACTGGGGACATTGAGTCCGAATGGACCATGTTCAGCGTCTCCATTGCCGAAGCTGCTGCATTGAGCTGCGGCCGCAAGGTGGTTGGTGCCTGCCGTGGTGGTGATCCCCGAACCAAATGGTGGACACCAGAGGTGAAGGGAGCCACCAGGCTGAAGAAGGAATCCTATCGGGTTTGGTTAGCCTGTGGGACTCTGGAGGCAGCTGACAGGTATCGACAGGCCAAGCGGAATGCGGCTCAGGCAGTGGCTGAAGCAAAAACTCGGGTGTGGGAGGAGTTCGGAGAGGCCATGGAAAAAGACTTTCGGACTGCCTCGAAGAGATTCTGGCAAAACGTCAGGCGTCTCAGGAGGGGAAAGCAGTGCTCTACCTGCACTGTGTATAGTGTTGGCGGAGCGCTGCTGACGTCGACTGAGAAAATTGTCAGGCGGTGGAAGGAATACTTCGAGGACCTCCTTAATCCCACTGACACGTCTTCCGAGGAGGAAGCAGAGTCTGGGGATGAGGGGAATGACCCACCAATTTCTGGGGGCGAGGTCACTGAGGCAGTTAAACAACTCCTTGGTGGCAGAGCCCCTGGTGTTGATGAGGTCCACCCCGAGTTCCTGAAGGCTCTGGACGTTGTAGGGCTGTCCTGGTTGACACGCCTCTACAATGTTGCATGGAGATCAGGGGCAGTACCCCTGGACTGGCAGACCGGGGTGGTGGTCCCCATCTTTAAGAGGGGGGACCGGAGGGTGTGTTCCAACTACAGGGGGATCACACTCCTCAGCCTCCCTGGGAAAGTCTATGCCAGGGTGCTGGAAAGGAGAGTTCGTCCGCTAGTCGAACCTCAGATACACTGCGGTTGGAACAATGCGGTTTTCGTCCTGGTCGCGGAACACTGGACCAGCTCTTTATCCTCTCGAGGATACTTGAAGGTGCATGGGAGTTGGACTTGGAGAAGGCATTCGACCGTGTCCCTCGGGGTGTCCTGTGGGAGGTGTTGCGGGAGTATGGGGTGTCTGGCCCATTGCTACGGGCCAGTCGATCCCTATACAACCGTTGCAAGAGCTTGGTTCGCATTGCCGGCAATAAGTCGGACTCGTTCCCGGTGGGTGATGGGCTCCACCAGGGCTGCCCTTTGTCACCGGTTCTGTTCATAATTTTTATGGACAGGATTTCTAGGCACAGCCAAGTGGCGGAGGGCTTTCACTTTGGTGGCCTCAGAATCTCATCTCTGCTTTTTGCGGATGATGTGGTTCTGTTGGCTTCATCGGGTGGGGGCCTCCAGCTCGCACTGGAACGATTCGCAGCCGAGTGTGAAGCAGAGGGAATGAGGATCAGCACCTCCAAATCTGAGGCCATGGTTCTCAGCCGGAAAAGGGTGGAGTGCCCACTCCAGGTTGGGGATGAGTTCCTGCCCCAAGTGGAGGAGTTCAAGTATCTCGGGGTCTTGTTCGCGAGTGATGGGAGAAGGGAGCCGGAGATCGACAGACGGATTGGGGCTGCAGCTGCAGTAATGCGGACGCTGCACCGGTCCGTCGTGGTGAAGAGGGAGCTGAGTGTAAAAGCGAAGCTCTCAATTTACCGGTCGATCTACGTCCCACCCTCACCTATGGCCACGAGCTGTGGGTAGTGACCGAAAGAACGAGATCGCGGATACAAGCAGCAGAAATGAGCTTCCTCCCAAGGGTGGCTGGACTCTCTCTTAGAGATAGGGTGAGAAGTTCGGCCATCCGGGAGGGGCTCAGAGTAGAGCCACTGATGCTCCACATCGAAAGGAGCCAGCTGAGGTGGTTTGGGCATCTGACAAGGATGCCTCCTGGGCGCCTCCTGGGTGAGGTGTTCCGGGCATGTCCCACCGGGAGGAGGCATCGGGGCAGACCCAGGACACGCTGGAGAGATTATATCTCTCGGCTGGCCTGGGAACGCCTTGGTGTTCCCCCGGATAAGCTGGAGGAGGTGGCTGGGGAGAGGGAGGTCTGGGCCTCTCTGCTTAGGCCCCCGCGACCCGGCCTCGGATAAAGCGGGTGAAGATGGATGGATGGTTTTTTACTTGTTTAGCTAGCGTTGAACAATGAGTACCCAATAGTAAAAAAAACAAACCGGCTTTTACTAGAGTCTTACATAGGCTTTGGATTTTAATGTGGTCTCTCACCTCGAAGACATCACTGTGTCCCGGATGTCATTATTCCCTCTCCTCCAAGTGAAGCTTGCAAGCTAAGGGTCAACAAATATCTGACAATCCTGAAATGGTCCAGTACTGTCAGGGTCCTGGGTCTCTGGACCTCAGTGTGTTTGTATTATAAATTTATGTTCTAAGTTTTCTTTGTTGCCCTAGTTTATTCAGAGCCTAGTGTCCCAGTTTGAGCTTCTTGTATTCTTTTTGGTTCCCTGTGTATTTAATAGGGTTCCCTCGTGTAGTTGCCCTCTGCGTCTCCCTTTGTGTAACTGTGTTTATATTGTGATGTTAGTTCTGGTGCCTTTTATTCCATGTTTTCCTCACCTCGTCATGTGCTGCTACTTGTTCTCTCTCTCCCTCCAGGTTGCCTCTGTGTATGTCTTGTGCTGCGTTGAAAGTTTGTGTCTGGTGTCAGCATTTTCAGTTTCCATGTCTTTCCCGTCCTGTCACGTGTAATTATCCTCACCTGTGTTCCCTGTGTGCTTCCACTTTCCTCGTTACCTTCTGGGTATTTATGTCCGAGTCTCCCTCTGTTCCATGTCACATCGTCCCTCATGCTGTGTGTTTCCCAGTGTCTCCTCGTGTGCATCTATTAGAGCAGGGGTCTCCAACTCCAGGCCTCGAGGGCCGGTGTCCTGCAGGTTTTAGATGTGTCCTTGGTCCAACACAGCTGATTCAAACGGCTAAATGACCTCCTCAACATGTCCTGAAGTTCTCCAGAGGCCTGGTAACGAACTAATCATGTGACTCAGGTGTGTTGACCCACAGTTATATCTAAACCCTGCAGGACACCGGCCCTCGAGGCCAGAGTTGGAGACCCCTGTATTAGAGTTTCCCAGTTTCGTTTCGTTTTGTATGCTTTCTGCCCTGCCAGCCAATACAGCTGTGGCTTTTTGAGTTTATTGCTTGTGTCCAATCCCTGCCTGCACACAGCCGTAACATGATGAGTACTATACTATATTGCCTGATCCGGCTACTGTCCCCTTTTTAAAAGCTCTTCTTTCCAAATTTGAGCTCAAATATCATTCTGATTGGACTGTCTATATGATTTCCTTGGTTGACCAGTCATTTCTAACCCAAATGAAGCTCAAACAAAGGTTGTTTGTTTTTTATTTAAGCTAATAGACTTGAACGAACTTTGGGACCTGTTTGGGAAATTATGTTCAGTTCAGTCTGGTACCTTTTTTTTGGACTGGCATTTTCTTCCAAGTTGTAATTTCTAATTTATTTTGCTGATTTTTAACTTAATGAATCTGTTAATGATTATTTCTTTTACTCTGCAGCAAGACAGCAGCCTGTTGGGCATTCTTTGAGATACCTACTGCATTTGGGAGCTCCATGAGGGAAGAACCAACACTTTTCAATTTGGTGTATGCACCAAACACTTCACTTTATACACTTCATGGGACATAGAGCACCTGCCTTGAAGTCTTTTAAGGTCCAGTCTTCTCCAGCAAGACTGCCATTACTGTTTTAGATTGCAGTTTTTCCATTTTTCACAGATGCTGGCAGACTTGGTAACTTTGTGGATGATGCTTCCAGTGAGATGGAACAGAATACATTTCTCGGCTTTTATGAGTTCCACTCTGACAGATGCACTGGGGGTTGCTCCACTGTGTCCACTGTGCAGAAAGCTACTGTCATCTTCCTGGTAACTCCCAGACCTGAAGGTGGCAAGGAACTGCCCAACAGATACTATCATTATCATATATTACTGAGTGCACATTGGAATTCAACTTGAGTTGGGACAGGAATTTTAGACCTCACACAGCGGAAAGTGTTTTTAAGGCAGCCATGTGGTGATGGAAGATTAAGCAAGTAAGCAGGACGTGGAGCAATAGTTTTCTGACCGTCGCTGTGATAATTGTTTTAGATATAATATCATAGAAATGTAAACTCAGCTCCAACTGGAGGCATTTGTTTTGTAGTTTTTGGTTTTGTGCGGAGTAAATAAATGTTTTCCTTTTTTACATTTGCCTCATTTTTTTCCTACCGAAAGGCATACAAGTGATCCAAGAAAAGCACGAGTCAGAGACTTTACGTCCTACAGAAGCGGCAAAGAAGGACCGAAGATTGCCGCTAGCTCCCCTTTGACCCGTCTTCATGCCATGGAATAGATGAACAATATTCTGGAGGAAGGAGATGGCCTTTTCATACTACTACATTTTGAGCTTGCTCAGGGCTGTAATTTGGATGATGAGATGACATGAGAACAAACCAATGATCTATCTACTCTACAAACCATGCAGTAGTAATATAGCAGAGAGGGCAGTTTTCTTGCTGCATTTTTGAGCTATTGGTTTTTGTAGATATTTTTTGGTCACAGAAAATTTTGTTTTCTTTAGAGCTCTATTTTCTTTCCTTGTTTTCCTTAGCCTTTGCGTTTTGGATAGTTTGTTCTTGTCTCTTAATTATTTTATTTTATTTTCAGGATAATTGACTGTCCAAAGGGTCCCTGGCATACTGTCTGTGTCCTGCCTCACTGGTATACTGGCAGACTGCTGGCTGACTGGGAGGTGTAAGCTCTTCCTGTCTCTGATCTCTAGCCTCTTCTCTGTCACCCTCACTTTTTCTTCCCTCAGTCTTTATAGCTGATATAAAGGATCAGAGGAAACATTAGTTGAACTACTGCTGATTTTGTAAGTTTGCCCACTAACAAAGAAATGATCAGTCTATAATTTCTATGGTAGGTTTATTTGGACAAACAGAAACATAAAAAAATCCAGAAAAATGCATTTCAAAAAAGTTATAAATTAATTTGCATTTTCATGATGGAAATCAGTA
Organism: Rhamphochromis sp. 'chilingali'; assembly: GCF_963969265.1. Classification (NCBI taxonomy): domain Eukaryota; kingdom Metazoa; phylum Chordata; class Actinopteri; order Cichliformes; family Cichlidae; genus Rhamphochromis; species Rhamphochromis sp. 'chilingali'. Next base: position 2,470,721 of record NC_137943.1, on the reverse strand, counting down.
TTTCCTCCCCTGCAATCACCAAGATTTCTTTCTCCCAGGTGTATTTTATACAGGAGCCTTCTCAACTCATTACATGTATAAAAGACAGGTGTCCATAGATGCAACCACTCCATCTAGATTCCAAACTCTGCACCATGGCCAAGACCAAAGAGCTTTCCAAGGATATCAGGGACAAGAGTGTGGATCTAAACAAGGCTAGAATGGGCTACAAGAACATCTCCAAGCAGCTGGGTGAGAAGGCGAGACGAGTTGGTCTGATTATTCGCAAATGGAGGAACCATAAAATAACTGCTAATCTCCCACGGTCTGGAGCGCCACACAAGATCTCACCTCGTGGAGTTTCAATGATAATGAGAACGGTGTGGAACCAGCCCAGAAGTACTCAGGAGGAACTTGTCAGTGATCTCAAGGCAGCTGGGACAATAGTCACCAAGAAAACAGTTGGTAACACATTACGTGAAGGACTGGAATCCTGCACTGCCCGCAAGATCCCCCTGCACAGAAAGCACATGTACAGGTCCATTTGAAGTTTGCCACGGAACATCTCAATGATTCAGAGGAGGACGGGGTGAAAGTGTTGTAGTCAGATGATACCAAAATCGAGCTCTTTGGCATCAACTTGTAGTGTTTGGAGGAGGAATGCTGCCAAGAACATCATGCCCACCGGCAAACATGGAGGTGGAAACATTACTGTGGCAGGCCGTGGTCTGCGGTACGGCAATGGGGGAAGCGGACGCACCTGAGCGGCATCCGCAATCATGACCCGCCAGCTTGAAACAGATGTAGCGGATGTCGGGGTGTGCAAGGGACCTGCCAAGCCCGAGGTCAGCGTGCTGTCTAGACCAGCCTTGCTTCCACCAGAGGCCGGTGCGCTGTGTGGTCTTGCACACCGGCTTGGGGGTAAGTTCGGCTGGATGGCTCCGTGGCCTCAGTCGGGCGATCAGGGCAAATTATGTATTTATGTATACTTTATCATGGGGTTAGTCATCGTACACACAGTTATTTAAATCAAGTGTTTTTTGATTTACAAAAAACATAACTGTGCTGTTGTACTCTGTTTAATGAAACTATAATTACGTCAAGAAACTTGTAACTGAAATATGAATTCTTACGCTTTCAGTCCCTTTCACTTCTCCATAATCTATAAATATGATAAAAGATGTGACTGAGCTTGACTGGCATACAAGTTTAGAAACTGTATTAAAAAGATGAGTGCAATAAACAATGTTAACTTACTCTTTAGCTGGCAGCCAAAACTGCCGAAAGGCTGATTCTGAAAACAGTTTTAACCAACAACCAAAACCATTGAGCTAACAGCCCAAACTGTTAACCCTGTGAGTAACAGTAACTGTTCAGACTAATCCTTGAAGATGTTACTGTTAGAATGCATATATATTGATTGAACCACATACACAATTGTATGTTTTATGTAAATATTGTAAATCAGTGCATTTATAGATAATTAATTACCAAAAATTGACAGTCTGTCTCCCTGGAAGTTGATTTAAATTTGCTGGTAAGCTAATTATTTGTAGTCGCCGTGTATCATGTGACAACCCAAATTCTGGACCCCTGCTGACACAACTCTGACTTACTCAACGACTCTGGTCGGAGTATGTCCACAGAGTAACTTGTGTAATGTACTGTAATTATATTATTTTACACATATAATATATAATTGAACTGAATCTATACTTCACCACCTCTTGACTTACCCTTCATGACAAAAACATCACAAATCTCTTATGCACAGTTACTCTGAAGCTGCATTTGATTTAATTTAATTTAAAAAAAGAGCTCTTTTTCATCTGCAATGGATTCACTGCCCTGCCTATAATCACAAATCACAAAAGAGTGGCAAAACAATTATTATGTCACTCTATCATCTGATTATGCATAATGTGGAGGTCAATAATCCTTTCAGTAAATCAGAGTTTATCAGGGTAAGCCATAAACTTTAGATTGTGCCTTCCACTGCCTTGGAAGTGGCTCAGCTCCTCACTGAGCATGTTTTCTGTCTTCGTGCTATTCCATATTTTGGACTGAGGTCTGCAATTCACGTTTAGAGTCTGGAAGAAATTCTGCGCTCAGGTCAGCCTGTCATAAGGTTTTCATCCTCATAGTAATGACCAGACAAGGAGGCTCAACCAGGAGCTAGAGGCAGCTCTGCATTGTGTAGCGTCCTCCAAGGGAACCACCTAAGCTCCCACCTAGTGTGGACCACAACACCCTAACGTCTGCTGCCACAGAGCTGTCTCCCTTTGAGGTGAGCTTGGGATACCAACCTTTCCTCTTTCCGTCTAAGGAGGCCAAGTTAAATGTCCCATCCATCCACCATCACCTCTGTTGCTGCCAGAGAGTCTGGAGAGCCACTTGGCCACTTTGCTAAAGAATCGCAGAATAAACAGCGTGCAGACTGACATTGCTTTCCAGCGCATAGAAACATCCCTAGTCAGAAAGTCTTGTTGTCAGCAAAAAATATCCAACTTTACAGTGAATCCAAAAACCGATCTCCAAGTTTTGGTGGCTTGTTTGAGATCCTGTATGTGTCTGCACATATACTTGGCCAATAAACACGATTCTGATTCTGTCAATAAATAATTCTGTCATTCCATCTCAGATTACCTCAGTATATGAAAATTCACAACAAAACCAAATTAACTGCTAAACCTTTCCTCACTGTCTTACGAGTAGGTTCATTATTCTGTTGGTTCACAACAATGACAGGTGTTTAAATTCTTTTTTTCTTTTAAGAAGAATTTATTTAGCATAAGAGCACGAAAACACTCTCAAAACACCTCACAACACATAAAACTGTTTTAGTGGCAAAGTGCAAACCCCAAAATAATTATGCTGCAGAAAAATAAAACTACACTAAAACACACACACCAACTATTTAACAGGTTTAATATCTGACTTTATAAAGGCATGGTGCAGACATGAAAAAAATAATTTTCTGCAATATGAGAGTAATGAGCTCCACTCTATCCGGTCGTTAAGTGATGACGTGACGAATCCTACTGCGTTTAGTCCTTAGTGGAGCAACAGAGTCAAGGATGTTGGAGCATATTGAGTTAAAAAGGTTAGCTAGTTCAACTGATAGTTCCGCACTAGGGTTGGCATCATAGAGGAGCGAGTTAGTAAAAGTGGGGGGAAAGTGAGCAGTGGTCACTGAATTGTTCGCATCTGACGCACAGGTCGCTCGCTGTCCAACTCCACATTACACACTGCAACATTAAACATAACTGGGAAATGATCTGATATCCCACAATCCTTGATTTCCATAATCCGATCGTTAAGTGATGACGTGACGAATCCTACTTCCGGGTCTAAAGTAGTCTGCGTTTAATATGGCTTTTGTGTTGTTAACATGTTTAATGTTTTGTATTTTCTTCTATTTAATCTCAAAAAGCCCCTAAAACAGTCAGTGATCCCTGTTGACCTCCCTCGGCTTTTATTACCGCTAATCATTTATTTAAGCTCAGTTTTTAAAACCTTAGGATGTAACTACAGCCCAGCCCATGCAGCAGTATATGAATGACTAACCTCGTATTGTGGATGGATTATCTCAGTTGTTCTCCTGGCTGAAGTTTGGTCCTTTTACAGCATCCTGCCATGCGATTACATTTGTTCCTGTCCACCGAGAACACTCACGTTAACTTTTATCCAGTGGAAAAAAAGTTCGCTTGTTTATATTATGCTAACATAGCTGTGTCGCTAGCGGTCACGTAGCACATCATTATATACCAGCTAGCCAAACTTCAGTAACCCTACAAACGTCACTGCTGTTTAGTTTTCTGTCTTCATTTATGCTGGAAGTGATAGCAGAGCTGTACGTTTTAATTTGTTTCCAAAACCCTGCAGTCAGGACATGCTATATTATATTTAGATAGAAGCTAGCGAGCTAACTTCCTGCTAACTTCTCTGTTAAATGTCATAAATTCCTTTTTCATGGATGCCTGGATGTTAAACTCAATTGTTACACCTGGTAGACCAGAACGCTGATCATTTTATTAAAGATGAAAGACTTTAGACAGTTTTTCAACTCTCAGTAATGCCACAGTGATCGTTTGATATATGGACCTGCAGCGGAGTTTAGACCCAGACACGGCTAGTGACGTCAGACTTAACGACCGGATTGAAAGGTGATAACACCAGAGCACATTTTACATACAGGTGTACAAACATGTGTGTGTGTGTGTGTGCGCGCGCATGTGTGCGTGTGTGTTAACCACGCCTTTTGCTCCATTTCTGAATCTCAGCTTATCTGTTTGTTCTTCTCTGTGCAGAAAACCTGGAACCACTGAGAGTGATTTACTAAGAGACAAAGAGAACTGTGGGTCTGTCTGCACTGATTGCAAATCTTTTTTAAAGCACTTGCTGAAATAACTCTTGCTAGGGTGTTTTTTTAACAGAAGCCCAGTGAATCATCATCAGAGTAATAGCTGCAAATGTTAACAATCCTATCCCAATACTTAATTATGACGCTGATAAAATAATGAAAAATAAATTTTCACTCGATCCAGCTGGACTGCACTGATAATTGATAATTAAGGTTGCTCTCGACTAGCTGCGTGCACTTGATTTGTAGAAACAAATATTCGATGTACATATGTATCTATCCTCTGACTTTTTTGTTTAGCACTGAAAACAAGAAAACATAGCTGGGGCAGTGAATGAACTGAGGCTGAACAAATTGACAGCACAAACTTTGTTATGCAGTGAAATGCACTCCCTGTAGGAGATAATGAAGGTAGTCCCTTGTAATGGTCCTGCTTCCCCTCACCATTCCCTCCTCTGGGACAAAGCCATACACCATGAACTGATAGATATGCAAAAGAGAAGACTGAGTGTAAATTAACTCAGTAATTTAGGTGTTACAGAGGCATAACGTGCCTGGTTGTTGTTGTTTTTTTGTTTTGTTTTGGGGTTTTTTTCCCTTGGGCGGGGGGGGGGGGGGGGGGGGGGGTATTCTTTCTTTCTTTTCCTTCATTTTATTATGTGCTGCTATATGTGGTGTGGTGTAAATGCCACTAGAAACACTATGGAGGCATCAACAATTTACATTTTGACGCCAGCCGTAGATCTGGCTCCTGTTATACCATAATCATTACTACATCTGAGGCCAACGGGAGCATTTTACTCACTTCCCCAGATAAGCGTGTCCACCTTCAAGCCAAGCTAATGATCACTAGTCTTTGAAACTGTGGTGGAGCCACAGTGTGATGCACTGTGCACAAATTTCTTTGCTGGTTAGAAAACAATTATACCGTAAATCATTGTGTTTGAATCTGTTTATTGCTCTCAGCACAGCCACACAGCAAAGTTGGGCAGAAAGAAAACAGGGTTCAAACAGGATGACAAGGAAATAACAGAGCACAATAAGGTGGTACAGTGATTAGCAGTAGTTTTATCAGATGGTAAGAATGGGTTTCCTCTAGATACAAACCAACTGCCTTAAGGACAAGAAGTGTGGAACCTCTTAAGATAAGATAAGATAAGATAAGATAAGATAAGATAAGATAAGATAAGATAAGATAAGATAAGATAAGATAACTCTTTATTGTCATTGCACAGTCATACATAGTACAGTAGTACAATGAAATTGGAAAAACTGTCCTACGTCGGCACTACATATAACACAACACGACACGATATGACACATCACAACGTAACAAACAACACAACACAGTATATTAACTTAGTATAAAAAAGAAGAATAAGTGTATGTGTATTGCACACTGTTATTATTGCACATTAATTATTATTGCACCTTGTTATAAATATAAATATTATTGTTATCGTTTTAAACATTGTTACCTCCCCCTAAAAAGTCCAGGGAGGTATCCAGTCAGGTCAGCTATTTACATTGATCAGGGCTATTGCCCTGTTGTAACAGCTGTCCTTGAGTCTATTTGTTCGGGACCTCAGCAGCCTGAACCTCCTGCCAGACGGCAGCAGCTTAAACACCCAGTGTCCTGGGTGTGTGCAGTCCCGTAGGATGCTGCGTGCCCTCTTGAGACAGCGAGTGCTGTACAGGTCCTTCAGGGAGGGAAGAGGATGTCCAATGATTTTTTGGGCCATATTGATGACCCTCTGGAGTGCCTTTCTGTGTGCTGTGGTGCAGCTGGAGAACCACACACCGATGCAATATGTCAGCACACTTTCAATGGAGCAGCGGTAGAAGACGGTCAGCAGCTCCTTCTTCAGGTCCATTTTTCTGAGGATTCTCAGAAAGTGGAGACGCTGTTGGGCCTTCTTTAAGACCGCAGAGGTGTTAGAGCTCCATTGGAGGTCTGTGTCTATGTGCACACCCAGAAACTTGAAACTGGAGACCCTTTCCACGCACTCCCCGTTGATGCTGACAGGCTGCAGCTCGGACTTCCTCCTTCTGAAGTTAACTACCAGTTCTTTTGTTTTGGTGGTATTGAGGTCCAGGTTGTTGTCTGCACACCAATCTGACAGCCTCTGAACTTCAGCTCTGTACGCCGTCTCATCTCCCCCTGAGATGAGCCCCACCACAGTGGTATCATCTGCAAACTTGATGACTGTGTTGTCTGGGTGGGAACTAACACAGTCATGTGTGTATAGAGTGTACAGTAGGGGACTCAGTACACAGCCTTGTGGAGAGCCGGTGTTGAGGTTGAGGGCTGAGGAAAGATGAGGCCCCACTCTAACTCTCTGTACACGGTCTGAGAGGAAGTCTCTGATCCAGCGGCAGGTGGTGGAAGGAAGTCCAATTTCCAGCAGTTTAACTATTAGTCTGTCCGGGAGTATCGTATTGAAAGCAGAGCTAAAGTCAACAAAGAGCAGCCTGGCGTAACGGCCCTGCACTTCCAGGTGAGAGATGGTGGTGTGGAGCGTTGTAGCAATGGCATCTTCAGTTGATCTGTTAGCTCTGTATGTGAACTGGAGCGGGTCGAGTATGGATGGCAGGTCGAGTCGAGTCTTAAGCTGCTGAGGTATCTCAAGCTTTGCCAGCCTCCATCCATCCTTTGTCTTCTACTCATCCAGTCCAGGGTTGCAGGTGGGATGGAGCCTATCCCAGCTGCCATAGCGATAGGCTCCCCATTTACACCCTGGACAGGTTGCTAGTCTGTCGCTGGGCTAACACACACAGACAGACAACCATTCACACCTATGGGCAATTTGGAATTACCAATTAACCTATCCCCACAAACAAGACATGTGGGAGGAAATTGGACTAGCTAGAGAGAACCAAACAGAAAGACCCCACCCAAATGGTGAAACCCAGAGCCTCCTTGCTGTGAGGCAACAGTGTTAACCACTACACCGCCATGCTGACCCCTTACACCTCTGCCAGCTTGTTCAATCACATTATCAGTGATGCATCTTGGGTTTGGATGGCCAGGACTACAAGACCTGGAGTGTACAAATTATCAGCCAATCAGCTTCTGTGTTACCCCACAATGATCTTCAAATGAGCCACCATCTCTCCCAATCAATGCCGATTTGGCAAAAGGTGTAGGATGACTGACAGCATCCATAGAGCCCAGCTGCATTTGGAAAGACCCCGGCAGGAAAAACAAGCCCGTTCTTATAGAATTTCTGGTAAATGAAAAAGTCTCACCAGGCTCATCTGGCATGCTTTTGGGACACATGACATGTCCAATGTGTCTAATTGCTCTGCCAGAATGTAACTAGACTGTACAATGCCCAGCAGTAACTTTGCTGCTTTTCAATGTCAGTGTTGGGATCAAACCTACCAAAGCTCTTTTTCCTCTATATAGACAAAGCAACAGCCGATTTTTAGCTTCCCTGGAACCTGCTGTATACCTGTTATGGCCCTGGCCATATTCATTACAGTTTAGTATTTCTTCTGTGTGCTGTTTTGTGCATTAGTATGACCCTTCTTCTTTATCTCTGAGTCTCTCTCTCCAGGTCTCCTAATAATTGGTCAAATCCATGGCTTTAAATCCAGCCTTCAACATCACACACATTAGTGGAAGGATTGGCTGGATGTGATGCCATGCAGCTAAATTTAAAGACATGCAGCGGGAGCCACAGGCAGATGGGGCAATGGTTGTCAATGGTTTAACCCTGAATAAGTGTTCAAATACTTGGCTCCATCATTTCCAGTGATGGCCAGAGGTGGCAAATGTACAGCATATCTGTACTTAAGTAGAAGTACAGATACTAGTGTTAAAAATACTCCAGTAAAAAGTACAGTACTGATTCAACTTCTTTACTTGAGTAAAAGTAAAAAATAACTCTTTGGAAAATGTTTCTACCAGCAAAGCTAACTGAACTTCTTCCTATATTAAGGTAATAATAAAATAATGTTAGTAGATGGAAATACAAACTTTATTTCAGTCTCTCAACTTGAATCTGTAAAGTAGACCATGAGCAGAGAAAAAGAAGGAAAATTAAAAAAACAAACAAAAGCAAAACAGTAGCTCTATTTTGCCTACACTGCACTAAAGAGGAAAATGAGTAGGGAAGAGGTTAGAGTGGGTTTCAGCAGGTGGATGATCCCTAAAATCACCTGTAATGGCTCAGTGTAGAGAAAAGAATCACAACTCACAATAATTTCTATTGTAGATTTTCCTAGTATACAGGCTGTGATTCAGCTACTTTAAGATGGCGATTTTAAGATGACGCGGCCACATCCAGACGCCTTCCTGACCGCTCCGTTCCGATTGTGCACCTTTTTAGTTTTTGCACAAGTTGAGGAGCGTGTCAGGTTACATTTCACTGTGTGTTATACTTGTATAACTATGCATGTGACGAATAAAGAACCTTGAACCTTGAGCTAACCTGCTGCTCTTTTTGGATATACACAACCGAAGTCAACAACTGGATTCAACCAAATGTCAGCTGATGTTTGATGAGTTGTCCTTTTTTTTCTATAAAGTTGTTATGAAGGTGGAATTCAGTAAATGAATCTCAGTACCATCAGCTTAACTTTAAATTAATCTCTGCAACACTTCATTTAAGCTAACTCTGACCATGAAACCACAGCTGCTGAAACCAGTCACACACACTTTAAATCCAACACAGTACAGCAAATTATCCTGTTTATCAGAGTATTTTCATGCACCCTTTAAAATGAATTAATGTTGCATGAAATAAATAAATAACACAGTAAGTCTACCTCAGTTCTTACCTTTAAATCTAACCTCTGTTGTCCGTCTCCTGTCCTGTTTTTCTGATCTTTCTCCATCTCTGAGTGAAGTTAATTCTCTTTCTTTTCTCTCCCTGTGAAATACAGCAACTGGACCTTTAGCCAGCAACACACTGTGAGACCAACTGCACACAAACACTTTGTTTGTTTGCTGATGTTTGTTGAGTATGTTGTTTGTATGTTGCATTTAAAATTGCCTGCCACAACATGTTATTGCCTTTATCCTCGCTCATCTTCTGTACTGCTAGGTAGATGTGGAAGTAACGCAAACGTAACTTATGGACACCTGCAGTCATTCTGGTGTCTAAAGGCTCGCAGTTGCAGATAAGATGCAAGAATCATGACTTCAATGGTGTGTATTGAAGACCTGTTGGACAGCTTCAAATACCTCGGAGTTCACATCACGCAGGACCTGTCAGGACCTGTCATGGTCCTGTCACATCAACACCGTGGTGAAAAAGGCCCGACAGCGTCTCTACCACCTCAGACGCTTGAGAGACTTCCAACTGCCCTCCAAGGTGCTCAGGAACTTTTACTCGTGCACCATAGAGAGCATCCTGGCGGGAAACATCTTAACCTGGTTCGGGAACAGCACCATGCAGGACAGACGAGCTCTACAGAGGGTTGTGCGGTCAGCTGAGCGCACCATCCGCTCCGAGCTCCCTGACCTGCACTCAATCTACAGCAGGCGGTGCTGGACCAAGGCCAGGAAGATCGTGAAGGACCTCAGCCATCCCAACAACAGACTGTTCTCTCTGCTGAGGTCAGGAAAGCGATTCCGCTCCCTGAAGACCAACACAGAGAGACTGAGGAGGAGCTTCTTCCTGCAGGCGATACGGTCTCTCAATCACACCACCACACAGTACTGACCCACACATATGGTTCTTACACACACACTGGACTTTCTGGACTTTGTTTTTGCACAACACTGGTCACTATATTCTTCATTTCCGGTTAATACTTGTACAGCTGCTGTTATTGTGTATATATTTATTTATATTTAGATTTCTTCATACATTCTTATATAGTTCTATATTGTGTATTGTGTATTTTGTTGTACAGTTATTTTATTTTCAACTTTAATTTATATATTTTATCTTATTCTTCCCAGTTAAATTTACCCTTCATTCTAATTTGTGTTGTACAGTTATTTCATTTTTAACCTTAATTTATATTTTATTCCTTCCTAGTTAAATTTACCCTTTTTAATTTTTCATATTTATTTCCTATCTTATTCATAGCCTTTTCCTTTTTTGTTTTCTTTAGGTCACGAGCAGTTGTCCAAGCATTTCACTACATATCGTACTGTGTATGACTGTGTACGTGACAAATAAAATTTGAATTTGAATTTTGAATTTGAAAAAACACCTTATGTCTCAAGCTCAATGACCTCAAGAGAGACTGAAGAAGAGAAGGCATGACCATCTTTAAGAGGACATACGGGGAGTGTGAACTTCATGCCAGAGGATTACTTCAACTTTTTCATATGGAATGCAGCTAAGCCTGTGCTTGCATGAGAAAAATCACTTATTGTATACAATTTTATAAACTATTGTTATAGTTATAGAGAAATTATCGTTCCCCCCCACACTCCCTAGCAGATCATTACATGGAGAAACCTTTGGAATGCAAGCATGCTGATCCACACAGGTATGCACACATGGGTATTCACAGACGCGGACTAAAGCTTTCTTGGCTGCTGCCTCAAAGCACACTGTGCGCTGTCTATCTTGCGTGCTGCACAATATCGTTTATTATTTAGTAAATATTGATATCTATGACTAGCTAGTTTATTGTGATGGTGCTTTGTTTTCTCTATTATTATGTTGCTCTTTGTTGTTTGCTGTCTCCTCTGTTTGTTTTTTTTGTTTGTTTGTTTTTTTTTTCTCCATACAGGTGACCCAGGAGTTCTTTTTTTTCTCTCTCTCTCTTCCCCCCCCCTTCTCACCGTCTCTTCTCCCCTTTGGTTTTCTTTCTTTCTCTCCCCCTCTTTCTCTCATTCATTCCCCCTGTCCTATTTATTTAAAAAAAAAAAAAATGACAAAGGATGAACTGAAGCTCTGCCATCACGTAATGTCGGATACTGCTGTTTCTGATGTCATTTAGAAAAAAAAGAAAAAAAAAGAAAAAAAAAAAGAAGAGAAATTATCGTTGAAACACACACACACACGCAGCAGCCAAAACATGTAAATAACATGTTGCCAGGTAACTAGAGTGTTGTTTTACACGTTCTGTGGTGTCATAATAACTCCTTTGGAGATTCAAGGTGTAAAGGTTTGTATATCTTTCTCTTTATGCCACAAACCCCAAAGGTCACTATTGATAAACTTATTTTAGGAAAAGTAATGGAATTTAAAGTTATGGCATTTCCATTTCACAGTTAGATACTTTAAAATGCAATGATGGACAAGAAAGGCAAGCAGCGCTTGCCTTGAAAACACACAAAAAAAAACCAAATTAATTAAAATGTACTAAAAAGCGATCTTTGTCCTTTCCTCTTAAACAGTGCTGTTGTTTCTCCTTGCCTATATGTAAAAGTTACTGCTTGCTAATGTTAAAATGCCAAAGGAGTCAAAATGACACATTTGGCACCTCCAGTGCTAAACTTTTAACCTTGCAGAAACATTATTTGAAGCATCTTTTCGGCATTTAAACATTAAAAATTAAAACATTAAGATGTGCAGACGGATGTATGGCTGTACAATCTGAGAACACGATGCCTCTGCAAGCATACTAAGCAGCACACTGACAAATATCTTGACTATATTTGACCTTTTTAGCAATGGCAGACAGCTTTTAATCACCACTGCACGCCATACTGTATTGTGAACATTTACATCTACCTGTCCAATCGAGACTTTGATGTTAAAGATAAGATTCAATTAGCAGCAGGAAAACCAGGTCAGATCCCCCCGTAAAGACACCACCTGGCTCTTAGTCTCGCTCTCTCACGCATGCACAGGTGGGAAGTGAATTACAATGCGTTGCTTGATTAACCTCAGCATGGAGCTGAGCTGTTATGTTTAGAGAAGGAGAAGGAGCTCTTCAGTCAGATCCATTAGTATTTACGGCCACAGCATATCACTGTGGTGGTATATTTTCTATAGCACTGCAGTCGAAAGCTCGAAAGTCACATGCACGTAAATATCTTCTGAACAGTTGAATATATTCTATTTAAATTACATTTAGTTTTAACTGACTGTAACAGGAGATGGTTTATGTTTGGCGTAAATGAATGTAGTTGAATTTATTGCAGTACTGTTTATTTATTTTTGTATGAATTCACAAGTCACCACTGTGGTCTAAAGTCATCAGCACACTGAAGTCCGATTTCCACATTCTACCAAAGCGTCCAGGAGTCAGCGCCTGTAGACGCTGCGTCAGTTTGATTGGTCCATGCTCTTTGAGTTTGGAATATGATTGGCTGTCCACCTCTATGCCCGACTGAACGTGGCTACACCAGAGCCGAGCACGTCAAGACGACAAGCGAGCCGGAACTAGGTGTACTAAGAGAAGTAGGCCGAGTGTGCTTTTAAGATTGACGCATGATTTTTGTTATGATAAAGATATACTGAATAATTATTTCGAGACAAAGATTCCGACTTATTTTTTATTATTATTATTTTGTGTGTGAACTTTACTACCGCAATTCCCGCACAATAGTTAAATATCGAATATTTTTAGGGCAATGCCCTTTTACTTTGAAAGGCACACCCGGAAAGCTAACTGTTGTACTGTATGTGTCAGTGCTGTTACCTGTCAGTAAGTGAAGCAGAGATAGGCATGTACAGACAAATGAGCTGAGGACATGTCATTATTGTAGTAACAGCGCTGCTGCACCGAGTCCAGCCGGCTCCACGTCCGCTGTTAGCTGCTATAGCTCGCTTTCCTCGCAAGGTAAGACAAGCTACCAGCGCTCCCTCACTATTCCCGACGTGGACCGTACCTCGTAAACAAATGTGAAATCTTAAGACAAGTCTCGTATGGCGATCAAAATCCCAGCGGTGAGAACGCGTTGAAAATATTGTTAATATTTTACTTGTATGAGCCTACAATTCGGCATTCGCTAAGTCCATAAATAGTTCGTTTCAAGTACAGTTTGATCGGATTTATGCTTGCCTTTTCCGCAAGTGACCATTCGGGGGCTTTGTACTGAACAACTACAGGTGACGTTTTAGGAAAAGCACTTGTTGATCCCTCCGTAAAGTTCCCAAAGTGCTCCCCTCTTTAAGGTTTCAGGTCTCAGTTTCAGTTGTGTACACGTGGAGGTAAAATAACACTTCAAAAATGTATAAGCACACTAAACTTACTGAAAATATGATTTGCATTTAAATTGTATGTGGTTTGGGTTTTTTTTTAATACACAATATGTTGTGTTTTTTGAAATGTCTTCACACTTTAAGACTCTGTTACTTAGGTGTAGTATACTGAAATTTGATTTTAGTTTTTACTGTATATGCCTTTCTGTACTATTAGGCTATCAAGATGACTGCATGGGTTATTCAGATGATGGTGATGGTGCTCTCTGTCTTTACTGGCAGCAGCCAGGGGAAGAGGGACAAGGTGCTCTACTGTTCTGGTAAGTCATGCAGATCTGACAGAAGCTTTCTGTCTCAAAGAATATTGCTGCTATTTTAAGGAAAACCACAACTGAACTGCAATGCAAAAGCATCTCACCAAGTAACTCCAGAGTTGGCAAAAGTACAGACATTCTGTGCTTAAGTACAAGTACAAATACTACTGTTAAAAAATACTTCAGTAAAGTTGAAGTGCTGATTCAACTTCTTTACTAAAGTAAACATAAAAACTGCAGGCTCAGAAATGTACTCAAAGTAATAAAGTGAAAAGTAGCTCTTTGGAGGATATTTCTATTTTCCTGCAAAGCTAACTGAACCTCATGCAATATTTATATGATAAAATAATATCAGTAGATGGGAATACAAACTGTAAAACTTTTTTAAAAATTCGTATTATACTCAGCTTGAATCTAAAGAAAAGGGACGGTGCGATTCCACATGTACAGACCCAATATCTGATTTAAAAACCTCATCAATCCTCATCTTTTAATCTAACCTCTCTTCTTCCTCTCCTGTCCCGTCTTTCTTATCTTGCACAGTGTGTTGTGCACAATAAATGCAAAAATGAGGAGAAATACTTACAACATGCACAAACATATGACCCACAGCATGTAATTAATTTGCATGAATGTAATGTTGTTGATATGCTGCTTAGAGATGCTGGTGGAGCCAGTGATAATCGATAAGGGAATCAAATCGGGAATCAATTCCCATCCATAGCATTTTGACCTTGTAGCACTTCCACAAACATCAGTATGAGACTGAATTCTGGATGATTTTTCATGTTACTTACGTACTGATGTTCACTAAATTCCAGGCTGTGAGCTGTTGCTTGTATTGTTTCCATCACTGAGGTTTACCTCTGTTTCCCAGCATGCAAGGCAATCGTGGATGAACTGAACCACTCAATCAGTCAGGTGGACCCAAAGAAAACCATCAATGTCGGCAGCTTTAGACTCAACCCTGATGGAACCATGAAAGACAAAAAGGTACTTTATGCCAGTGTTTACACACACACACCACTCACTTGCCAAAGCCCCAACAGATGCTTCCTCATCGGTGACCCCCCTATGAGTAAAAAGTGGGAAGGAGGATCAAAGTTTTAACAGGAAGAAACCTCCAGGAGAACCAGGCTCAGGGAGGGGCAGCCATCTGTCGTGACTGATTAGGGTTGATGGGGGACGACAGGACAAAGATACACTGTTTAAGAGTTGCAGAAACCAGTAACAACTAAAGATTAAATACAGAGTGGTGTGTAAACACACAGTGAGTGCAGGTGAATCACAGTGCATCATGGCAGGCCCTCAGCAGCCTGGGTCTATTGCAGCATAACTGAGGGAGGACTCTGGGTCACCTGATCCATCCCTGACTATATTCTTAAAAAGTTAAAGTTTGAAGCTTAATCAGTGTCTGTCTCCCGAATCCACCAAAGAGGGGTCTTAAGGCTCTGCCTTCCATTCTATTTCTAAATATCCTATGAACCACATGTCTGAGAGTGAAGTGTTCTCTCTCGTCTTCATTATTCAAGACCTTGTATGCGAGAAGAATTTTAAAGTTCTGGGTTTAACAGGCCAATGAAGGGAAGCCATTACCGGTGAAATTTGCTTTCTTTTTCTAGGAATGACGTTTTCCAGCTCTAAGTGGAGCATTTTGGATCAACTGAAGGCTTTTCAAGGAGTTTTTAGGACAGCCTGATAACATTGAGTTACAATAGTCCACCCTCGAATAGATGCATAAACTAGTTTTTTAGCGTCACTCTAAGACAAAATGTTTTGAATTTCCTACACATTTGTTTAAAAAACTCTAAGGTTCCTCACAGTGTTACTGGAGGCCAAGGCAATGCAGTTCAGAGTAGGGCTGCTCAATTAATCAAATTTTAATCACGATTACAATCTGGGCTTTCAACGATCATTAAAAATGACTGAGCCGATTATTAGCCCCTCCCTCGTGCTTTACTCTCGCGCTGCTCTGTGTGGCAAATCGAGCGCACCTCTCTGCATTTCGAACACGTGTCACAACAATTAAGAGCAGCGGTCTCCAACCTTTTTTTGCGCCACGGACCGGTTTATGCCCGACAATATTTTCATGGACCGGCCTTTAAGGTGTCGCGGATAAATACAACAAAATAAAACTAGTACCGGTACCGAAAAAAGAAAATTTATTCATAACACACGTGGAAAGACCCAGGAAAACAGAGTAAACGATAAAAACGATAACAAAATAACGCTGAAAACCGATAAAAACCCTGAAAACTATACATTTCACACCTGAGCCTCAACGAACCAAACGACTCACGCACCGGTACCGGTCTGAGGCCCGGGGGTTGGGGACCGCTGATTAAGAGGACCCGAGGGAAGCTCGGAAAGCTAAGCAGAAGTTATTTGGAGAGGAGAGTGACTGCTGTTGGTTGAAAAGAGAGGTAAAAACCTTCAGTGGTGTGGAAACATTATGGGTTCAGTCAGACGTGGATCAAGTGGACACAGTGTGTAAACTTTGCTACGGTGTCGTAGCTGCACCACAGAGCAACACTGCAAAGTTCACTAAACATAGATGTTTACATTTTTCATTTATTTTTTATATTGCAAACATTTGCACTGTTATCAGTATTTGCACACTATTTTATATTATTTTTTGACAATCTTTAAAGTCATTATTCAATACATTGTTATTGTTAAATAAATATCGCCAAAGAATCGAGATCTCAATTTCAGTGAAAATAATTGTGATTATCATTTTTGCCATAATCGAGCAGCCCTAGTTCAGAGTAAGCATCAAGAAATCTCGGGAAATCTTGGGATAAAAGGAAGGCTGGTGATTGGTCTATAATTAGCTAAGACCCCTTGTCTGTGAAGGTTCTCGGTCATCCAGGTCATCGTAGTTTAAGGAGCTTGGAAAGAAAAGCGTCTGGACTTTTTAAGTTACTTAAGTTACTTCTTAACTTAAGTTACTTCTTAACTTAAGAAGTAACTTAAGTAAGTCCAGACGCTTTTCTTTCCAAGCTCCTTAGACTAAGACCCCTTGGTTTAACTGATGGCTTTTCAAGTAGCAGTTTAATTACTGCGAGCTAGAAGGTCTGTGGTACATTGCCCATTAATAGAGAGAGTTGATTAAAATAGAAATTGAAGCATAAATAAATAGTTGGACTTCTTTGAACAGTTTTGTAGGAATGGGTCCTAAAGACACGTTGATGGTTTGGTAGTTGCTGAAGTTAACTCGGAGAGATCAGTTAATTCTCAACACACTCTCACCAAACTCTCTGCACTTGCTAGCACATCTCCACGTTAAGCACTCTAAGCTGCTGCACATCCTTTCCATCTCGATCACCCCGCCTAGTCCATTTGTCCTTCCTGTTTAGCCAGTGAAATCAGAGCTGCTGGTTTGAGTGTATTAAACAGTTTGGGTATACTGTATGTAGCCATAGGGAACACAATAGACTACTTCCACAGTTTAGGGACTCATTTCTGCACACAAGACATGATAAATGTGTCATAAAACACATGACCAAGTTGCTATGCATTCTTCAGCAGTCTTCCTGTAATCCCATCCGACCCGAGGCTCTTATTTGCCTTTGATTTTTTTCAAAGACTGACTGAACATCATGTACATTTTAACAGTGCAATCGGGGTACAAGGAGCCATTTCTACATAGATGCTGTGATTAACAGATGCGGTCTTTTCATGGAGGAGTCGATTGATCTTTGTTGTTACTGTGGCTGTGTGCATGACACTGTGTGAGCGCAGAAGATTGATCCAGGCTATTGTCCTGCTGTAATGAGGTCACCCCCCCCCCCCCCCCCCCCCCCCCCCGGAACTATGACATTTCCTGTTGCTCAGAGGCCAGAAAATCATGAGGTTTACAGCTATACTATTGATTTCTGGAGCTTTAGCGTTTGTTGTGACTATCACTATCACGATAACTGCACCGATCAGTGTGTGCACGTAGGCGTCGACACCTACAGGCAAATTCAGAATCACAGATCTTGCCTTATGACAACTGTTTTCAACACTGATATTACTAGCTCAGTGTAGCCATTAGATGTTCTGTGTGACGACATAAGTCATCAAGTTTTACTGCATAATTTTCCTCAAAACAAAGTCCAAACTATCCTCTAAGCATTTACATGTATCCTGATTAGAGTTAGAAAACAGCATTCCAGTCACCCAGCAGGGAGAATGAGCTTCCTCCAGCAGTGAGCTCCTGCTCTACTCTGAGCTGACACTTTCCTCTACCTGTTGTATTATCTGGTCAATCAGATGTTATTGAGCCACATAAGAAGCCAAACCTTGATCCCATGCCCTCCCGGCTCCCTTCTTTTCAGCAGCTTTTGACCTAGTGTGAATCAGAGAGGGAGGGATGTCACAGCTTAGATGCCATCAGTGAGGAGGATTTGCAGGTTTTAAGTCTCTGCTCTTTGGCCTTGTCACAGTAGGACTTCCTGGGAGTATGGGGCTGCTCTGTGCCACAAAAGTTAAACCTGCCTGCCACAACAATGCCACATTTAAGGCTTCCAAAGACATTGAACTTAGTTGGAGCGGGTTGATCTCATAGTGAACGGTGGGAAGTCATGCATTGAGAATGAGAGGATGCACAATAGCATGCTGACACAATGACACATAATATCATGGTCTAGAAATGTGACTCAGTGAGGTGACAGTCATTTTTTTTTTAATCCAACAAGGATCTTTTATTTTTCCTTGGAGGTTTCTTAAAGGAATAGTCTAACTTCCAAACAAATTTCCTTTCTTTGCTTACTGTTTGATTTGGTTGATATCAGTCTCATGTCTGAGACTCTTACTGCACACGGCATTAAAAAAAACAGCGACAACCCTCAGGGCAACAAAATGAACCCATTGTTGGAGTGCCAAGTTTTGGGACTTCCAAAAGTCAGTCAGTCCCAATAAAATTCCACGTTAACTTGACCTGCTAAACAGCATAAAAAGCATGTTTGAAGTTTCCCACTTCACACCGTTATTGATGTATGAGACTAGTATTTCATTATTCAACTTGTCATGTCTCAGGTCTCTTTTGTCTTCCTCCCCTCACCCCAACCGCTGTTGCACCTGTGCAGCACATAATACACCTTCTAACTTGGCAACATTAGTAGCTAACTTGGCGCTCCTGCTTATTATATAAATATGGTATCTTTTGGCTCTTAAAAACACAACAACAGCGACAACATGGCGAATGTTGAAGCCTTAACGTGAATTCTAAAGCCAGTGGGGAACACTGTGGTGGCTACATTCATCAGTTTGTGGACAGGACATGTTCTTCTGTGAGCTCCAGAGGCAGCGTTAGCATTGTGAACGGCCTTTGGGGCCCAGGCCCATCCAAAAGGATGACTGTGCCCCCTCAGCTGAATTCTACTGACTTACTTTTACAACTATAGGTAAAATTAATCGTTGTACAATAATAATTGTTATTGTAGTAACAACCAAGCCCATATTAATAATTTGGTCAATAGCAATTTAGAGCATCTACAATGAAATAGTAAAGTTAGTGAGTCTAATTCCCTCCTGTCAGAGTTGGTTGCCTGTCTAGTCCATCTTCTGAGGTGCTGACCCTGTTTAGAGGTGCTCGTAGATGTATGTTTGAAGTTTGGACAGTGTAGAAGGTCAAAAACACAACATGTGAACAGCCAGATTTTCCCTAGTTCAAGTCTTCATGATGGCTTTAGTGGATTTTATGAGATCATCACTAGGCCAGCATTTGATGTATTTCATCGTGGCATATCAAAAGTCAGCTGTCACTAGAGATGAAATATGATAAACCAGATCTGATCAGATGCTGAAAGGTTAAATACACTGGACTTCTTTCTGATTTCTAAGAATCACTTAGAAATAAATCACAGAAACTGGAGCATCACGAGACTTTCTAACCAAGTTTTCTAACCTCTGGCTAGTTTTTTTAAAATCTGGCTAATGAGAATAAACAGCATTATCAGCCTAAATTTAAAAGCACTATGAGAGCACAATTACAGTGAGAAAGGACCATTTGAGTGCTTTGAAATACTCACATTTACCACTGTAACAAACTAAGGAATGACTAAACTTACCTGACCATGAACACAACAGCCTGTAAAATGCCTCCACTCCTCTGTTAAAATACATAGAATATTATTTTATTCTGGATTTAAATATTTCAAAGACAAAAGATTTTTTACCACTTATTTTCAATACAATATGAAGTACCCAGATAACTTGAGCAAAATATCGTGCGACACATCCAGTTAAAAACAGTCTGGCATGAAGTAAAATGATACAAGGAAGCTTTAAATCTGCAGTTTTCAACTGTTAAAACAATAACTCTAGTTATGCTTGCTCCTCAGTAGAGCTAGCTAGATGCTAAAGTAATGTGACCAAGGCTTTCCCGGCGTGTGCACAAACACATGATAGGGACGAGGAGGAAAAAGGACCTCTTGTGGATGTAAGCAGAACCGTGGGATGAAGCTTTTCTCCACGGGCTAAACTCTAAGCAAAGTTGTGGCACAAGAACAATGATATTAAGTATCAATCCGCCCATCAGATTTAAACACTCACTAGGTGCTTCTGTCATATTCTTTGCTTTTGCCAGTTTTGTTTATGTTCATCAGTGCCATGTCTTACTCTTGTAGTATCTCCGGTTTGGCCTATAATATGGTCCTTTACACCACAGAAAAAGAAGGAGCTTGTGGAGCTTAGCGTACTGTTGAGAAAGTCTTCTCACCTGACTTCTGACAAGAGTGAAGAAGCTTTACCGCCAAACAGTGTTTCAGTCCTTGTGCTGACTCTGCTCGCCACTATCTTCCAAACTGCTGACATCAAGAAGCCCTGGTTTATGATTTAGAGCTCCTATAAAGACGCATAGCATTTCCATTCAGAATGACCAGCTGGTTACTATTAGCTTTACTACTCTATCATAATGAAGTAATATTATTACTGTTAGACCTTTATCAACGACTGCTATTAGAAAATTTGGGATTTAAATGATATATAAAGGTCAAAAATACATTTTAGGTTCTCCTTCCACTTGCTGCCAATGTGACATTATTATTGTTATTTTATTGTTTATTATCATTATTATTATTGTTAATTTATGGGTCTTCATTGGCCAGAACAATGACATTGAAAGGCCCCTGTCCACAGTGGTGCAATAATGGCTCCCTGTCCAATGGGAATTGAATGGAGGATAGCTTCCCTGAGAAGCCTATTCTCTGGGCCAACCAGTCACACCCCACTACCACCTCAGCCACCACCCCCCACCCCATTCTTCAAACAACACTGTGACTGACAGCTCCCTTTCACACGGCTGCAACTGGCAAGGAAGGGCTTTAATTCCAAACCATTTTGTAGCATGGCATGATAATGACTTAGACCCAAGCCCATGGATTGACATGGTTTTATTGTAGGGCCGGGGAGAGCAGCCCTTTTCTTCTCTTTTTTCATGCTGTTTGGATGAGATTGAGGATTTAGTTTTATATTCAGTTTCATTCTCATATAATCATATATATAAAAAGAAAGATATGACTGACATGATGACAATACAGGAACATGTATTATCAATTATTTCTGCAATGAATCAGTTAATTAAACCTGTGAATGTTGCATTGTCAAACATGTACTGTTTTTAAGTCAAACTCCAAAGTATTACATTTGTGCAACAGCTTCAACAGATGATGCTATATATGAGTATTGTTTCTACTGAATGTGCCTTCAGTAGCACTTAAGCTGCCGTTCAGTAATGACTCACTAAATACAGGCTGCGGTCAAACCTACCAACTAAACCTTAATCTGACTGCTGAAGCTGGGACTTTAAACAATGATGAGAAATGACTAACTGAAATATGCAAATATAAACTATGACTTGTCGTTTATATTATTATTATAAGCCTTCCGTCAAATTGGCATGGATATTAGAGTGTAATAAAAAACGAACCTAGCAAGCTTCAGGTAAAGATGATTTTGTGAAAACAGATCATGTGTTCTTCAAAATCATTAAAACAGTGGCGGCTTCTGCACATTCTCAAATTAGCTTTTTAAAAGCTTGGTGGGAAAAAAACCAAGGTATTTAAATATGTCAACATGGTTCTAGGAAAAGTGTGACCAGCATCAATTAATTGACCAAGTTTTAATCCAATAAACAAAAAATTCAGTCATTGAGTGAAAGAAATGACAGCACTGATGCCAAAGTCACCACAAGCAAGTTTTGATTGATAGGCGAGCCTCATCGCCACTGCTCTACATGACCTACATCCCCTAGTGCCTGGCCCTTCCAACCTTTAGCCCTGTGCTGTAACACCTTCTGTCGACCAGCCAACTTTCTTCCTTCTTCCTCAGCACACTGTTAGCAACCCTAACAGTGTTGTCAGGCTCAGGGTCTTCTGCAAGGATTAATGCAGCGTCGGAGAGCTCAGGTGGTTCTAATTGTCAGAGGAATCGCTGGCTGGTTTTGCTCTACTACCCAAAATTTCAGTTTGCTGAGCAGGAAGAGGCAAAGATTTGATGAAAGACAGATGGCAGAGCAGTCCTTTGTCACATCATCACATCTCAAAGTGTGTGTGTGTGTGTGTGTGTGTGTGTGTGTGTGTGTGTGTGTGTGTGTGTGTGTGTGTGTGTGTGTGTGTGTGTGTGTGTGTGTGTGTGTGTGTGTGTGTGTGTGTGTGTGTGTGTGTGTGTGTGTGATCAGTATGGCTGGTTAGAGAAACAGAAGAAGAAACAAAGGCTGAGAGTATAATTTATCTATCATTATAAGATCCAGTTCATCTGCAAGAGGCTCAAAAACGCTCCCTTCTTCCTCTGTGTTCTCTCACCACCCAAACTGTCCCCCACCCCCAACCTCCGTCCTGCCACTCTTTGACCAAAGAAAACAAGGAAGATTTCCTCCTTTGATCGTCAGAGGATGGAGGGGCTGAATGGGCCAAAAGACAGCGCAGAGGCAGGGTGGGGGCCGAGGAGATGAGCCGTTTACCCTGCACTTGGCTTCTGTTTAGGCCTTCTGCTTCTCCCATCTCCTCCTCCTACAACCCCACCCTTCTCTGGATCCCAACCCCTCTTTTTGCTAGTTCGAGGTATAACAAACACTGAAACCCACCCCTCCCCTACTTCACCCTTTTCAGTGCCCTATCCTTGCATCTTCACCCCTGGGCGTCACCCCTGTCACCCAATATCCTTCCGGGGATGGAGGGAGCAGAGCACAGCACCTGTCTTGACCCGTCTAGACACCACCGCCCTGTTGATTTGTCTTGAAAGGGATGGGTGGTGGAAGAGCATGGCTGAGTTTGGATGGAGGGTTGGGGAGGGTATTCATGCAGGTTAAAAGTCAAAGTTGGAGGGTGAGGTATTTCAGCGTTGATGGAGAAAACACAGCGGAAACAAGAGGCCACCCCACTGACCCACCCTGAGGCCTGTGGTGTAACACAGCTAACACTAGGCCAACCCAGAGTCTTTTCTTTTTTGCCATGATGCAGCCTTGCTGTTTTGGTCTATCCGGCACGAGTTCTTAGACGTTTCAACGTGGCAATCGGGTATTGGAAACATGAGACAATGGCTACACGGTCCAAGAAGAAGCCGTGCTGGAACATGCCAGTCCAACATGATGATTCCCTCCTCTCTCTTTGGTTTGATTTGCCAGGTCCCATTCGCTCGCTCGGAGACTCACCTCAGCGAGCTTCTGGACGGCGTGTGCAACAGTATGAGTGACTATGCACTCTATGTGGATCCCATCACCCAGCACAAGCAGTACAGGAGGTTTGCTCCCAGAAGCAGTGCTTCCACCGACGACTTCCCCGACTTTAAGAACTTCCAGTTTGATGGGCCAGAGGCGTCCAATGACATCAAATTCGCAGTGAGTGGAAACATGCACTGAAAACAATGTTTTTAAGTAGAACTATAGTATAGTTAGAACTGCAGCCTAGTTCAGGATCATGTACAGAAGCATTGGAAGCATTTCCAGGCCAATTTCATCCATTGCTATGTATTAAGAATCAAAAAACAAAGAAAATTCTCAGAGTTGCTAATTTTGAAACAAGTTGTTCAATAAATGAAGATGTACATTTAAAATTGGAGGCGGTGATTATGACAACCCTGCATCAGTCGGTTTCCAGCGCCGTCCAATCGAAAACAACACGTTTTGTATAGCAGAAGCATTACAAGGTAGTCATACAGTTACTTAGATGTGTAATCTAAATACACGTTTGCTATTTTCATCAATCTATCAGTTGGGACAAAATGTTAGACTAGAAAATCGGATAGTTGCAGTAATGCTATTATTGAAATTCCTTTTATATTTTTATTTATTTTAGTAAATTAATTATTAATCGGTTTGTTAAGCTCACATTGTCAAAATTAACAAAAGTATGCATTTTATTCTAGGCATTTTCGTATATGGATACTTTTATGTAGATGTATATTTCATGTTATTTAAAATAATTGCTCCTATGCAGAAAAAATAGTCTGTTTAAAACACACTACTTGAGCTACAGACAGATGAGAAATGAAAGAAAAACCCAGAACAATAACGTGGCGACCTGCCACATCAGCGTCAGAGCTCCTCGCCATTTATTCTTGCAGTAGACGTTGGAACAGAATTAGATATCGCCTTTTGGGGTTTTTTGATGGTGGTGGTGGAGCATGATGTCAGTAAAACTAGAAAACAAAATAAATAAATACAAGTATATTACTCTTTTATGTCTGACATTGTTCCGAAATCAATTTTCATATTCTTTAAACCGTTCAAAGACGCTGTGTCACATAGAACAAGTGTGTCTACGTAGCAGTGACCCTTCTTTTGATACAAATGGCCCCCTGTAGCATAATGGAGCCAACGGAGCTCTTCACTGTAGGGGTCAGTGATTCAGGGTTTTCCTTTAATTTGTCATGCGTTTGTAGTGTGGCCAGTTGGTTGTGCCAGCCATTTCACCTGCCTTCAATTTGAGAAAGTACTTGATATCACCAGTCACTGCAGAAAACCCGGTCAGTGAGCCATGATTGGATTTAGTGATGTGTAGACTGAACAGCTGTGAGCTTCACCACGACGCACCATGGCGGCTTCACGTGACCGAGGGGTCTGAAGGAATTAATAGGACAGATGAAACAACAGACACGGGGAAAAGTTTGTGGTTTATTCTGAAGTTGGATTGCATCACGAGTGTGATTGGGTGAGCCAGCTCCCACTGAAAGCTGCTGCTTTAATAAACAGCTTCGGACTCGCATTTTTGTACTTTTTATTCACCACCATGTTCCTCACTAAAGAAAAAGCAGCTGGAGCAGAAGTCGAATTCATAAAAAGCGAGGAAGGGTGCTTTCACAGAGTCTTCGAAATGGATGAGCGGTTCGATAAACAGGAGAGAAACGTGGCCGCCGCCGCCATGCAAATGGCGTGCCCACAGTGTGTGAAAGATGTGTGTTGTGCATGTATGGTCGAAGCACACTTTGACCAGTGTTTGCTGCGTCTGTGTCTCAGTGTGAAACGCTGGTGGAGGAGTTGGAGGAAGAAATCATCTCTGTGCTGAGCCGGGACAGGCAGGAGAACGTGCACAAGGAGCTGTGCAGCAGAGTCTCAGGTAGCAGCTATGCTTCACACGCGCACTCTCACAGAGCTCACACACACACACACACACACACACACACACACACACACACACACACACACACACACACACACACACACACACAGCTGTGGAAGCTGCTCGGGTTTGGCGTCCACAGCATTCAGTAACAGCAGAGGCCAGTGTCAGCACAGCTCAGTAGCCTCAGTGTAGGTCAGTGTTAGCTATTTGTGTCTTTAGATGGTGGCACATTTTCGGGTTGTGGAACATAAACACTGATGTGTTTGTCGTCATGCTTTTCCTTTCAGACTACTGTGAAGACAGCAGCCGTGCTAACGAGGAATTGTAGCATCACACTGGATTTTCGGTGCAGCGAGGAGAGACCAGCTTTGACACACATTTCTGAGAAAAAGGTTTTGATAAAAAATGTTTGACAAACAACTGAGACTATTTTAAGTAAATAAAAACCAAATGTTGAGAAAGCACAGTGTTCATTTTTGTCTCTGCATGCTGCTCACACCACAGTATATTAACCAGACCTACAGTAACTGTTTGTTGGTGCGAGTTCCACATATCAAAAGTTAAGATAGTGGTCTCCACAGTTAGTCAGCTGATCAGTTTATCTGGCAAAACTCTTTTCTGCTCTCTGTCACAGTCTGGCTTTATCACCAAGTCCAGGAAAAACATTTGGATTTCTTTGTTTTTTTTTATAGAAAAAAAATACACATTATTTCCTTCCTTTGCACACACCATAAACATCCATGGGAGATAAATCTGTTAGTGTGGAATTGTAGACTGCTGGATGATAGTGCTGACTCTAAATGTTCACAGAAGCTAAATGTATTGTGTCAGTGTGAACATGCAGCTTTCAAATTGCTGTATCTTTTCACAAAGACTAGCAGGTGGACAGACCCGAGCCACAACTCAAGCATCTGTTATCTGATTGGACCAGACTTAACAGCAGCTGATTGGTTGAAAACTTTGCATTGATATGCTAAAGGCGGCCGCATGCAGGGGAACCAGAGAGTGCGTTATACTGACGCTGCTTTGTGCCGATTCTGTAGCTTGGTTGGGTTCGCAATAAAAAGGAGACCGAACAAGTGCTGATGGTTATTATATATAATGCATTACTGGGCTGTCATTAAGTGTGACCTGCGCCTCTCCTGAGCACTGGGGGCTGGGTCTTCAGGGAATGGGTATATAGTATCTTTACTTCATTATGCATCGCTAAGAAAACTATCCTCATGAACTGGAAATCAAAAAACTGTTGATGTATTAACATAAAAATGTACTTGTCTGCCTCCTCAGAAAACCTACTGGATGAATTTGTTCCTCTCTGGTCCCCACTGATCTATTCCATTAGTTGGTGTGAGTGCTTGGCTATAGTCTCCTTTCCCTGTATGCCTTGCAGGTGGATGCAGGTCGTCTCTGGGACTGCAGAGGTCTGGCAGCAGGGGTCCGTCTGTCCCTCACACACCCCACAACAAGATTGTTGATTTATGTATATGTCCATTTTCAAATTTTTGTGTTGCAGGTACTGTATGGTTATTTTCCCCACAGGTGCAGCAGTTGGGGATACATTATGCATTTCTATTTGTACTCCTTTTATTACATCTTCGCCGACTCCTGTTTTTTTTTTTCCTCCTCCCAGCAGATTTAAGCCTTATGGGAGTGTCGTCCCCCCCCCCCCCCAAGAGGGAAAATAGACCCCCTAATGCAGCAGTCTCCAACCTTTTTTGTGCCACGGACCGGTTTATGCCCGACAATATTTTCACGGACCGGCCTTTAAGGTGTCGCGGATAAATACAACAAAATAAAACTAGTACCGGTACCGAAAAAAAGACGATTTATTCATAACACACGTGAAAAGACCCAGGAAAACCGAGTTAATGATAAAAACGATAACAAAATAACGCTGAAAACCAATAAAAACCCTGAAAACTATACATTTCACACCTGAGCCTCAACTCTCGCGGCCCGGTACCAAACGACTCACGGACCGGTACCGGTCCGAGGCCCGGGGGTTGGGGACCGCTGCCCTAATGGACCACCATTTGACCTTAGAACTGAAGAAGCTTCTCCGTTGAGAGTTGAAACATCTTCAAGCAACTTAAAGAAGTCCAAATGCCTTTCCTTTCCAAGCTCCTTAGGCTAATCTAGAATTCTTTTGTCTAGAAAAAAGTAATATATGAATGTGTTATTTGGACTGGGGAGACGAACGAGTGTGCTCTTGAAGATGTTACGGAAATGCCACACACCGGCCACTCCATATGTTTCAAGATATAAATGAATGGCTTGTGTGGATTTTGACAGGGATGCCCTCCCGAGAGCACTCTGATCAAAGATGAGTAAAAACAATTTGCATCACCACATTTATAAGATTAATGGTTGACAGATTTGGCAGACAAGAGAAAAAATTGTTGGAAAATGCAAGATCATCCCAATTAGGTGCATAGAAGCATGCTAATATCACTGGAACAAATATAGTTTTCCAGCAGCAAACACACATCGCTCAGCTGAATCGGCCTGTACACTAGACACCGAACTGTATATTGTTACTAATCATGATAGCAAACCCTCTTCCTCTGTACCAATAACTGGACCGGAATACTTGCCTACATGTAGGCGGACATATCTGGGTCTCCTGGAAAGTTGAATGTCTGCTCTCAGCTGTTTCAGATCTGTGCTCACTTTTTTAAATTTCACTGGTTGGTTGATGGACTTAACATTCCAGCTCACAAAATTTACTGACAAACCATTAAACGTTTCAATGTTGCTTACACAGGCCATAGTCTGTATCACCTGAAAATCAATGCATACATTTAATCTGCCACATAACGGAAACACCATCATAATGTATATAAAGGTCTGAGAAAATAATTCCAACCCCTTTCACCTATAGGAACATGGTGATTACAATACCCATCAAAAAGAAATGTGGTGGCGAGAATATACCAGAGCGCCCACTCAGCCACATTAGTATATGCATGTTCATATATTCAATTCTATGCTTCAATCGCGACCTCGGTTGTGCTAAGAGCATCTGGTTAGATGATCTCAGTGCTCTTTTGGGGTCATACATGTTGAGGAGTTTGCTTAAATAACTGGGCGCCACATTGTTTAAAACTTTAAAAGTAAATGAATTAATCTAAAATTAATATGATATTTGACAGGGAGCCAGTGCAAATTTGCTAAAACTGGAGTGATGTGTTCATACATTCTAACACCCATGCAGCAGCATTTTGGACTAACTGCAAGCGATGGAGAGATAGATGAGTGTGAAGACCCAAATAGAGAGTTGCAGTAGTGGTGAGTAGAGGTGATGAAAGCCTGAATAAGTGTTTCTAGGTCTCTTGGAGGAAACAATGAAAGGAGATGTTGTATTTCCTAAAAATAGATCCCAAAGGTAGCATGTATAAGGAGAACAGAGTTGGACCCAAACAGACCCCTGTGGCACACCACAACACATCGGGGCAGAGGAAGAGGAGTTATTGGCCAATAGTAACAGAAAAAGACCTTGTAGTGGCGGCACTCCGTCTCTATTTCACTCTTCTTTACCACCTTTAGGAGTCAGTCCGGCAACATGCATTTGAAACGCGAGCAAGTCCAGGTACTTTTCTTGCAAAAAAGATGTTTATTGAAAATTTTAATTTACATGGCAAGACTCGGTCAAAAAACTGTTTTGCTTCCAGCTTATCCGACTCCCCAACTATGTAATTACAGTGTGCCGGAAGCCCAAAATACTAAAAAGTGCATTAGAATGTCGCACTTCTATATTCTATACCTTTAACAAAACAGTATTTTGAAATTAACTAGAAATTATATTCTTAACATCAAACATGTATATTTCTCCTCTAATCATTTTACCAGTACCAATAAAATTAACATTTAATTGGCTCTTACAGACCTCTCTGATAAATATGATTTAAACCATGAAAAAACTGAGCCTTTAAGACCAACAACGTGTTCAAGTCT
The DNA here is from genome assembly GCF_963969265.1 of Rhamphochromis sp. 'chilingali'. Classification (NCBI taxonomy): domain Eukaryota; kingdom Metazoa; phylum Chordata; class Actinopteri; order Cichliformes; family Cichlidae; genus Rhamphochromis; species Rhamphochromis sp. 'chilingali'. The sequence continues at coordinate 2,441,503 of NC_137943.1, read as the reverse complement.
TGATAAAAGAATGTTGTTATCAACTGTGTCAAATCTAAAAGGACTAAAACCACAGAACAACCTGAGTCGACGGTTAAAAGAAGATCATTAAAAACTCTTAAAAGCGCCGTCTCAGTACTGTGACACGACTTAAAACCAGACTGCAACTCTACACAAATGCCACGAGTGTCTAAAAAGATCTGAAGTTGCTTGAAAACAACTTTTTCCAAAATTGTGGACATCCAGATTTTTTGGTTTGCACAACAGCATGTTTGAAAACAGCTGGTACACAACCTGATGACAAGGAAGCATTTAATAAAAATAAAATACTAGGCCCAATAATGTGAAGAGCTTCCTTGAAAAGGCAAGAAGGAAGAATATCCTGAGGGGAATTAGACAGTCTTAAGCGATCAATTACTTCCTTTAAGGCAGAAAATGTCACAGGCTCGAACTGCTGAAAAACAGCTGAGCATTTAGAGGGTGGATCTAGGTCGAACACTGCTGTGAATTTGGAGACCTTAAATTTTTTCAATGAAGTGTTTTAAAAAGTTTTCACACAGTGCAAAGGAAGCCTCACTAGGAACATTGGCTCAGGGGTTAATCACAGAATTAAAAATATTAAAAAGAACTCGGGCCTTGTGATTGTTGGTAGAAATTACACCGGATAGGAAAGCAGATTTTGCAGCTTTAACAGTTTTCTGATTATTTGTTAAGCGGTCATGCAGGATGCCCAAAGACACCTGGAGTTTCTCCTTTTTCCATTTTCTCTCTGCACGTTGACATTCGCGTCTGAGAGTGCGGGTGGTTTCATTCAGCCAAGGTTGACGTGAAGATTTGGTGCGTTTAGTCCTTAGTGGAGCAACAGAGTCAAGGATGTTGGAGCATATTGAGTTAAAAAGGTTAGCTAGTTCAACTGATAGTTCCGCACTAGGGTTGGCATCATAGAGGAGCGAGTTAGTAAAAGTGGGGGGAAAGTGAGCAGTGGTCACTGAATTGTTCGCATCTGACGCACAGGTCGCTCGCTGTCCAACTCCACATTACACACTGCAACATTAAACATAACTGGGAAATGATCTGATATCCCACAATCCTTGATTTCCGTAATCCGATCGTTAAGTGATGACGTGACGAATCCTACTTCCGGGTCTAAAGTAGTCTGCGTTTAATATGGCTTTTGTGTTGTTAACATGTTTAATGTTTTGTATTTTCTTCTATTTAATCTCAAAAAGCCCCTAAAACAGTCAGTGATCCCTGTTGACCTCCCTCGGCTTTTATTACCACTAATCATTTATTTAAGCTCAGTTTTTAAAACCTTAGGATGTAACTACAGCCCAGCCCATGCAGCAGTATATGAATGACTAACCTCGTATTGTGGATGGATTATCTCAGTTGTTCTCCTGGCTGAAGTTTGGTCCTTTTACAGCATCCTGCCATGCGATTACATTTGTTCCTGACCACCGAGAACACTCACGTTAACTTTTATCCAGTGGAAAAAAAGTTAGCTTGTTTATATTATGCTAACATAGCTGTGTCGCTAGCGGTCACGTAGCACATCATTATATACCAGCTAGCCAAACTTCAGTAACCCTACAAACGTCACTGCTGTTTAGTTTTCTGTCTTCAATTATGCTGGAAGTGATAACAGAGCTGTACGTTTTAATTTGTTTCCAAAACCCCGCAGTCAGGACATGCTATATTGTATTTAGATATAAGCTAGTGAGCTAACTTCCTGCTAACTTCTAACTCCGTTAAATGTCATAAATTCCGTTTTCATGGATGCCTGGATGTTAAACTCAATTGTTACACCTGGTAGAGCAGAACGCTGATCATTTTATTAAAGATGAAAGACTTTAAACAGTTTTTCAACTCTCAGTAATGCCATAGTGATCGTTTGATATATGGACCTGCAGCGGAGTTTAGACCCAGACACAGCTAGTGACGTCAGACTTTACGACCGGATACAAACATCCAGACCATATGACAACACCAGATCGAATGTATGACCTTTTTGGTGAGTTGGATCACTCACCCGCTGAGTGACAATAAAAGTGTCAATAAGGGCAAGGAAGTCCTTTACTAGTGGTCCAGTCTCACAGCATACATGGATGTTAAAATCACCAACAATTAAAACACGGTCATATCCTAACATAAGACTCCCCAATAAGTCAGCAAAATCGAGATTAAAATCCTTAACGCATTTCGGTGGACGATACACCGCAGTGCAGACAGCTGATGGAGCGCAATTCAGTTCCAAAAGCTGCACCTCAAAGCTAGGATACGAAACAGGTGGCAGTTGCCGCCAGCGAAAATAATTTTTAAATACTGAAGCTAGCCCTGCACCTCTACCAGTGGTCTGCGGAGAGCTAAAAAGTGAACGATTTGGGGGGAAGGAGTTCTGAGAAAGAAAAAAACTCACTGGGTTGAAGCCAAGTTTCAGTCAGGAATATAAAATCCAGTCCTGACGAGATAAAAAAAAGTCATTTAGGATAAAAGTTTTGTTTGACCTGGTGTTTAGCAGGGCCATCCGAAGTGTGATCAAAGTGTTGCTAACAGGAGCACGTCCCAGTAGACGAAGGTTACTGAGATTCACGCCACCTCTGTAGAACTGCACCAATCGCCAGACAGGTGGAGGCTTCGCCGGCAGGTCCGAGGGAGCAGGAGGTCTAACAGCCCAGATCCAGCGATGCCAACTGCCAGACTGGACTGGTCCCAGACAGCACGAAAAGATGGTAGCACATCTGTAAGAGTACGATGTTTCTTCACTCAGGTAAGCCTTGATGCGTACCAGGATGCCACCTCGTTTCCCCATCTTCTTGAGCGCTTCCTGGGAGGAAGGGTAAATGGTAGGCGACGTAGGCAATCAGGAATGTCCGCCAGAAGTGTAGGACGATTTTCTGGCTTGCTTTCTAAATCAAGCGTTCTGGGTTTTAGTGGCCCAAGGTTCAAAAGAGTTTGGCGATCATAGACGAATAAAGCAGAGCCATCAGGGCAACATAGAAAAGGAAAGATAACACCCAGCAGACAGGACCCAAAAAGATGGCTCGCCGTGCACACAGGTGCCATCTTGGTTCTGGCTGTGAGGCAAATTCATTATATCTCAAGGATATAAGAAATATGATTTAAAAAAATTTAACCTGGAGCATGTAAACACAAATGTTCTAGTGTTAAAGTTACTCATCGGAGACTGGAGTAATTTTCATCTTCACGTAAGTCACAGTCTTATCAGGATCCGTAAATTTTTTATCTTCCCCTATGTGCGTGATGCGAAGTCGAGCTGGGAGGGAGTAGAAGGAGAATATCAAACCCCTCGTCAGCCATGTAGACGTCTCCTAACTTCTGTAAATGCTGCCCGGGCTTGCCACACTCGTGGTACAGTCAGGGAAAATGGTAAATCTCCGTTGAAGTGAAGTGGGCCCTGGCTGCGTATGCAGCACTGGATTTCCACACATTCTTGATAGTAATGCAGCTTGGCAACAACGACCCGGGGTTTGCTGCCAGTATTCCTTAGTCCCAGGCCTCAAAGAGAGCCTGGGGCCAGAGTATCCTGGCATGTAATTAAGTAACCGATGTGTGGGAGCTGGAGCCAGGTCTCCCAGGAACACCCAGGATCCTTACGTTACCCCCCTAAAGCCCCCCCTCCATGTCTTTACATTTGCCCTTTAGATCCTGTAGTTCCTTTTTCATTTCTCACACCATATCTTGCAACATAACGGCTTCACAAGACCAGGTGGACAGGCCGCCCTCCATTTCCTTCACATTAGCACTCACCTAGACTGTGCTTCAGATTAGTGGTGTCCATCTCGCTTTTGTCCAGAGAAGGCTGGGACAGTCCACTGGACAGTCCACAGTCCCAGGAGGCCTAGCAATGGAAGGACCAGCATCCTTGTATTTACGTAGACTCATTGCTAGGTGTGTCTTGTTGGTTTTTTTAAGGAGTCGGCTTCTTGTTTGTGGCGCTGTCACTTAGTGTTTGCTGTCTCTGCAGTAGAGGATCACTTCCTGTGCCTGTTCCAGCACACAGTGGTGTTTTTGTGTAGCTCATCTGCATAGCAATTTAATTAAAACTTGCAGATAACTTCTTATGTCATAGTTTAATCTTCACGTGCTTCATCCGAAGCACACTCTTTGTCTATTCACTCGCTAATCTATAGTCACAGTATTCACTCACTGTGTCTTTAGGCATGGCCTCTTCACCAATGTTCCCTCTAATGTTTCATGTGTCTGAGCGAACACACAAACTCCCTGAGCGTCCCTTGGACCACTGTGAGCAACATTAGACGTGTGCACTGTGGTCACATATTTGGAATAAATGTAGCCTATTTGCAGCCAGGATCACTGAATTAGAGACTCGGCTTCGCACCCTTGAAAAACCCAAAGCTAGCCAGGCAGAGGTTAATAACAGATATGATTCAATGCAGAGAGGTCTGTTAACACACAGTGAGTGAGAAAGGTGACTGGAAAGGAAAAACTCAATGCATCATGGGAATCCCCCGGCAGCCTACGTCTATTGCAGCATAACTAAGAGAGGATTCAGGGTCACCTGGTCCAGCCCTAACTATATGCTTTAGCAAAAAGGAAAGTTTGAAGCCTAATCTTGAAAGTAGAGATAGTGTCTGTCTCCTGAATCCAAACTGGAAGCTGGTTCCACAGAAGAGGGGCCTGAAAACTGAAGGCTCTGCCTCCCATTCTACTTTTAAATACTCTAGGAACAACAAGTAGGCCTGCAGAGCGAAGTGCTCTAATAGGGTGATATGGTACTACAAGGTCATTAAGATAAGATGGGGCCTGATTATTTAAGACCTTAATAATAATAATGGATTGGATTTATATAGCGCTTTTCAAGGCACCCAAAGCGCTTTACAATACCACTATTCATTCACTCTCACATTCACACACTGGTGGAGGCAGCTACAGTTGTAGCCACAGCTGCCCTGGGGCAGACTGACAGAAGCCAGGCTGCCATATCGCGCCATCGGCCCCTCTGGCCAACACCAGTAGGCAAGTAGGGTAAAGTGTCTTGCCCAGGGACACAACGACCAGGACAGAGAGCCCAGGGATCGAACTGGCGACCTTCCGGTTACAGATGCGATTCCCAACCCCCTGAGCCACGGTCGCCACGGGTATGTGAGGAGCAGGATTTTGAATTGAATTCTGGATTTAACAGGAAGCCAAAACAGGAGAAATCTGCTCTCTCTTTCTAGTCCCTGTCAGGACTCTTGCTGCAGCATTTTGGATTAGCTGAAGGCTTTTCAGGGAGGTTTTAGGACTTCCTGATAATAATGAATTACAGTCGTCCAGCCTGGAAGTAATAAATGCATGAACTAGTTTTTCAGCGTCACTCTGAGACAGGATATTTCTAATTTTAGAGATGTTGTCCCTCTGTGGCAACAGTTGCCTCATTCATCCGACAATGTGTGATCTGCCGCAGACTCCGCAAAGCTCCAGAGGGTCAGAGGATGAGTGACCTACCTCCACATCGCTTAGAGCCCTCTCCTCCCTTCACACACTGCGGCATGGACTGTTTTGGTCCATTTGTGACAACAGAGGGAAGAAAACAACACAAACGGTATGGACTCTTATTTACTTGCTTTTGTTCTCGTGCCATTCACATCGAGTTCTTAGAGGACTTGTCTACTGATGCATTTATTAATGCAGTAAGATGTTTCATTTCAATCAGAGGTGCAGTTCGACACATCCAATGTGACCAGGGAACGAACTTTGTTGGTGCTCAGAATGAGTTTAAAGCAGCTTTAAATGAGCTAGACACTCAGAGACTAAATACATACTTGACTGAAAAACAATGTGACTTTGTGATGAACGCACCCCATGCAAGTCATGCAGGGGGAGTGTGGGAACGTCAGATAAAGACTGTCAGAAGTGTGCTGAATACCACTCTGTCACTGGCTCATGACAGACTCAATGATGCTTCATTACGGACGTTATTCTACGAAGCCATGGCTATAGTCAATACCAGACCCCTGACTATAGATAACTTGAACAGCCCCAACAGCCTAGAACCGCTCACGCCCAATCATCTGCTGCACATGAAATCCAATGCACCGTTGCCCCCACCTGGTGCCTTTTCAAATGAGGACCTGTACAGCAAGAAGAGGTGGCGCCGCGTGCAGTTCCTTGCAGAGCAGTTCTGGAGCCGCTGGAGACGAGAATACATTCACAACATCATTTCAAGGCAAAAGTGGCACTCACCAAAGAGGAATCTAAAAGTAGGTGATGTTGTGTTGGAAATGGATGAACTGGCACCCAGAGGGGAATGGAGACTTGCAAGAGTTGTAGAGACTGTCAGTGGAAAAGATGGACTTGTGCGAAGGGTAAAGATCTCACTTGGAGAAAAGAGACTCAATAATAAAGGTCAACGCTCTACTAAACTATCAGTTGTTGAGCGTCCAGTACAAAAACTTGTATTGTTGTTAGAAAGTTCCTAAGGTAACTCCTACATGGGTTATTTTGTTTGGGAAAATTATTCATTTTGGTTCTTATGTAAACCGATTATTCGTAATTTTGGTGGGAGTGTAAACAACCCTGAATGCCTTTCCTTGCACCTTATTTTGGCACTCATTCCTGTTTTCTACTACCAACTTCCTGTCCGTGTGTAGAAGCTTTTATTTTGATGGGACGATCTCCTGAAAAACTGTTTTTGGCGCAGTTTTCAGCAGCAGTTGCGGGAGTTTAGAAAAGTGATGGCTTAACGGAGCCTATGGTGATTTCTTTTGTCATTAGCAGCCCCCTTGATGGAGGCACAAGGTATGGTTATGATGTAAATAAGGAGACGTTTAGATGTTTTTGTGACAGTCGCTACATTTGTTAAATGTTACGTTGAAACGAACTTCATGTTATAAGGTTTACGATTGTAAGAGTGTGGATTATGTTGCTTACACGCTGTTTCTATGTATACATCCCGAGCTCTTACGGTGAGATTGATGGTTTACTGCCATTAAACCTTCAAAACGTCATCAGTAAAGTGTCATCCTTCATTCGGGGGGGTCCGCTACAATATGACTATCCAGAGTTGGGACCAGGAAACAGAGTTGAGTCTTACACGCCTCTCGGCAGCGTCTCTCCTCCTGATACCCCCCCCCCAAAAAAAAAACCCATCTCCATAGAGACTGTGCCAGCTCCCAAACAGACAAAAAAACGAACTAAAAACCAGCAAAAAAACACTTAAACATAAAAAATCACAAAGAATGAGAAAAGAGAACACTATAGAAAAATCTCACAGATGTAACATGGTCTACATTGATATTTATTTAGTCTCTTTCTCCAATTGAGCTTTCTGAGTTAACTTCAGTAATTACTATCTCCAAACAAACCACAAGACTGCTCAAAGAAGTCCTGCCATTTATTAATGCTTTAATCTTAAATATGATCAACCTATCTCCAATAATCGTCTATGTACCACAAACCTTCAAGCTGGCAGGAATTAAACCTTTACTTAAAAATCCATCACTTGATCCAGCAGTCTTAGCTAATTATAGGACAAGCTGTAACCTCCCTTTTACCTAAAAAATCCTTGAAAGAGTAGTTGTCAAACAACTAACAGATCATCTGCAGAGGCTTATTTGAAGTTTCAGTCAGGTTTCAGAGCTCAGCACAGAAACAGCTTTAGTGAAGGTTACAAATGATCTTCTTATGGCCTCTGACAGTGGACTCAGATGGCCACTCCTCCCTCCTGGCTCTGCCAGCGATATCTTCCTTTTAAAAGAGAGTTTTTCCTTCCCACTGTCGCCAAAGTGCTTAATAGGGGGTCATATGATTTTTGGGGTTTTTCTCTGTATATATTATTGTAGGTTCTACCTTACAATATAAAGTGCCTTGAGGCGACTGCTGTTGTGACAGTCCAGTATGCTGAGATATGCAAGAAAAAACAATTTAAAAAAAAGTCAAGCTAAGCTAAATGGAAGCTCAATTGCCATCCATGCCACACCCTTGAGTGCAACTTGATGTTGTTATTCTTTTTATTCGGTACTGCTTCACAATTGGATCTTTTCTATGGAAACGTGTGAAGAAAATTGAATTAGTAGTTTGATCATTTATCTATTGCCTTCCTGAATACAGCTGTTCAATACAGGTGTTCATTTTTTAAATGATTCCTTTCAGGGTGAATTTAAAACAAAGGGGATTATTTTGAGCCTGGCTACTTTGTGATTAACAGTGTTGTAGGCCTCTCATTCAGATCCACACATCCCTCAGCAGCCTGGACGGAAAATGTAAGACAACAACGGGAAAAAAAATACTTCATACTCAAGGATGCAAAACTGTAGTCTACAACAGGCAAGTGTACAAGCTGCTACTTCCGTCTTTTATGTACAGTTTGTTTCCACACTTGCTCCACCTTGTCTTGACGCATGATCAATCATCCAGGTAAGGAAATCCCAAAAAGTTGATTCTGTTCATCTGAACTAATGTTTTCAGTGGGACAAATGTTTCCTCATGCATCCAAGTGACTTCTTCAGTCTCAGCTGACTGCAGGTTTCCAACCTTATAAACAGCACATTTGCATAATGATTGAAACTAGCACTGGTGAACAGTGGGCTGTGAGGGGGCCTCACAGCCCACTGTTCAGTCAAGTTCAATCAAGTGAACACGGTCACCAACCACTGGGTTTGTTTCTTATTCCCTCAAGAAATGCTTGTGATGTTTTCCCTACTTCCATTACTTTGTTCTTGTAGAACAAACACGCACCAGGAAGGCTGAGAACACATGCTCCTTCTATTTCCTTTTCTGTTCCTATGTTCAACAATGTTTTTTCCTCTGATAAGGAAGTCATCTCAAAAGTAAAATGATCTACTTGCAGTTCCTACAAGATCTCAGTCTTTGCAAAGTCTTATAACCTCACTACTGCAGAGGAGACACAGCAGCGTATGTAACTGACCATGTGATATGAGTTTATGGGTGCAGTGATTATTTCTGAACTTGTTGATGCTATAATGATGAAGATCGTTTTCATTTCTAATAAGTGTTGTAGAACTTATTAGTGTGGCTGTAGTCTAACCTCAGATGCCCCAAATCCTCCACACCTCTCCTTGCCATCTCAGTCTGTTTTAAAGTTTGCTACTAGCTAAAGCAAGTCTACCAAAGTCGGTATCTTTAAAGGAAAATAGCAGTTGTGTGTTTGTTTCACGTCAGGTAAAGTCAAATGCAGTTCCAGGATGAATAGTATTTTTCAGTGCTTTTAGAGTATAGTTACCAAAATGAAAAGGCAGTGGATGGGTGAAGACATGCAAGTGATCAGAGTAGCTCAACGTGCTGATTACAAAAGGGTTAAGTGATCTGTGTATATACCCTCTCCCTGGTTCACAGGGAGTTTTGTAACATATTTTTCACAATCACATGTTGATGGTTCATAGCCTGATTGATTACTTGACATATTTATTGCCCATCTTTTACTTTTGTTATGATGACATCTGCCATGCTCCTCTCTGCCTTCTTTCTGTCCTCCTCTCCTTTCACTCCTTTCTCCTTTCAACATGTGCATGTGTATTTGGCTGGGAGTACTAACTCTGCTTACTACTCCCCAGTTTCATCTACCATCTCCAGTCATAAGTATCCTGGTTAGGCTGGATTGTGGAGTTTCTCCATACTGACCTGCACCTCTCTCTGCGGTGGCTGATGCTTAGGAGGTAGAGCAGGACATCACTAATCAGAAGTTTGGTGGTTCGAATCCTGGCTACTCTAGTCTGCTATGCTGAATATCCTAAGGCGAGATACTAACCCCAAGTTATTCTCTGTGCATCCATCAGAGTGTGTGAATGTTAAAAGCATGGGGGGGTACTTGTATGAATACAACTTGTTGAAAAGAAAACGCCTTTAAGACAAAGTGTGATTTCTACATCCTTACTCTTATAGCATAAGGTTTGGTCACTGAGCTGCAGCATTAACTTGTATTCTAACAAGATTAAAATATATTTGTCCTGGAGATTAGCATATTTAAGACCTTCTCTCGCTCTCGCTCTCTCTTTGGCTTCTGGGGCAGCTGCAGCAGGCTTTGATCAGTGTAGCACGGCGAGGCCCAGGCTTGGCCTGACCATCCGAGGCCTGAGTGTGAAATTAGTCTGATGTCATCCCCCATTCTCAGCCTTTACTATCTTTAAGCAGCCGTAATTATATTTCCGCCCAAAGCCCCCATCCCCGTCATTCCATATTCCAAGTTTGAGTAGGAAACGTTTAGAGAACTATGGCTAAATTACTCAGTGGGGGAAGGGGCACTGGATGAGTGCTCCTTTGTGTGACAAAGACACAGGGGACATCAAGACTTTGTGACATGTACTTTTCCTTTCAGTCTGCCCTTTGGCTCTGCCTGTTGGAGGGGTTAGGTTTATGATAAGGGGATAAATAAGATTCATATTTTTTACACATTATTTTTCTCTTGATATATCTATGTTTCTTTTAGCCAGATTTAGTCAAATATAACTCAACAAGCACTTGTTGTTATTATTAGAGGGGGGTGTGATTTTGAAAAACGATGTGCCCAATCTGAGCCCAACTGGTGTTTTGTTTTTGGACTTTTGTGCTAACCATAAAACACCAGTTTGTCCATAAAACACCATGTTTGGTATTCAACCAACTGATTTTGTACCTGTATCATCAGATCTGAGCCTGTGAAAGGCGAGGAGCAGAGCTGTCAGCTGATCACCACCTGGTGGTGATTTGGATCAGGTGGCAGATGAAAATGCTAGACAGGCCTTGTGTACCAATTCAATTCAGTCCAATTTTGTTTATTTATAAAGCACCAAATCACAACAACAGTCGCCTCAAGGTGCTTTATATTGTAAGGTTGACCCTACAATAATACATGCAGAGGAAAAACCAACAATCATATGACCCTCTATGAACAAGCACTTTGGCAACAGTGGGAAGGAAAAACTCCCTTTTAACTTTTAACAGGAAGAAACCTCCGACAGAACCAGGCTCAGGGAGGGGCGGGGCCATCTGCTGCGACTGGTTGGGATGAGAGAAGGAAGACAGGATAAAAGACATGCTGTGGAAGAGAGACAGAGATTAATAACAGATATGATTCAATGCAGAGAGGTCTGTTAACACATAGACCCAAACATATAGTGAGAATGTGCTGGGGACATCTGGCAGAGGCCCTGGTCTATGACATTTTCAGTGGCATCTCACTAATTTAACTCTCTTTTTGCCAGGCTGACAAAAAGTCAGAATTCTGTTGAGCTAACGTTAACTATTCAGTTCAATTCAATAAAACTTTATTGATCCTGAAGGTTGACCCCGAAGGAAATTGGGTTAAGGCTGCCTACCTTTGCCAGCGCCATCTTACCCTTCCGACCATACATACATTACACAACATCACACATGGGGTAGACAGGTCAGAGAGGTATATGCACAACAGGAGGAAAGACGAGGAGAAAAAAGAACTCCCCCCAGACTGAGCTCCAACAGGAAGATCAGTTTGAGAACAGAAAAGTGAGTGTAGGTCTGTGTCAGTGTACATGCGTATGTGTGTGTGTTCCGTGTTCAACCGAGATAAAGTGTCACTTCACCCGGTTAAGCAAAGGTCAACAATCTTCGGTCGACTCGGGTGGCCTTGAAGGAGGGGGAAGAGAGTCACAGTCTTGTTATCTAAAGGAGAATTGTTATTCCCGTCAACTTTTGCCTTGAGCATCCAGCTGGCGCCAGGGGGGCCGCATGAGATAAAAATGATAGTTGTTTTGGTTAGTGCGAACAAACTGCTTCCAATTTTACAGTTGGTCTAATGTCCGTCACTGGTCACAGGTCTCTCAATTCCCGTTGTTCTTCTTCAAGGTCTTATCCATATTACAGAGCCAGGAGCTTCTCCAAGACCGTATCCATATGGTGTTCCAAAAAACACAGTCTGAGTACTCACAGCCCTGCCCATCGTCTATCATGTTGGCCAGCCTTGTGGGATTTTGAACAGCTGTAGCTGCTTCTTGTTCTTCGATAAGCCAGGTCCAAGCCAGCTCCAATCAGCCAGAACTCTGTTATCTACCTAATTGGTAGATCTCATTCAATGTCCTCCATCGAGAGTGTCGCCAGACACACGACGCAACCGACCATCGAGTATCCAGCAGCAAACATCTCCGCAGGACAGTCGGGCTCTCCCAAGCCCAGGAGTTGTCAGTTTCGTTAAGGGACTAGTTGATCAAATCCATAATTCTTCTTTAGGTTTTTAGAGAACAAGTCTGGGAGACTCTCTTAGGGTTAGAGAATAAGCGAGACTATACAATAGACATGAGAAGCCAAGCAGGAAAGATAAGGGATAGGGGGAAAGTGTGACTGCCTCCAGAGCCAAGCTGGTGAGTAGCCCAGTAATAACTTTGTAATAACTTTCTTCACAAATAAATTATTTAAGACTCTTTTTCTCCAGTTGTTGCTTCTGAGAGAAGTCCTAAATATGATCGACCCATCCCTATTAATGGACCTTGTACCACAGGCCTTCAAGCTGGCAGGAGTTAAACCACTACTTTAAAAAAAATCACATGACCCAGCTGGCTTAGCTAATTAATGACCGATCTCCAACCTTAGTTTTTTCTAAACATTTCTTGCAAAAGTAGCTAACTAATCATGTGCAGGTTTATTTGAAGAGTTTCAGTGAAGTATCAGAACTAAGCACAGTACAAAAACAGCTTTAGTGACGATTACAAATGATCTTCTTATGACTCTGACATAAAAAGATTAAGACCAGCACAAACTCATCTCCGTGCTGGTCCTCCTAGACCTCCTACTGCAGATTCTGTTGACCATAAAATTTTATTTTAGTGATTAGAGCGTGCAGTTACTGTTACAGGTACTGTGCTGCAGTGGTTTCAATCATATCTATTGAATGGAGTTAATTTTGTTCAGTGAACTCATCTCCATATGTGTCCTGTTAGACCTCAGTTCAGCAATACCACAGATAAGTGTGTTTATGCATGCTCAATCTTCCAGGTAAGGAAATCATGACCCTGATGAAGGCCACAAGCCGAAACGCGTTGGTCAATTATTAAAGTTGTTCATCTTCCCTCAAGTGTTGCTGGAGTTCCTGCTTTGTGAATTCTTTCATCCTCTCCATGCACCTTGGAAGCAGGTGAAGTTGTGCCAGAAAGGTTTTGCTGCGAGGTAAGGAAATCCCAAAAAGTTGATTCCATTTATCTGGACGTAGCATTTTCAGTGGGAGAAATTTGAATGATGACTGAAACAAGCACCACTCACTAACAATGAGCCGTGAGGCCAGTTTCATGATTATATGATTATTTCTTATTCTCTGGTGCTTTGATTATGATTATGTCTTATTCTTGGTGAGGGATTAGTTCTTCTGTTCATGGTATTTCTCTGGATTATGAGTCAAATGCTGTTTACTTTGTGATACTGTGTTTATTATTGTATTAGTAGGTTTTGTTCAGTGTCAAGTCCGCCTTTCTGTCTAGCCCAGGTCTTGGTAAAGTGTGGTTTCCTGTTTTATTGTGAAGGTCTGTGTCTTATGTTAGTGTGTCCAGCTTCGCTCTCCCTGTCTCGTCAGCCCTGATCTCTCCCAGCTGTGTCTCCCTCCTGTCTTCCATTCCCTGATTACCTCCCTGTGTATATTAGCCCTGTGTTGCCTTTGCTCAGTGTCGCGTTGTCCCCTCAGATCCTGCCTGTGTGTTCCAGTTAGTGGTTTCATGTTTGGTGCCAGCAATAAAGCTGAAGTTTTCAGTTACATTTACGTCTCTGAGTCCTGCACTTGGATCCACATCTCCACCTGCCCGCACACAGAGCCCTGACACATGATCATTATGAAAAGCATCACGATCACTGATCAATGGCTATGAGTAGCATTTACAGAGAGTTGGGGAATGGCTGCAATCACAGCATAGTAAGATGGTGAAAGATGTACCCTTAGGCCCCCTCCTCGATTCAGAGATGGTCTTTCCCTTTTCACGTAAATGGCCTCCTTGACTCCGCGCTCAGACCAGCGTTCCTCCCTGTCCAGGATGTTACATCCTCATCACTGAAAGAGTGTCCACTGGCCTGTAGGTGTAAATAGACTGCAGAGTCCTGGCTCAACCCAACCTGGTTTCATCTCATCTTAAAATCCTCGTAGTACCATATCACCCGAGTAGAGCACTTCGCTCTTAGACTGTTGGTTCACTCGTGGTTCCTTGGATATTCAAAAGTAGAATAGGAGGTGAGCCTTCAGCTTTTGGGTTCCTCTTCTGTGGAACCAGCTTCCAGCTTGGATTCAAAAGACAGACACCCTCTCTGCTTTTAGGATAGGGCTTAAAACTTTCCCTTTTCATTTAGCATACAGGGTGGGGTTCAGATCCCCACCCGACTTACATCTACCCCGGATATAGATGTAAATCGAGAGTTTCCCTTTAAGCTCTGCTATCTCTTCACCATGTACAGCGTCCACATTGTTGCAGCCGCAGCACCAATCCGTCTGTTAAATTCCCGCTCCCATCTCCCTGAGATACTTAAATTAAGACTGACCTTGTGCAAGAGAATAATGCAAATTGAATTAATTAATAATATGTATACTATAAATTTAAGAAAAACAGTTGCAACACGGTATAATATAGAAATATATGTGTAGAATATTATGCCTGACTAAGGTGTGTTCACAGGAAGTGTTATTGTAAAGTTTCACCAAGAATGGTTTGAATGAATTCCTGAAGCATTCTTTACGGCAGCAGGTACACATTAGTCTGAGGGAGAACTAGCTCTGCTGCCTCAGTGGAGTGTGTATGATGGGCTGTCCATGACGGAGAACCATTGTTTCATGACCATACTTCTGCAGAAAGTATGGTCTGCTCATCCCCTTATTAGACAAAGCGATTCTGGAAAGCCTCGGACGACTCAGGAGCAGGGAGACTATATTCAGTGGGGATGGAATGCTGCTGACCTCAACTTTGGATATAGCCAGGAGGTGGAAGGAATACACTGAAGACCTCCTTAATCCTACTGTCACGCCTTCCATAATGGAAGCGGATCCTGGGGATGAGGGGGACCCTTGCCTATCACTGGGGGTTAGGTCACTGATGCAGTTAAACAAATGCTCAAGAAGGGGTGTGTGCTCCAACTGTAGGGGGATCGCAATCATCAGCAAAAACTTTTGTGCCAGGCTACCAAAGAAGAGAGTTGAACTTGAAAGTTGATTCAGAAGCAAAAATGTGGTTTTTGTCTCTCAGAATAGCTTACTTATTTCAGCACCACATGGTGGCCCAGTACACACCAGTTTACGGCATGTAACAACACTTTACAACAACAAAATATATTAACAAATCAGGATGAATCAATGGAGCATAACATCTTAAATTCCAACAGAAATTTACATAATGAAGATCAAAAATGACAAACAATGCAAATTCAATTCAGTCTAATTCAGTTTTATTTATATAGCATCAAATCACAACAACAGTTGCTTTATGTTGTAGACCATACAATAATATAGACTCTAAAATAATACATAGACCAGTAAATCAAAGCAATTACCAAAATGAAATATTTGCCCAAAATGACAGTCAAACAATACTTTAAAACCACTTGTTTTATAAAGCTGAACTAATTGTTCACAAATGAGTAGCATGGTAACATAATGGCATTTCAGTGTTACACACTGCAATTTTTATGTAAACTGAAAGAGCAACAAAAATGATCTAAAAGGAGAACAACCATTCAGTGGCATTCATAACACTGTTTTCTATTTTTTTAAAAACATAAAGAACATAACAAAATATTTTAATATGGTTTAATATACTGAAGTGAAATACTGGCCTGTGTTCTCTATGACTACAGTATAGTACTCTTGTTTACTTTGTTTGTTTGTTTTTAATGAAAGCCCCGGGCCTTTATGTCATTAAGAAATTACTACAGAAATTTCTGCATTTTAAGTAATTAGTGAGTGTCATGTAGACACTTGGGTCAAGTGATGGCTTTTTAAGTAATGGTTTAATCACTGCCAGCTGGAAGGCTTGTGGTACATTAATAGGGATCGATCATATTTAAGATTTAGGCATTCATTTATAGCAGAACTTTGAGCAGCCTTGTAGGAATAGAGTCGAAATAAATGTCAGAAGAACTAAAGCAGCTGTTCGTCTGTGAGATGGTTATGAATAATTTCTCAAATAATGGTTACAGTTTTTTTGTCAGAGCTCTAACTTTGTCGGTCTGGCTACAGCGCTGACATGAAATCTGGGGTCGATCTTTTTTTTCCAGTTAATAACAAATAATAAGGTGTCCTACCTTTACAGAGGGCTTTTTTGTAGAGCAACAAACTCTTTTTCAAGGCTAAGTGAAGATCTATTTCAGTGGCCGGCTTTAATTTGCACAATTGTAAGTTATACTAGGGAGTTAAGTACTTCTGATTTGACGTTGTCTTTTTCAGCAGAGTCCAAGTGTCCAAGGTCAAGCGATGTGAGAAATGCACTGACTATGAACTATTAACAAGATAACCTTTGTGGGAATTGAGTTTCGGTGGCTTCTCTGCACAGTGTTGGGATATGGCATTGAAGAAGATAACAGTGAAGGAACTATATCCTTAAACTTAGTTACAACACTTTGGGAAAGACAACTACTGGAATGAAATGTATTTTTCATTTTCTCAATTCAATTCAATTCAGTAGTGACCTTAAGGTTCTAAATGCTTAAATGTTCAGTTTCTTTGCCGTATGTCGAGCACCAGAGTGTAAATCGAATGGTGGGTGGGCTCATTTATATTTTGAGAGAAAGCACGCGAGTCTAATAACAGATTAAATGCATGTTTGATGCTGTCAATTTAAGCATCTACATGAATGCTAAAATCACTCGTTATAATAATTTTATCTGAACTGAGCAGAAAATCAGATAAAAAGTTTGAGAATTCACATAGAAACTGTGCTTAAAGGCCAGAAAGATTAAAAAACAACAAATCAAAGCATGGAAAGGTGAAAAGTCAGGTTTTCAAATGAATTCAGTTCAGTTTTCAAATTCAAATTCAAATTTTATTTGTCACGTACACAGTCATACACAGTACGATATGTAGTGAAATGCTTGGACAACTGCTCGTGACCTAAAGAGAACAAAAAAGGAAAAGGCTATGAATAAGATAGGAAATAAATATGAAAAATTAAAAAGGGTAAATTTAACTAGGAAGGAATAAAATATAAATTAAGGTTAAAAATGAAATAACTGTACAACACAAATTAGAATGAAGGGTAAATTTAACTGGGAAGAATAAGATAAAATATATAAATTAAAGTTGAAAATAAAATAACTGTACAACAAAATACACAATATAGAACTATATAAGAATGTATGAAGAAATCTAAATATAAATAAATATATACACAATAACAGCAGCTGTACAAGTATTAACCGGAAATGAAGAATATAGTGACCAGTGTTGTGCAAAACCAAAGTCCAGAAAGTCCAGTGTGTGTGTAAGAACCATATGTGTGGGTCAGTACTGTGTGGTGGTGTGATTGAGAGACCGTATCGCCTGCAGGAAGAAGCTCCTCCTCAGTCTCTCTGTGTTGGTCTTCAGGGAGCGGAATCGCTTTCCTGACCTCAGCAGAGAGAACAGTCTGTGGTTGGGATGGCTGAGGTCCTTCACCATCTTCCTGGCCTTGGTCCGGCACCGCCTGCTGTAGATTGAGTGCAGGTCAGGGAGCTCGGAGCGGATGGTGCGCTCAGCTGACCGCACAACCCTCTGTAGAGCTCGTCTGTCCTGCATGGTGCTGTTCCCGAACCAGGTTAAGATGTTTCCCGCCAGGATGCTCTCTATGGTGCAGGAGTAAAAGTTCCTGAGCACCTTGGAGGGCAGTTGGAAGTCTCTCAAGCGTCTGAGGTGGTAGAGACGCTGTCGGGCCTTTTTCACCACGGTGTTGATGTGACAGGACCATGACAGGTCCTGCGTGATGTGAACTCCGAGGTATTTGAAGCTGTCCACTCTCTCCACTGGGCACTCGTTGATGACGGGGGTCTGGTAGTTCCTCTCCTGCTTAGTGCTGAAGTCCACTATCAGCTCCTTTGTCTTACTGACGTTTAGAAGGAGGTTGTTCCTCTGGCACCAGTTCTCCAGATTCCTAATCTCCTTCAGGTAGGCCGTCTCGTTGTTATCAGAGATCAGGCCCACCACGACGGTGTCGTCAGCAAACTTGATGATGGTGGTGGAGCTGGTAGTGGCCACACAGTCATATGTGTACAAAGAGTACAGCAGGGGGCTCAGAACACACCCCTGGGGGGCTCCAGTGCTGAGAGTGGTGGAGGCTGAGACATGTCCGCCCATCCTTACTGCCTGTGGTCTGCCAGTTAGGAAGTTGGAGATCCACTGACACATAGATGAGCTGAGTCCCAGATGCTCCAGCTTGGTGGTGAGTGTGGAGGGAATTATGGTGTTAAATGCAGAGCTGTAGTCTATGAAGAGCATTTTAACATAATTCCCCCTTCTAGTGTCCAAGTGAGTGAGTGATGTGTGGAGGAGATGAGAGATGGCATCGTCTGTGGAACGATTTGGACGGTAAGCGAACTGTAGTGGGTCCAGTGTGTCTGGTAGTGAAGAAATGATGAAGTCTCTGACCAGGCGTTCAAAGCACTTCATCACTACTGAGGTGAGGGCTACAGGGCGATAGTCATTGAGAGAAGCAGGGTGGGGTTTCTTCGGGACAGGAACAATGATGGACTCTTTGAAGCATGTGGGGATCACCGACTGAGATAAAGAGATGTTGAATATCTCAGTGAACACAGGAGCTAGCTGGTATGCGCAGTCTCTTAGGATACGACCTGGGATGCCGTCTGGTCCTGCTGCTTTCCTGGTGTTTACTCTCTTGAAGGCTCTCCTTACTTCATGCTCGGAGATGACGAGCACGTTTCCGGTGCTGGCAGTATCTTCCTGTCTGCATCTGTTAGCGCCGCTAACACTAGCATCGTTGGAGACCTTAGCTGCAGCCTCGAAGCGAGCATAGAAAGTGTTCAGCTCGTCTGCCAGAGTCACGGCCGCGTTCGTCATACCGGTTGTTGGTGCTTTATAGTCCGTTATTGTCCTTAGTCCCCGCCACAGGCTCCTAGAGTCACTCTGTTGGAGTTGTGACTCTAGTTTCCTCCCGTAGCGCTGCTTCGCCTCTTTCACCGCCCTCCGCACGTTATATGACGCGGCTTTGTTTTAGTTGTATTTATACAGTGTTACAACATTAGTCACCTCAAGGAGCTTTATATTGTAGGATACCCTCTGCAATAATACAGAGAAAATCCCAACAATCAAACAACCCCCTTTGAGCAAGCTCTAGGCCACAGTGAGAAAGAAAAACTCCCTTTTAACAGGAAGAAACCTCAGGAAGTGGCAGCCATCTGCTGCGAGTGGTTGGAGGGTGACGAATTAAAACTCTGTCTGGGTTGTTGGTTGATTAACAAGCTGGAGTGAAGGATTGTTGCCACCTCTGACACAGTCTAACACCCACAGGATGACAGCATGAGAATAGCTGCAATTTATAGTTTGTAGAATTGATGTTTTTATGAGTTTTTGTATTCAAATGTTTTTGTATTCATGCATCTCATCACCCTGTTAATATAGAAACACAATCTAAGCTCAGGATAAAAAACCCTTAAGCTCTAAAATCTCCCAGCATGGTCCAATAGAGGGTCCAGTGTTACCTGCCGAGGTGTGAAAAAAGTCATCTGTCCCTAAACCCAGCCAAGTGCTTTTGGTGCCTTAACATAACCAAGCTACAATTTAAAATGGAAAGTTAAACTCATTGTGTTTAATCACATATAAATAAGAATACATGATCAAAGATATGATAAAAACATGTTAGTGTCCCTGCAAAGATGTCCTGGCTACACCTTTGCCACCTGCTGCTTTTTGCATGGACACCAAAAGCATTTTGGTTCTATGGCCAATATGCTCCCAACCCTCAACCTCCTGCACCCCCAGCTCCTTTTGACTGACATCCCCAGACTTTGCATCAAAACCCAACTCACAACAAGCCCCCCCCCCCCCCCCCCCCCCCCCACCCCATCCCCCCTCCACCCCCCACCCCCAAGTCAAGACTAGCTCTGCTCATCAAGTCAGAGACCGTTGGGCGTTACTTCCACATACAAGCCAGCTAAGAAAGGAAATGCAGATGAAGGCTTCTGCAGCCATTCAGAAACCCCAGGTCGCTGTTGCTGCTGCTGCCAGTGAACGCGCCTCAGACAAATCTCTGGCTTTTGGTTAATGGATCTCCCTCTGCTCTCCACATTTCATTCTGCTTCTGTTTGATTTTTCTTACCATGCACCGATGTTCAGGTAAACTGCCCTCAGACATAAACGTGTTTGTAAGATTTCAGTGATGCTATCAGGGTACTCTTTGGGCTCTGAATTTGCAGATAATTTTGGCTGTTGCTTTTCTACTGGTTTACCCTAATTTGTACAACACAGGAACGCTTGGTTTGTACTGATACATAATACTTAGATATGGATTGAAATGAATAATCTCTGGAAGCATTTTCTTGTGAATGAAAAGTCAAATTAACAACAGTTATTATTCAGAATTACGCTCCTTATTTGAGACTGGCTTATTTTTCAACGTGTGTCTTGCAAAAGGACAATCTATAACTGAATGATTTGCTGGATATTGCACTCTATAGATGGTTTCTAGTTTTAGCTGAAATAATGACCTTTTTATTCTCATATCATTCGTCTGTCTCTTGTCAGTCTCTTCTGCTCTTGTTTCAAATTGAATTTCAAGTAGTGTTGGTGTGCAAATTGCAAATGATCCTGAATTAAACATTATAATGAAAATGTGAGGGAAACCATGTAGATGCAGCTATGCAGCGGTCCTGAAGATCAAAGAATAAAGACGGTCAACTAATCTGGTTCAGATTTTCCCACATTAAGGAGTTTTGGGTGCAAGCCTGGCAGATATGTCGCTGTTAGTGTTGTCAGGCACCATATAGGGTGAGGCTTTTGGAAGTGACTGCATGTCTCGGTTCCTGCCCAAACTGCAGCTGAGGGAATTTGAAATTGTGCTCATGGTGAACACACTGTGTTGCATTCTGTCACACGTGGTCACAACTGAAATACGGAAACTGAGTGTAAATGATTTCTTTATGTGTGTGTGTGTCTGTAAATAAAATTATATGTGTGCGATGAATAGTTTCTTGGGTGTGTTCATGATTTCCATCAGTTTAAAGCCATAAGGGCTACTGCACCAATGATGTGATTGGAGATGAGAGTTTTTGAAACTGTTCTGTCACATGGGCCAATTTTGTATCCCAAAAATGCCTAGGTTAATAATCATGGATAGTTTCTTTCCAACTACACTGACGTGCTCCATATGGGTTATGTCAAATATGGAACTGTTTTTTATTTTAAAATAAAAGTCTCAAATAAATTTACAAATATTAAATCTCTCCATGATGAAGATACCCCTCTGCCCTCTTAATTTTTATCCGGACCCTAGCCCATGGCCTTAAATGTCATTCTACTGAGGGCTGCTGTGTGAAAAGCTTGCAATCATCGGGTCAACAAACTCAAAATTAAAATAATACACTTTTAGGAGGTTTAGAAGGGTTTTTTTTAAAGATGCCCTTTGGAAATGTATGGAAAACACCTGGAGATACATTTTAAAGGAACAGAAAAGTAACTTCTTCAGATTAGCTTTCTTTTTTAATGCTCTTTGTAATAAAAGTGGACCACAACTATCAGCTAAAATCGAAATTGTGATAAAGAGCTTTTGGCGATGATTGTATCTGACATGCTGTGGCTGAACTTCACAGCCTGAACAGGACCTGTGCAGTAAGTGGAGCAGATTACGGTAAAATGCAAACATTTTACGAAATGAACACCTGGGTTTTGAGTAGAGGTGCAGACGTGTTGAGCGCGTAACTTTGTGTGCAGACCGCAGGTGTCCTCCCTGTTGCGCTCTCATTATGTCATCCTAATCAGTATCAACACATTTCATTTTTTTAAAGTTACTTTTTTCCTTTTTTTTTCTTCTTTTGTCTTTTTGATGAATTTCGTGTTGTGAAATAAAAATATCTTAAAAGTCAAGTCTGCATTGTTGTCGTTTATTTACAATGACACCATTATAATATAAATTATTTACACGTTGTATATAAAAGAGAACCTCGGATGAGAGGGGAAAACACTAATATTTCATCTTTAAAAATATCGATTTCAAAAAGTCCCATTTGCCATATAGAAAACAGCCGCTCTCTTAACACCGTAATACTTTAAGGCAGAAACGTTTCCAGGTGCCTAACTCAATCCCAGAAAACATGACTGAGGCTTTAACATAAAATAAAGAAGTCCAAACATTCACTGCATCGTAACAATACGATTTGGTTCGGAGCCGGCAAACGTGTTCAAACAGAAAAATGATTGCAGGAAAAATAAGTTATGTAAACACCTGCGCGCGGGTGGATGTTTATTGCATTTAAAATAAGAGTACAAAGTATCTTCGTTAACAACAACAGGAAGTGTGTTCTTGAACATTCTCGGGTTGCCTGGAGGCCTCAGGATGATGCGGTTTGATATGAATGGAAATTTTAGCTATGGTCTACTGGCTTTTTAAGGCGATAGTTTATTTTTCGAAATGTCGTTGGCTTTCGGGAGAAAGTTAAAATAATAATAATAATAATAATAATAATAATAATAATAATAATAATAATAATAATAATAATAATAATAATAGCTAAAATCAGAAAATTCAAAGCCGGTTGTGTTAAGTTGTGTGCGCATCTACTGGCAGATATCTGAGAGCAATTTTGCTGCTAAACACTGGTCACCAGATTTAAAGCACACCTTTAACTCCAGACATACCGTGAGGTCTCACATTCCGCATCCGGGCGCAGTGCGGCACCTGAAGGCCGCACAGGGCTGCTTCCACCACAACAAGCAGACCCGCAGGTCAACATTCAATACAGTCCAGCGGCATGACACAGCAAGAACAAAGAGGAAGCAAGAGGCGCTGCAGAAATGAGCCCCGTGGTCAGAAAGTACAGTAAGACAGGGAGAACACAGCGGACCGTTTGTCCACGCCACAGTTCCCGGAATGCAACAGAAAGAAATCTTTGGATATTAGCTCAGAGTTTTCAGACAGGGCTGCAGTGCGCGTGATGCTTGATCGCGTGATCACCTGCTCTCGAGCCCGTCGTGGTTTCGGCTGCAGCTGGAGCCATTTTCCTCCTCTGCAGGCCCACAATATCTAAGTTCTATCCACTCTGCTTTTTCTGTGCGGGCAGTTAGGCCACACTGCAGCGCGATCACTGTCACACATGGTTTGTTAGTTTTTATTTATTTTTAATTCCACGATTCGAAATCTCTTGTGGGCACGATGTAGCAGGCACGCAGGTAGGATGTGTCACATGACGCTGACACCTACTAAACCAGGAACATGGCTCCTCAGCTGTTGTCCGAACACCTTTGACCCTGTTTGTTCCGGGTTTCCATCGAGTGGAATCCCCGGCCTGCAGTCAGGTCACAGTAACAGAGGTCTGCCAGGAACCAGCGACTTTAAACTAATTCAAGCTGCGGAGTACACTTAACTGTTTTAAAAGTAGTTCTTAAAGTCGTTTATTTATTTTTATTCTACCTAAAGATATGTTATCCCATACTTCGATGAGACTGGAATTTATTATATGTCTTCTCGGTCAATTTTAACAGAGCAGCATTAGTATTAATTGTTCGCCATGTCCGCAGATATTTCCGTTGGACCCTGAATGCCACATTGGTCGCGGTTTCAGGCTGCAGCGAGTGAAAACGGTGGAGATTCCGGCTGTGACATGAATGCGGCTCCATCTTGACTTGAGCTGGGCCTCGTCATATCTACAGCCCTGAGTACACAGTATACAGCCGTAATATCTCTGTCACAAACAGAGAGGTGTGTGTGTGTGTGTGTGTGTGTGTGTGTGTGTGTGTGTGTGTGTGTGTGTGTGTGTGTGTGTGTGTGTAATTGAAATATGAACGCTGGTGATTTTATTGCATGTTCAGAGTCAACTGTCATCCTCTAGTCGCTGTCCGACTTGGCGTCCTTGGCTGTCGAGTGGTTGTACAGTCCCTGCGCCATGAGATGCAGCGCCAGAGAGTTTTTATTCCCGGATGCCTTCTTGATTTTGGCACGCTTGTTCTGGAACCAGATTTTGATCTGAGACTCGTTGAGACCGAGGTCCCGGGCCAGGCTCTGCCTCCGTTGTTCGGTCAGGTAGCGGTTGTTCTGGAACTCTGTTTTTAACCGCTGGAGCTGCTCCGCGGTGAAGGCCGTCCGAGGCCGTTTGTCTTCTTTACTCGGGGTCGGCGCGTTCTTTGGTTTGCGAGATCTGGGCCCTGAAGTGCAGCGGGAGTGAAACAAATGACAGCCAGTGGTTAGAGTCAGTACCGTGGACTTTTCACACGTCACATTTTTACACCTCAGCTGTACTTACAAAAATGAAACGGGCTCAGTTATGAGTGGAAAACGTCTCTGTTCACATTTGCGCCAAATTAGGCAAATTTATCCTCGCGGCCAGGACTCACGTGACCTCCTGACAAAGCTGTTTAGATTCGGACTGAAGAAGAAAGTCAGCGACATGGGGCTAATCTAGTTGATTAGTTTTTAGCAAGTCTAATCTTATTTTAAAGGACATATTGGTCACAACCTTTAATTCCATCCAACTGGATGCAATGGACCACACTGGGCATTAAGCACAGCTTAATGCTGAGGAGGAGAGGGTGCAGATGGGGGTGGGGTTTGGAGATGAGGAGGGATGGGGGCGTTGGGCGCCTCTTTCCCTCTCTGTAGCGTAGGAACTCTATTTTTTAAAAGTACTTTTCTTTTGTCTCTGCACTGACATTGAGGTGTTTCTGCCGTGGTGGGATCAGGTGGACCATCCATGAGAAATGATTGAACTCAGTGTAAAAGACAGTAGGCGTACCTGCTCAGTACAGAACTCCCCATCAGTACAGGTGCACATGAAGCAGCTGCGCTGAAGGCCTGCATGCACTCTGACCTGGTCACGCGCATCGGGACGCTGTAACGTGCGCCGGGGCTCAGGTAACCGGACCGGTGCGCGGACGGAATCATGCGAGGGAGGCTGCGGGCTCTCCGGCCAGGAGCCTTTCATGAACTCGATGAACGCTTTTTTCTTTCGATTCATCGATTTAAATAAATAAATAAATAAACAAATAAATATTTTTGTTAGGAATAAAAAAATAAATAAAAAAAACTCTTCCAAACGCGTCTTCGATACATGACTACGGTCTCTTCCTGTGCTCGGCTGCTGTGCTGTAGCATCGTTTTAGCAGCTGACATGGTGACAAAGGAAAAGTCCAAGTTTCCACGCATCCGCTGGCTGAATGAGCCGAGCCCGTTGCAAACTTCCACTTTAGCCCTAAAAACTCCCAGAGAGAGGGACAGGCTGGAAACAGGCTTCACCGCGATGCACCATAACGTGAGGGAAATGCTCCATTTGCAAACATTTACTACGCAGATGTGGGGTTTCTTCTTCTTCTTCTTCTTATCATCATCATTATTATTATTTATTTATTTTATTTTTTTACAAGTGAGATGAAATAAAATAAAATTAACTTTGGAACTGTGTTCTTAAGCATTTTTAGATTGAACCGACGGACTTTGGATACACAGCCTTCACTTTTTAGACTACCCCATTGTCAAAAATATGCTAATAGAATATTAACAAAGAGGACTGGGGAACAATGGCGTTAACTTGGTTTTACTTCACTTCAATATCATTTAACTTTACTTTCGACTCATGTTTAATTTCGTCGTTTTTTCAGAGCACTTTCCAGCCGCTTCGTGGATTTTGTTTTTATTTTAAAGCTACATTCAGATTGAATTCTGTACAGAATAGAAACGAGTTTCCAATATGCGTCTAAATTCATGTGAAATCTGCGCTCAGACTGCTCCTGTCATTTCAGGTTTAAAGTATGAAATTATTACTCAAACATCAGTTGTGTTGATTTAATGATGAGTTGTTACAAGTGATGAGTATATTATATGAAGGTGGGGGTAGAGGCCATTACTTCGGCACTGCTCAGAAAATGATGCAATAGCAGCTTTTTGGCTCCTTCCTGAAATTCAGCCTTTAAAGTGACTCTGAATTGCAAAGAGGAGCTGCCTTTTCCTTCTTTTGCTTTTCATGAATTAGACCTGGATGAGGAATGTTTTTACTAACCTGATGACGGACGGTCCGAGTAGCGAGTACAATACACCCAAGCTGGCCACAGCATCGATTTGGCCGCTGTGGCAGTGCTGGCCTGAGGGCTGCGGCAGCAGTCATTAGCCGCCACATCGCCGGGCCTCCTGGCGTCAATGTCCGGATGCTGGTCTTCATGCTCTCCTGGGTTCTCCTCTTCTTTGCCTCCTGCTCCACCCTGCCGAGGGTTAGCACTTTTGGGAGGCTTTCTCCCTGTCAGCTCCTCTCTTTGTATGAGCACTCCAAGAGCGTCTCCCTGCCGATCCGGAGCCCCATCCTTCCTCTTCAGGCCGAAGTCCGGCCTCAAAATGTTGTCGATGTAAAAGTTAGTGATCCTGTGAGACTGTTGGTTGCCAGGTGGCTGCAAGAGGGGCAGGATGGCCCGGTTGGACTGCTCCCCGGAGTCCCGTGGGCGCTCTGGGTCTCGGCGAGCATTTCCTTCCATTCTGATGAAGCCTGAGCAGCTTCAGCACCTGCTCCCTTCCGCAGCGTAGTGTCTCCAATATCACTTTATTATCAGCTAATATCTATATTTGTCGCTGCAGTGAGAAGAGCGAGTTGGAGCGTGGCGCAGTAGTTTGTATTGTTTTCTGTGCAAACGCGCCTGTGGGGAATTTGACAAAGGAAAAAAAAACATGCTTCAGTTTGTGCTCCTCACTCCTCGACCTGCAGCTCACCTGCGTCACTTTGAATCTCATAAAACTCCATTTCGTTTGTTTGCTTTGTTAAATCACTCTTTTGATTTTCTTGCTCCCTGCACACAATTACTGACGCTCCAGCAGCTCCAAGTGCGCTCATCAAGACGCCGCTCAAATACTTTCACTACTGATTTTTGGTTTTCATTTCTGATTGGTTGCGAGACACTGCGATGACGTCGTACTACGGGTCGTTCAGACACGTGCCTCCGACCAATAGAGGCAGAGAGTTGGTGTCATGTGAGGTTCCGGAATTCCCGGGAGGCGCAAATTAATCCAATCCACTCAGTCACTTTACGGTGCATTCAGGTTCCAGCGGAAAATTCCACTTCTCTGAATGTTTGAAGGTTCCGTTTGACCTCTGGAGTCACACTAGCAGAAACAATACTCAGAAATTGGTGATGACATTATTTCAGTTCCACACAACTCCTTATTATCTCATTACAACTACAAGACAAACAGATAACGTGGGCAGACACGAAGAACGAAAGCTTTGATCTTCCAGGCGCTACCAATTCACATCCAACATCCCAATGGAAAACACGCAGCTCAGCAGCTCCATTTCCACGAAGGATTGAGAGGCTAGGCTTCCACTGACTGGGTTAGTTTCCTGCTCACACATAGTGATGAGCAGGGCTGGCTGTTTGCTCTCATAAGGTTATGAGCACACCTCTTTGGCTGTCATCTTGGAAAAAATAATTCATTTGCAATATCCTACAGAATCCTAACCGGCTGAAGGCCGCCTGCTCACTGCCATGACCTGTAATGGAAATGCCGCGCAAAGTTTTGGTGACTCGCGGGCTCATTCCAGCTCCTCTCACAGAGCCTGAATGCAGCACAAGTTTAGCATCAACACCTAAACACAAACAGCTTAACACCGATTACCGGGACCAAAGCGTGGGTCGGGGTTGGGTAGGCCTGTGGGGCTGTGGCGGTGTTGGAGGTCGGAGAGACAGTCCGCATTCTGACTGCCTGAATGATATTATTATTATTATTATTATTATTATTATTATTATTATTATTATTATTATTATTATTTATTAACTAATGATAAAATGGGCCTTTACAGCAAGCTTTAATACCTCAAGTGTGTGTGTGTGTGTGTGTGTGTGTGTGTGTGTGTGTGTGTGTGTGTGTGTGTGTGTGTGTGTGTGTGTGTGTGTGTGTGTGTTTATAATAGTTTCTTGTTCATGGTGCGTACTTTACCCCCGCATAAAATTGTTTAAAGGGGCCTGAGGGCCGATCTTCCTCCCGTCTGGGTGAAGATACAGTAAACAGAATATAGGGATGTATTTTCATCGTTGGGATGTTTTTCACTGAACTGGAACCAAAAAGGTTGTTTGGGGTTTGTTTGTTTTTTCAAATCTTTGGAAAAATATTCCCAAGCGTTTTTTTGTTTTTTTTTACTGTTCCCATCCATTAGTCTTTTCTGTTTTGCCATCCTGCGTAAATATGCGCGCAAAGTCGTGCAGGGACGCATGTCTCTGTGCCCTGTGGGGCTCATTTTGTTGAAATTTTCAACAATGTAGTGGAATATAGCCTGTAAAATTTACACTGATATAAATACATCAATGCATATTGTCACTAACTTTAATATCCACGTGCTATTCAGCAGAAGAGCTCCCAGTTTCATAAACATGACCAAACACACGCAGTTCTGATGTAAAGCCAGCACTACAGCTGCGATCATTCATCAATAATCTCTGACAGTCCGATGAGTCTGTGTTTTCACTGATATAAATGTAAGCATATTACAAAGCAACTGCTACAGGAATTTTCTAGTGTGCGAAAGTTGGTTCAGAATGAAAGACAAATTGTAGCTGAATAAAATAAAGGAGCAAATAAGGTGGAAGTGAGAAAGTGATCCAATGAGGAAAAGTTTCAATAGAAGAAGAAAATCATGAAAGCGAGAAATGTGAGCGCGGACACACGCACACGCGCTGTAGTCACGCGCAGCTCGAATATTTAGCAGGACTGACACAACAAAAAGTGCACCGTGGGAGTTTTACAACACGTGAGGAATTATTTTTTAATTATGTACTGGTTTCTTCAAAGGTCTTGTGAAGCAGTGGTCTTGAGTAGTCAAGTAATAATTTTCTGCCTTCGGTTGAAATAAAAACAAACTCAGTGCGGGATGTGACGCAGCAGTCAGTGAATTCAGAGGCCTCGGTTAGCTGGGCGGAGAGGAGAGCATGCTGGGCTTTTAGCTTTGGTCACACGAGGTTAGTCTTACACACAGACACACACACCTGCAGGTCGCTGTGTTTCTGTTCTTTAACTTTGTGTTTTCATGTTTGAAACACGTTAACAGGCTGAGTTACAGTGTAGCAGGGCTTTGGCTGTGCCTTTGATGTCATTTCTGCTCCCTTTAAAAATGCACCAACCCGTTTTCTGTAGATAGTTATGAGTTATCATATTTTCGTTGCCGCCTGGAACAAATTCGGCGTCTTGTTAACATAAACAGATGTTTTTGAATACAGAAATGAATCAGTTAAAGACGTCACCCTGATGACCTCACACATAAACATGCAAAGAGGTAAAAATCATATGCGTTTCACAATCTTACACTGATCAGTTGTTTTTGCTTTGAGTTCATAATAGGTGGTGTTATTTGAACTGGAATATTTGGAATATCTCTCTGTTTTGTATATGTACAAAATATTGGATAACAATCCTGCAAACTCCAAGTCATGATGTACTATTTGGAATTTTCCCTGGAGTGATATTAGATCACAGGTGGAAATTGAATGCTTGTAAAATATGCCGTGGCCATGTGTTAGAGCAGAAAGTTTGTGGTGTTATTTTTTTCCCCTTCATTCTTTATCTGCCGTTGGTGAGTACAAGGACTCCTTGATACATATCCCAGCCCCAGATTTTTTAAATAAAAGATACAAGCTAATGCCAGGCAACAGCTAAAGGACTTTGATAAGTGTATGGGAATCAGAGCTCTGATATCAAAAATAAAAAAACAGCTAAACTGGTCCATCTCAGTGATGAGCAGCAACATTTCTACAATAATTATCTGTCCCAGCTTTTGGATTTCTTAAGGTTGAGCAGCAGGCTTTATGAAACTGCATTTGTGCCCAGATGAGCCAGAAGACAAAGCAGAGGTCAGCCAGGACCATCAGCTTCTTGTCTGCCTTTTCAAAAGCCTCCTGGAGGGGGGAAAGGAGCGAGGGGAGCTCTAAGGTTAGAGGACACTTCCGATTCCTCCCTAGCCGCTTTTTTTTTAAGTAGGTGGTGGAGGGTGGTGGTGGTGAGCTACAATAATCACTCACACTTTGACTCTAACTTATCGCTAGTAGGGAATGAAAAAGCTGGCTGAACTGTGACCTCCATCATCACGAGGCAGAAAAGCTCAAAGCTTTTGTTTCACTCTAGCACATACAGGGCATTATGATGTCACTGATATCTGTCACAGATCACACAGAATTGTGGATTTTTTGATTTTTGGACAAAAACCATTTTTAAACAAATATGAAATAAACCATTAAAGCATCAAGTCATCGTCAGAAGCTCTCTGGCCATTCTTCCTCCTTACTGAACGCTGAAGATGAGACTTACAAAGGCAAAGCTGAGACGTGAATATTAACATTAGTAAATGCATCACAACTAAAAAAAGAAAGGACAACATATCAACAAATTCAGCAACTGCTCCAACTGATGTGAAGCTAAATTGGCCACACTGGGCTTTGAAAAGCACTCCTCACTGTGAAAACTTCAATCTTTCCAGGATGCTGCTGAGATTTAAGCACAGTCCATGTTGTGAGATTTACTTTTGTTAGCCCCACAGAGCAGACAAACCGTTCATGTGTCAGATGACAGGTCACAGAGCTGTTAAATGTAGCAAACTGCACTTAGAGTGGGAAGTTGTAGAATTCTGATGATCTTTGGCAAAAAAAGAAAATACAATTCACAAGTGTTTCTTTGTCACTGCAGATCTGAACTACATGCCCAAACTACTGCTTATGGCCTCAGTACAGTGTATATGTAGCTCAAAGGTAGCATAAATAATTCTGGATTTATGTATTTTTAGAACACAGAAATAAAATCATTCAAAAGTCAAATCTGTTTTTTAAATGCATTTACCCGACGAGGTCTGCTTTCAATAAAAGCCTGCATCTTCCTCTGATGGCTCAGTCAGTTTGTATTTATCTGCGTCCTGGATGCAGACAACCATACTTACACAGTTTTAGTTGAAATTCAAGCCCCTGTTTCCCTGTAAACCACACTTTTTATTGTGGAATAAAATACTAACACAATTTAAAAGGCACTTAGGCGAGGCAAGAATGCGTTTGATACAAATGACTCAGCAGTC
Organism: Rhamphochromis sp. 'chilingali'; assembly: GCF_963969265.1. Lineage (NCBI taxonomy): Eukaryota > Metazoa > Chordata > Actinopteri > Cichliformes > Cichlidae > Rhamphochromis > Rhamphochromis sp. 'chilingali'. The sequence continues at coordinate 2,410,408 of NC_137943.1, read as the reverse complement.
ATCAGAACAACACGTAGTGTAATAATCATTTTCCTATTAAAGGAAGAATAAGAGCCATACCTGGACATCATCTTCTGCTCAGCTCGTCCAGCTCTACTTAGCTCTGTCTTCCCCTTTGGCCTCTGACAGCATCCTCAAAAGCTGTGAGCAGGCTTTTTGCTATCAGTTACCACTTTAATCCTCCTGATCATTGTGCCATGGATAAAACCAGTGTGAAAGAAGCCCACAGGCCAGACTGATGGGCCTCCTGAGCTCTAGGGAGCTTGGCATCTTAGACAGTTGCTTGGTCCTGCATGAGTTCACAGCAGTACTGACTGACAAAGGATGGTTTTGCTCTGTTGCTCTTTTAATTTTAAGGGCTCCTCTGCAGAAGAAAAAGCATGCAGCACACACTGAGTTCTGCGGAAGGACACAAACCAGGGACAAAAGCATGAGCTGAAACATCTACCTATTGTTAATGTGTTCTAAAGGACAAGGGAAAGTTTTGCCTGTGTGAACCCAGAGTTCCTCACGCATATATTCCTTATCTTATGCAGCAGAGTAGAACAGAAAAGACTTCAGACTTTAGCAAATGACCACAGAAGTGCAGAGGGAACCTCATTAAACTTACTAACGTGTAGTGACATTAGTCACTCTTCAGTTCAATTCTAATTTATTTACATAGCACCACATCACAAAAACAGTTGCCTCAAGGTGTTTTATATTGTAAGCTGAAGACCTACAATAACAGAGTAAACTCCCCTAGAGCACGCAGCTGGGGATAGTGGTAAATGGAGTAGTTCTTAGATCACTTTCTGACCACTCAAGACAAGACAGAACTTGTCTCATTCACACAAGCATGTTTTTCTATCCAACATTCACATGCATTCACACTCCAATGAATGCATCAGAGAGCAACATGGGGTAGTATCTTGCCCATGGAGACTGGAGTAGGCAGGATTGAACCACCAACCTTCTGATTAGTAGGCGACTTACTCTGAGCTACAGCCACCCCAAAAACAGCAGAGTGGGAGGGCAAAGACTTGCTTTTAACAGGAAGAAACCCCAGCAGAGCCAGGCTCAGGGAGGGGCAGTCCTCTGCCATGACCACTTAAATAAATAAAATTGAATTGAAAGTGGAATTGAATTATTAATGACAGTGGAGCAGAAGGCTTTAATGCAAGACATTTACCTCACAATGAAAGAACAAAAAGAGAACCGCTGCACATTTGTGATATGACCTTGACCGACGAACAACCATTTCTGTCCACATTCTGTCAGCTTTCTACCAAACATCACTCAAAGGCAATTATTATTCCAACAAAATATCATACTTGAAAATGCCCTAATTAAAACTGTGTTGCTCCATATCTTTAATCTGATTCTGCTGATTGAATCTAGGTGGCAGTAAGTACCACTTTCTGTAAAACCCTGGGGAAGTTTTCTATTAGACAATCTCTTGCTTCTTTCTCTCCTCTTTGGATCTTAGAGGTCATTTTCTCTTTTTCAATTAACATCATTATATTAAAATGTACTGTTTCTCCATTATGGTCTGACAACATTTAATCTACAGAGAATACAAAGTGGATAGAGGAGGTCTGGATGGATATGTGACAGGTCTACATTTCCTTCACACAGGTACAGCGGTGGGAAGAAGTGTTTGCCCCCTTCCTGATTTCTTCTTCTTTTGAATGTTTGTCACACTTGCATGTTTCAGATCATCAAACAAATTTAAATATTAGACAAAGATAACACAAGTAAACACAAAATGCAGTTTCTAAATGAGGCTGTTTATGATTAAGGGAAAGAAAAAACAAACCTCCCTGGCAGTGTGTGACAGAGTGATTCACTCCACACAGAAAGACTTTCCATACAGCTACACAGTAACACGCCACCAGTTTCACTTTAACTGATACAGCTTCACTTGTAACACTGCTATCAGTGTTCTCATTGAGCTCGCTGCAAGAAAACAGAGTAATAACATTTCTCTATGTTTAAAACAATTTACATTTATTCTATATATTGTGGGAGCAGCACTCTATGCATAGATGCCCGTACAGATCCACCTCCTTCAGCTTTTCCTAGGGCACACCGAGGCGGATTAATCAATCTGTTTATTATTGTGAAAAAATTGTTAGGTTTGTACACATTTTTATCAAAGTTTGCTGCAATAAGGGTTAGCCTAACCCCCTCAGAATTTTACTTGATGATACTTAGATCCACTGACTGAATTCCACCAAGTTTATACCATCTAGAAAAAAGACAGTATAAATAATGTACTGTCAGTATAGAGGATGGAAATCTCCAGGGCAACTCATAAAACAACTGCATTCAACCAGTTGTGTACGTCTGATCAGCTGATCACAGCCTGTACATTAAGAAAATCTACTGGAACTCTCCATGGAAGTGAATGTGAGCTATTATTCTTTTCTCCATGCTGAGCCATTATAACCAGTTTTAGGTTCCCCCACCTCGGTGTCTCTCGTTAACTAGCAGCTGGTTCATTCGTGCTGCCAGACGCTCGTGGAGTGCAGTCAGCTTCTTCAGCCAGTAGGCGTGAACCATGTCGGCCCTGGTGCTGTCCAACTCTTCATACTGGAGACCCTTTCTTGGATATCTGCCACTGTGATGGTACTGGACCCTGTTCAGGGAGGTCGCTGTGGTCTGCCCTCAGATCTAGCCACTGAGCATTGTCGTCATGGGTTGCGTCCTTCTCCCATATGCTCTTCCAGTATTGCTCCGTCTCCAGCCTTGGTGGTGCTGTTCTCTTATTATTATTGTTCCCTTGCCACTGAGAGTACACCTTGGCTGGTTCTGTGGAGAACAGCTGGTTTATTCTCCTGCCTTTGGTCTCTCTGGTGTACCTCTTCAAGCCGCTGGCCAAGGCTGTGAGTCGTTGCTTGGCAGTTTCCAAGGCCTCAGGTATAGACAGCTTGCTATACTTCTTAGACACCTTCTTTGTTGCACCTTTCTGCAGCTCCAAAAGTTGTCTGACCTCCCGCCGTGCTACCTTGATCTTAGCCTCTAGCCTCCTTCTCCATGGAGGGTACTGCTCCTTGTGGCTGTTCAACTTGTAGCCAAGCATCTCACTGATCACTGCTGCCGTATTGTAGATCAGCTTGTTAGTGTCGGTAATCGTGGTTGTAGGTATTGTCCGTAGTGCTGCATTAACATCATCTAGCAGACCTTCTGAGGGTACTTCACGTAATCTTGGTAACCGGCTACGGGGGATCCAGGTTTCAAGCTTGGCCATGATCCTATTTTTCAGGTCAGTTCCTCTCGCACTCAACGATCCTTCTCCTATCGCACTTGGGGCTATGTACCCAATCTCGGGTGGGGGTGATGATATCTCCCCCCTGACCTGGTGTCCTTGCTCCCCCTTGCCGGTAGCATTCGTGTTGTACCTCGTCAATCTCTAGCTGTGAGAGCAGTCCCTTCTTTCAAATGTTGGAACTACTAGTGGTTTTGCCGTCAATGTGGATGTTGGGTATCGAAGATTCCATAGGTAAAGCAGCTGGATGGGGTAGTGGTAAGACTACATGCCTTTGGAGCGGAGAGTCACAAGTTTGATTCCCGCCTGTGTCCGTCTGCTGCCAGAGAGGGACACAGAGGACAAAGACACAAGGGGAACCTAATAGACAACAAACTAAACTCATTGTAAGCAAGCTCAGAGACATAGTAAGAATGAACTATTATTATAATTTAAGTTTAACCAGTTAGTACTGAACTGGTTAAACTTAAATTATAATAACACCAAAACACTCACAAAATTACAATGAACTGTTATCCGGAAACAGGACAAAATTGTGAAGCATCCATGCCGAAAATCTGGATTATATTATGAAAATTAATACATTTTTTTTATTTTGAATAACACGTAGAAGATGTGCAACTCCTTTGATTTTCCAAGATGTGAAGTCTTATGTTTTATTAATGATTGTGAAGTCTGAGTCGTTCCAAATTTGGGAGTGAAGACAGGGAAGCTGTCGAGTTGGTAATCTGTCATGTTTTCCAACATGCTGACAAGAGCTGACGTTACGGATATGCTGTGAAAAGGGCAGTGTTTCTTAATCATCTGACTGATAAATGGGAGGTCTGAAAAAAGTATGTCTTGGCATAGTACTTATTCAGTTTGCAACCGGAATGAGTCAGACTGAGTGTTACTCAACCATTTAATAAGGCTGTTAAGTTAGTCAGTTAGTTGATTAGCTAGATGATGTTTGGTGTTTCTAGACTTCCTTGAGATTTGGGTTTTTGGAAATTTGAAGTTTTATGAGGAGAATTTTATTTTTTCAATAAAATTTTCCAAATGGTAAATTAATGGTTTGAAACCAGGAAGTGCTAGGAAATACTGAGAAAGGATACAAGATAATTGCCTGGCCTTCTACAGAGTGATATGGAGAGTTTGACCCAAAGGTTTTAATAATTTTCAGTTGGTTTAAGCAGCAGAGCTTTCCTTTTGAAAATGCACATGCTGAGCTAGGTGAATATTGGGGAATCTTAAATATTTCAGGTTTCCTGTGTGGAGGTGGTAGGTTGTTGAAATGGCTGCCACACCCCCCTCATTCATACAAACTGGTAAACTGGTCAATTTTGACCAGTTTATTGAATAGGTGAAGACTTCTGAAAACAAATCTATAACCTTCAATGTTAGGGTCAGGAAAGAAAGCACAGGAAAACAGTGCTTTTATTTTTTTAATTTTTTTTTTTTTAATTATTTCATTTTATTTTCACCTGCTAAATACGGGACGGATTTGACTGGGGAAAAGAAGGGGAGAAAGAAAGAGGGAAAGAAAAACAGTGGGGAAGAGGGACGGGGATAAAGGTCAAAAACAAAAAACCAACTAAATAAGCAGACAAAAAATCCATCTATCAATCACCTGGATCACCTGTTGAGAAAGAAAAAAGAAAACAAGCAGAAGAGAACAAGAGTAATAGAATAAACAACATCACAATGATATATGGGAATATGACAGTAAATACTAAATATTAAACATTATTGTGCGGCACATAAGATCAACAGAACACAGTGTGCTTTGAGGTAGGAGCCAAAAAGGGTGTAGTTTGTGGGTGTGATCACCCGTGTGTACACCTGTGAGCATGGACGCGCTTGTTTTTAAAAGGTTCCTTCATGTAATGATCTGCTAAAGGGTGTGGGGGGGCCACAGCCCCGTCCTCCAGGGCATGAAGCAGGTATGGAGGAGATCAAAACTCCAGACATCCAGAGGCCCCCAGAACACAAGAGACCAAGGAAGACCCACAGAGGGGCAGCCGCGCCACTGTCCCAGTAAGAGCTGAGGAGAGTCCCAGATGAGGGCTCACTCAGCAGCCGCGGAGCAGAAGCCAGGGGGAGTTGCAGTGACGCGCCTGTGAGCTCAGCCAGCCGTGCCTGAGTGACCGAGCCCCAGGCCGAGAGGCCGGGGGCACCCCACCTCCGAAGTGGCCCGAGCAAGCCCCAGGCTCCAGGCCCTGATAAGCAACCACCAAGGAGTGAGCCGGTGTGTACCTGGACGCCCACCCCCGGACACAAAGAACCACCAACGCACCGATGTCTGAGGGAGTCCGCCACTGGCAGGGGAGTGGTGGGGGGAGATAGGCCAATTTATTTAACCATGATATTTGACGTAAAATTACACGGTTATTTGACGTTTGATTAAGAGTGCAAAATAGTTGTTCTAGAAAGATTGGTTTATCTAACATCCTAGCTTGTGTTATTGTAGGAAGAAATGTAGTACTGATCAATATCTTTGAATACCTCTTATCTTTTAAGAGGTGTTTAAGTTCATATAAAACTACATATCACTTCTACATATACAAAATACAATACTATATATATGTATATACATGTAGAATTAGGCCAAGGCTTCCCTGCTGAGTCCTTGATTATTGGGATGTAGTTTTTTCTTCGTTTTGCATGTTTGCCAGATATTTACAAGATGTACTATTGTATTCACATTTGTCATGTCTCAGGTGCTGTAGAAGAAATTGTGCCATTAGCTCATTTTCCTAAATCACTTAGAATAAGTTCAGGTTGCATAGATTATTTCTAGTGATTTTATTTTCTCTTGCAAAATATTTTTAAATTCTGTGTCTTTCTTCTTTGGTAGGATGAGCATAAAATGATCCTGCCCATTAAAACAGCTTTCCCAGAATAAGATTGGGGAGGCATTTGGAAAACAGCTTATATCTATGTCTACTCCCTCTTGAAAATGATTGAAGTCCTTTCGCAGAGATGTGTTAAAACGCCATCTGGTGGATTATTTTTGTTTAAGTTTGTCATTAAGCGTAAAAGAGACAGGAGCGTGGTCATTAACCGCTCTTGAGTGGATTTGTGTTTCTGATTTATTCTAGATGAAGACAGTTGTTGGTTAGGAAAAGAAATTCTCAGTGAGGAATGATGGAGTTGAGAGAAGTGTTCTTGATCATCTGATGCAACCTCCAGCCATCACAATGGCCATACTCTTCTATGTATTGTTTTAAAATGACAGTGAATTGCGCTGTACTATTCATGAATTCAATGGGGAGACAGTACAACTGGACCAGCAGCAGTGTGACATGAGAGCACTGAGAAGATTTAGTCCAAAGCCTTGCTGCAACATCCTGAAGAACCTGAATATGTTCCAGAGAACTTTTGCATTTCTATCGATTACTGAGAATATGAATAATTTTGGACATGACACTTTTTGCTCAAATGTAAATAAAAGCTAAAAGAAATTCACACAATGTTGCTTCTTGTCTTATTATCTTTTGGAAGATGCCTGTGTCATTTCCTGTATAAAAAAACAAACAAAACTTGCTGGTTGAATAAAAGTAACTTCAAGATAAAATTTGCCAGAGTAACTCTGAGCTTGACTGTATATGATCATCAGGTGATAAGCAATAATGCAGCTGTCAAATGGCTCATCCGGTCACTGTTCCTGCTGCTGTGTTTCAATTTGATCAGAACTGAAGGTGACATGTGGGAGTAAAACCTGAAACCAGCATCGTGTAATGACAGGCGGTGTGTCTGAAGTAATGTCTACATTTTGTAGCAGCAAGGTCAAAAGGCAACATTCTACATCATTAATGTAGCTGCCTCTAATTATTGCCCTGAATTGGTTGCGACTCAGTTTGTCAAGGTCTCTTAGCACTGATGCATCCATGATCCACCATGCAGCATGTGTGTCTGCAAACCAATTGAACTACTTGAGCGTTTGTACTTGACAGCTGCTCAGGCACCTACTAATGAATGAAGTAACTGATCACCAGAGGAGCAAACTGAAGACGGAATGACATCGTGGAAAATCAGAATTACACATCCTTCAGTAGGAAAGCACAAGGTTTCGAATGGTGGTTGTGACAGAGTACAGGCCCACTTCTCAACATGTCAGCTGCTGACTGACATGGTCCTCTGTGTACCCACTTTTAAATCATATGATCACCAGAATGGCATACAACAAAACATGCATACGTTGTTACGAATGCTTGAGTGAGAACATTTGCAAAGAGGAATGAAACATATATATCTCATATTCAGTTTTAGGTCATTAACTTCACAGCAATCGTTATGGCTTTTTATTATGATAAAGAGCCTGAAATATTGTCCTCATGATGAAGGACTTACAAATCACACTTCTTTCTAAGATTTGGCCAAGAATTTGTGATTTTATTATTAAAATTAGAAAATAAATAAATCTGGCGCTTAGGTTCCCATATCGTCATCAACAACCTCTACACTCTTTAAATAATTTTACACCTAGATTTAAACTGGGAACATATCAGATTAAATTCGATACTACAGAATTAGATGCTACAAAACCTTCTCTGCCTAAACTGCACTCTTAGACACAAATGACACAAACTTCTGGGTTTAAAGCACATTTAGGAAAACAGCCAGGGTCTGGTTAAAATCTAGCCAGAGCTGCAGCTGTTGGACTAAAGGTATTACAGTATGATGATCATTTATTTGCCCCCTCGCTGATTTCTTTTTTAAATTTTTCTTTCATATTATATTACACAAAAGCAAATAAGCTAACTGGCCCTATTTGAAAAAGTAATTGTTCTCAAGCATGACTGCCTGTTAAAGGTTATGCAAGAGCATGTCAGTCTTTGACTAGGCCATTTCAGAACCTTCATTTTGGATTTTGGAGTCATTCAGAGGTGGACTTGCTGGTGTGTTTCGGAACATTGTCCTAGCTGGATGTTTCTTCCTGTTAAAAGAGAGTTTTTCCATCCCACTGTCACTAAAACACTTGTTTATAGGAGGTCATGTCATGGCTGGATCTTCTTTGTATTATTTTATAGTCTTTACCTTGGAATGTAAAGCGCCTTGAGGCAACTGTTGTTGGGATTTGGCACTATGTTAGAATTGAACTGAATTGAGTTAAACCTTCTAAAAAGTTAAACTTTTATCCACAGTTCACAAGTCCACAGAATATTTTCCTAAAAGTCTCAGGAATCATCACAGATGCGAGACGAGCCTTGTTTTTTTTGTTTTTTTTTGACAGCAGTGGTTTTCATGTTTTCGCTGGAGGAAAACGTGTAATTGACTCCAAATTGTCCATGTAAATGAGTCCTATACACACACTAAGGTTAATTATGGAGTTCCACAGAATTCCACGTAAGGACCAATTCTGTTTACATTATACACTCTTCCTGTAGTCCAGTGGTTCCCAAACGTTTTTTGCTAGGGCCCCCTTTGTTTGACGAAAACAACACATCCTCCAACCGCACACGCCCATATTTTGCTCCACTGCGGTTTATTTCACACCTCAAACATTTAGTAAACAATTAAGCAAATGCAAGTAAACAGCAATAAATTAATAAAATAAACTACTAACTCTTTTACACTGCGTTAACACCCACACAGGTTTTTTTAAAAACGCAGCTGTTTCTGTGTGTTTGGACCTTTCGTCCACGTAAACGTGTTTCAAATCACAGAAAACTGAGATTTTTTAAAACTTATTTTTTGCCTTTACGTGTGGAGTTTGTAACACAACATCAAAGGTATGCGCCTTTTATCACGTCACGCTGTGGCCACATTATTGTTTACATGAGATGAATTGCAGCATGGCAGATAGAGACAAAATACTGTTAATCTGACTGTCTGCAGGTTTTACACGCAGTTACTGTCCCTCCATTTACAAAGGCAGAGGCGTCACGGTGGGATTATTTTACTGTAGTTGTTTTTTCCTGTGTAATAATATTCAACATTGCTGTCAATACATTTTTCACTCCCTCTGCAAAATAGGTTCAAAAACATAAACAGCTGTGAGATCCTGTTAGTCCGTGATTTGAACCGGGGGAACAAATCGTGGCAGGATCAGCCTGATGTTATTTGTATCCCGCTGTAACTTTACTGTATAAAGAGCAAACATCTCCAAAATGTCAGGAGTAGTTAGTCATTACAACAAGTGTTTGTGAAATAAAAATCACGAATGTGGGATCCTGTTTGTCCGTGATTTGGAGAGCCCAGCGCTGCTCCCGACGAAGGGAAAACCAACCCTGCAGGGAGACCTACCTCGGCACCTGTGCAGGTGAAGCCAAAGGGCAGATTTGCTTCATTATATTTTCTAGTCTTTGGCTTAGAATGAAGTTGGTTTGGAAACATATTCAGCGACGCTTCATCTCCTGCTTTGCGTTTGTGTGGGCGCCCCAAAAACCTGTCCGTTATGCTAGCAGTGTCCAAGCATTCTTTTTGTCTTTTCTTTTCATACCGCGCCCCCCCTGCAATGGCTCTGCGCCCCCCTAGGTGGCGGGCCCCACACTTTGGGAACTTCTGCTCTAGTCAGTATCATTTGAAAGCATAGCATATATTTTCACTGCTATGCAGATGATCCCTGGCTTTTTCTATCCATGAACCCAGATAACACACACCAAGTTGTTAAATCGGAAGAATGTCTTAAAGACCTAGATATGACCTCTACTTTCCTGCTTCTCAATTCAGATAAAACAGGTTATTTGTACTTAGCCTGGATGGCATTACCTTACACACTAGTGTCAGAGGTGGGTCGAGTATCCAAAAATTGTACTCAAGTAAGAGTAGCATTACTTTAAAATATTATTACTCAAGTAAAAGTGAAAAGTAGTCGTCAACAAAGTTACTCAAGTAAGAGTAAAAAAGTACTTGGTGAAAAGACTACTCAAGTAGCGAGTAACTGTTTGAAATGTCCGATTTATTTTTTCAATAAATGTTACCAGACAAACAAAAATAAATAAATATACAAATTTTACTATTTTCAACAGGAATATATGTAAAAACATCAACAAAATAAGGCACAACAATTCTAATTTCCAGATTTCAGTTTTTCACAACATAAAGCTTTTTTCACCAATACCTGCAGTAAATAATATAAATATATAAACAGTGCAAACAATTTCCAGTGACAAGATATGCTGTAAACTTTATATTCATCTTTGCTCCAAATGGCACAGCAGCCTCAGAGAAAACAGAACGAGGCATCTTCATCATATGTACATACAAGGCAGCTCAGTTTACCATAAATTGTATAAGTGTGCATCTATTTCTGCATATTTAGCAAAAATGTGCCCTTTCTTCACTCAGTGAGGTGATGGTTAAGCTTCAGCAGCAGTGAACAGGAGTCCAGCATGACTGAGAAGTCCTTCACAAGCTCCAGATGCATGAAGAGCTGTATTGACTTTGATCAACAGCTTCTTGATGTGAGGAACGCCATGCAATAGATCCACACCTCCAGTGAATGGACATGAAAGGTACCTCTCCAGCTCCCCTGCTTCTGGCTTTCCTGACACCATGGATCCATCATCTTCGTCGGTTAGGCCGCTGTCTGTGCTGGCCTCATCCAGCTCTGAGTCTAGGTGATGTCTGATGAAGTGGAGACCTGTGGAAAGATGTAAGGTTTTCAAAAGAATTAGGTCTGGTCAATACCCAGATAGCAAGGAAACATTGAAACAATGTTGAGTCAATATCAGGCTGTGTCATTGAATCAACGTTGAAGTGTGACGTTGACCTAACGTCACTCTTGCACCCTTTTTTAACGTTGAAACAACGTCAGGTTTTGATGTGGAATCAATGTTGAAACCTGACGTTGATTCAACGTTATATTTTCTAATACTGCTGACATTGAAACAATGTCAGATTCTGATATTGAAACACTGTTGAGCTATGGTGTTGATTTTCCACCTCTTTCGCACAGTTGCTTTTTATTAAAACAACAGTTAAATCATGACTGGAAATCTACCTTTCTTTATAGGTATTTTAACCAATACTAAACTACTGCATGTTTCCATCAATACTTCAACCACCTAAACACATAATTGTACTTATTCCTTAAATTGGACACCCTTTATAAAAAAAAACCAAATGTCTCACAATGTATCATGTCAATATTAATATCCTAAAATAAGAAAGCATTGCATGTGATGTAACAGAGAAAAAACATAAACAAAAAAAGGTCAATAGGCATGTTTCGTTTGCTAAATACTTTATTAAAAGACAGTTTCCTATTTACGTTTATATGATTCACAGAAGTTTGTAATTTTTTGCATGATGTGCGTCCTGCACCACCCAAACGATCTGGGGCGTATCGGAGCCATTTCTGCACTGCTTGTGCAAAGACAAATTCGGACATAGAGTTTGCCCCTAACTGCTGCGTCAGGCTCCAATCAAGGCAAAGCGTCTCACCTATAGACACATACAGAGATGGAATTAGCGTGTCTCATGTCTTAAATGTGTATGCAAGTGCTTGTGTGTTTAATCAACAGGCCGTTGTTATGTATTTAAATCACATCTGACAGCTATTACACTTTATAGTTACAAAGTGTACATAACCTTTATATACTTACCATTGCCTTATTTGCCTCTTGTGATTGAAGAGCTGGCTCTGCATTGTTTAGCTCCTCAATGTTGTGCAAGGGCAAATCCAGAGGCAGTACCCCAGCATCTACCGATTCATTGCAGCCGGTATTGCGGATGGCTCTGACCTCCTCACGGAGTTCGTTAACAGCTCTCGTCAGGTCTGACAGAAAAAGATAATTTTTTTTAAGTATTTAAGAATACAGACAACTTGTCAAACGTTTCCTTGTGTCACACACAGATATGTACAAAGACACTAGACAGTATTTTATTACCTGGTATTTTCACTCGAGGGGCCTGGGGAAACCATTTTTTTGTGGGCTGCTCATCCTCTGAGTCACTATATGTGTACAGGGGATTTGGTCTAAAGAAAAAAAGTTGAAAACGGTCATAAGTAATTACAAATGTGCTTTTGGAATATTTTTTCCTAAAGTTACAGTTTGATTTATAACAACACACACAGGAAACGGAGATGTGCAAGAAGTTACAGTATACACGGAATTTTTTGAAGTGCACAAGTGTATACGGCTTTGCATTTATAAAAAGTTTACAAGCTTCCACTTTTTGGACTATATTATGTGGTGATATTGCAGTATGCAAGCACCACAGATATGTATAAAAGACAAGATCATAAATTCTTAGCAATCAAAGATATGTTTGTGAAATAAAAAAAGTTTTACTTGTGCTTTCTCTTATGACTGGTCTGAGTTTCAGCTTCGGACTGAAGGTCAGACGTATCACAGTGTTCACTTAGATATTTCTGAAGACTGCGTTCTGCTTCGTGAAATGTGTCTGGAAGTACAAACACAATGTATGGCCAGACATAAATTAGGACACGAAAAACTTGTTATTGTTGCAGTTATACAACACCAATCCAGATGATACCCACCATGGCTTATTAGAAGTCGGACTGGTGCATAGGTGAGCCATGTTGCACCAGGATGAACTCTCCTCTTTACTGCGTCGTGGATCCTGAATGTGTCTCACGGAGGATATGGAGGCCATGACAATTTCTCCCCATTTATCCATGATCTAGGGACTATTTCTGTACCACCAGTGCTAAACTGCACAATGCACCAGTCTTTCATTTTTATCTTTTTTTTAATTTGGAGTCCTTTTTTGCCCTGTCTAGGATAAACAGGAAACAGATAATTACAATATATTTCATAGTCACTACAAAACTTGATCTATTGATTGAACTAGTGCTGTATACACTACTAAGCTGCAGATGTTTGTTTGGAGCTAGCCTCCAAAAACTGGCCATACACTGTGTGATTTTTGGCCCATTTTGAGACGATTTTTCAGTCGCGCAACCGTTTTGGGGATCGGCCCGAGCTTTGCCTTAATCGTGTGTGCATCATGTAGTATACATGGGGTAACGAAAAGCAGTTACCACCTCACGACCAGCTCCCAATCATCAATCGTATGGTCACATGATAATCAAACCTGTTTGAAATCCTGTCGCCCCTCAACGCAGCCTCTCACACTGCACACGCACAAACACAGAACGTGAAAAGTGTTCGTGCAATATACCTTTCACGTTTGAAAAATATAATATCACGTTTGTACAATATAATATTAATATTGTAAGAACGTGATAATTATGTATTTTGTACTAACATGAAAAGTATATTGTTAGAACGAATAGTTATGTCTATAACTTCTGTTCCCTGAAGGAGAGGAACGAGGTGCATACATAAGTACGGGATATCACGCCCTCGCGTGTCCTGGCTGAAGAAACCTTTATTCACGCCTTTAAGGCAGATGACGTGTGATGACACGCGCACGGCCCCGCCTGCACATATAGCCGCTGTCATCACAGTCATCAGTTCGATAGCTGCTCTTCACCGAGCCAAACTGCTCAGTGGGCCCACCTTGTGTTGTACCTCGTTCCTCTCCTTCGGGGAACAGAAGTTATAGACATAACTATTCGTTCCCTTTCAGTCGATTCACTCGGTACAACACATAGGTATGGGACATATATACACGCCCCGCAGAGCAGCCACCGAACCGGAATCGGACCACCACATCCTTAGTGAGTGGTAGACCCAGCAGAAAGGACAGCATGAGCCACCGAAGGGACTGTAACGTCCAACCGATAAAACCACACAAAAGTGTGCGATGATGCCCAACTAGCCACAGGCACCCCTTTAAAAAGAGCCCATGAGGTTGCCATCCCCCTGGTGGAATGAGCTCTCACCATCATTCTCTCCATTATTTTGCAGACGTTGGATGTTAAAGCTGCTGGTCTGTAGTTTCCAGGCTTTGTCCTTCCCTGGTTTACGTATCGATATTATCACTGCCTCCTTCCAGCTTTGTGGCAACTTCCCTCCCTCCCAAACTCTATTAAACACTTCTTTTTATTTTATTTTATTTATTTATTTATTTTAGAAAAAACACCTGTTGAGAAAGAAAAAAGAGAAAACAAGCAGAAGGAAACAAAGAGCAACAAAATAAACAACATCACGATGATCTATGCCAGGGGCGTCAAACTCAAGGCACACTTTAGGTCGGGGGCCAAACAAGATAAACATTTATTGAAGACACTAAAACTGTTTTTTTTTTAAACATAAATATGAATAAAAACAGACAGGAATATAATTCCAGATTAAATAAACTTAAAAAAAACAACTTTAAATATCCTGCCAAAATTATGCAAGTTAGAAATATGAACATGCTGCCAAAACCCCAGAAAAAGTAAATGAAAGCAAACACAAGGTTGGAGCCGCATGTAGACGGAGCTGGGCGTTGCTGCAGGAGTGGAGCTAATAAACTGTGCGGTCATTCAGTGTCGTACTTTCCCTGAGTGCATCATTACACTGCAGCTGCATCTGAATCTGCACAGGTGCAGCTCAGCAAAGTGCGCTGACTTGGTTCAACATTACTTGGCAACAGGGGAAGTGAGGCAGGCTGCACTGGTGCATTAGTGACAGCTTGAAACGCCTTCACCGCATCATACATGTCCATGAACTGACAGGTTTCCTTGCTGAGCTCAAAAACTCTGTTGAGAACTTTTATCCCAACTCAGCCAGCGGAGCTCTGCATGAAGGAATGTGGGCAAACTCTGAATCTATTTCCCACATAAAAGACTGAAACTGACGGTGATTTAAACTTTTAGCTCAGATAAAATGTACGGTCTGCGTCACGGTGATCATTACATGCTCCATTTTTAGGACCACACAGCCTTTCCTGGTGTGTGATGCGGTGATATGCTGATAACTCACCGGTACATTTCTCCTGCATCTTTACTCGCATCCTGCTGACTACTTTTTTCACCGCACAGCACCGGCGCTCCATCTGTTGTAAGTCCAACAAGTTTGTCCCAGGACAGTTTCACGTCGTTACACTTTGACATACGTTTTAAAAAATGTATTTTCCTGTCGTTGTCCCGTGCATCGATTTAATGTTCAATATTTCCTCTCCACGGATGAAGATGGCCAGCTGTGCAGTGTCCATCATGTCTACTTTCATCCACAGCAAGAGAGTATGCAGTGAAGTTTTTGCTTCTTTCACACAACTGTGTTCTTAAATCAGTGACCGTCTCACAAACCCGATCAGCAATCGTATTTCTGCTCAGGCTCACATTTGCCTAAATCTGCGTTTTGTCTGGACGGAAGACGTCCACAGCTTCATCCTGCAGCTCTTCAGAGTGGTACCGGGCTCATTTGGCTCCTCTGCTACAATAAAACTTGCTTTCACAACAGCTTCACTTTGTGGTTTTGCTCTGATGACAAACGTCTGCTGAAATGTTAGATTCTACTTCCTGTAGTTTCTGCGTTTAGGTTTTTCAGCTTATCCTGACGTTTTGTCTCGTAGTGCCGTCTTAAACTAAATTCCTTACAGCCACATTAGCTCCACTAATAAGACGCACGGTTTACCAGCATGTCTGTAAACATATATTCAGCCTCCCACTGGTGCTGAAAGGCTCTGCTTTCAGAATCAACTTTTCTCTCCACCATTGTGAGCGGCTAGCTTCGCAATAACAGATGTTTGACTTGATTACACGGGAATGTTCTCCGTTAGCCTAGGTTCAGCAAGGAGGCTGCAGCGCTGCATTATGGGATCTGTAGTTTGTATATTATTAGCGCCTCATATCGCCGGGCCATGCATAACAATAATAGTACATCTGTATAAAATGATCTCGCGGGCCGGATATAAATGTACGCCGGGCCGGATGTGGCCCGCGGGCCTTGACTTTGACACGTGCTCTAGAACAATTTTCTCAGGTAGGGAAATGAAGCAGCATCCGCAGACAGTCAGCAAGGCAGCTGCAGCAGAGACTAGTGGAATTTGCCAAAGTGAGGACGCAATCCCAAACATCATCTGACATAGAGAGATCCAACTCTTTTCTCCATGTGGATTTGAGGCCCTCGGAGAGAGCTGAAGT
Source organism: Rhamphochromis sp. 'chilingali' (assembly GCF_963969265.1). Classification (NCBI taxonomy): domain Eukaryota; kingdom Metazoa; phylum Chordata; class Actinopteri; order Cichliformes; family Cichlidae; genus Rhamphochromis; species Rhamphochromis sp. 'chilingali'. The sequence goes on along the minus strand of NC_137943.1, from coordinate 2,394,230 downwards.
TGCACTGCATATTTTATTGTAAATGCAGAAGATACCTTTGCCTGATAGTTGCAAACAGTAAATTAGCATCTGGAGCTCTGGAAAGCTGGAGAGGTGGGATTGCAAGAAATGTCTGAGTTGCAAGTATCTAAAAATGTTAGTTTTGGGAAGAGCGTATTCTGCAGACATCAGCTCAAATGTTGCTTGTTTGTTGTGTATAATGAGATCTTTAAAGTAGATAATACCTGCTCTAAACCAATATATATAAACTTAGAAAGAATGTTCATTTTAATGGAATTAATTCGACTGACCAGAGTTGTGTTCAAGATTGACCACTGTAGTAAGCTGTTGGGAAGACCCTTTCCAGCCTATAGGCCGGCATGTTAGCTAAAATTTTGAAGTCAGCGATCAGGAGTAATTTGGCCTGTATGATGCACACTCTCCTGGATCCTTCCCCTTTTTAGAAATTCAAGTTATAGATGCATGGTACCAGGAAGTTGGCAAAGTGCCCTGTATGAACGACTCTGATAAATCTGAATGGAGTAAAGGTACGAGTAGGAGGTTCAGAGGTATAAATCTTCAGATAGTATTCCCTGAACATGTCATTAATTTTTTTTATGGTCAGTAACAAGCCCATCATCCGAGTTAATAGCAGTTATACATTGGCACGGCTTTAGATGCCTTATTTGGTTAGCTAAAAGTTTGCTGGATTTTTCCCCATGTACAAAAAATGTGCTCCTACTTTTTAAAAGTTGCCTCTCAGCGATATGAGTTGAAAGAAGTTCAAATTTAGTTTCAAGTTCAGTACATTTCCTGTAAACCTCAAGATCCTTAATGTGTGCATACTGATGATCCAAATCTTTTATTTTATCAGCCAAAATTTATTTTAACTTTTCCCTCTTCATGTTAGCTGTATATGAAATGATCTGTCCTCAGAGGTAGGCTTTCATAAAGTCCCAAACTAAAGAGCTGTAAACATTTGGGGAGATGTTTGTTTCTAAAAAAAAAAAAAAAAAAAAGAACAAGTTAATTGGTTGTTCATAAATTCCAGAAAGGTATCATCTGACAGCAATGTTGAATTAAAATGCCAACTCCATTCTGATAAGTTGAGTAAGGCAGGTATAGACAGGGTCAACATTAAGGGGGCGTGATCTGATATTACTATGGCAAAGTATTCGCAGGCACTCATAAAACTAGTTAAATAATTATCCAAGAAAAAATATCATCCTAAAATTAGAAAAGGTGTGATGCACATTAGAGAACAAGGAATACTCACTATCAGTCCATCAGTCACATCAAGATTTTGCCATATATCTTTAACAACGTATGTAGAGAAGAAATAGTGAATGTGCAAGACTGATTTACTCAGACAGGTCAGTTTTAACGAGGCTCAGTCCAAAACAGGGTCTAACCAGCAACTGAGGTCCCTGAGTATCAAAGAGGTGTTCGAAAAACTTGTGATCATCAATGTTAGGAGCGTATACATTAACTAAAACTATCTGTATGTTATATAATCTCACTGAAACAATAACAAAACAACCTACCGATCTGAAACCTTGTTGCTGATGAGAATGGATACTCTTCTAGCCTTGGCCTCAAAACATGAATGGAACTACCAAGCTGTAAATTACCTGAACCTCTGACATGAGTTTCATGTTAAAAGGCAACAGAAGCATCGTCTTGCTTTATTTGTGCAAAATAATGATTGATTTGAATGATTTAATCCCTTAACATTCTGGGCAAATCTAAGGCACTGATCATACACGATGGTAATCTTGTATAAAGATTAAAATAAAGAAGGAATGCAAAAACAGTTTGTCATACAAGTGAAAAGAGGAATGAAAGAAGCCCAGTACAGAACATAGGATAACACCCTATGTGGATATGAGTTCTGTGGTGGAAAAAAGGCTTTCCAACAACACAAACCCCCTGATCCCTCCTGCTTCACCCCAATCACTGGACACCTACTGAAGAACGCAGCAGCAGCTCACCCATACAACATTTGTTCCTCCAAGAAAAAAACAACTTCCAGGTCAAAACTACTAACTCGGCTCTCACCCCGATCTGAAGTATGCACTGAAGCATTACTCAAAGATGTGGAGAAACCTTGCAAAGAAAAGTGACCAACAGCGCACTCTATTGGCATAAGCAGCTCAGTAAAGAAGAATGCATGAAAAATAAATAAATTAATGAATTAATTAATTTATTAATTACAAAAAAGACTAAAAACAAATAAAATAACATAAGCAATAGTAATAAAAATTAATAAATGAATAAATTAACTAAGTAGAAATGATCTACATGCCGGCAGTTGAGAACTCCCCTTCAGCACGCCTCCCTGATGATGAGCTCTTTCGTCTGAAACCTGTGAAGGCAGAGAATCACTGGTCATGGTCGGTCCGCCGCTTTTGGAAGAAGCTACAAAACTTTAAGGCTGACACTAGATTCTAGATCGCTGGATACTAGCTTCAAAGATTGGACAAATAAAGGATTACTTTATGTATGGTAATGGAGGAAGGTAGATTACTTAGTTTTGAAAAGATTAAAGAAAAATATTCATTAGGAACAGGATTTTCATAGATACCTACAGATGAGGCATTTTGTCAGCAAAAGGATAAAATCTAAGGCTGAATTAAGCAAACAGCTGTTGGACTTATTTGAAAGGATCTCTATCTTTATTTGTATAATGGGTTATAAAACATGAAATCACACTTGACCCTATGTATCAAAACAAAATGGGAAATGGAGGGAGGAATAGATATAATGGAGGAAGAGTGGACAACAATATGCACATATCAATGGAAATGTAGCCGCTCACAGAGCTGGAGGGAATTTGGTTGGAAAAGCCTGATAAAATATTTTATTACACCTCACCAAAAATCTCACTATGAAGGTAACCCTCCCGTTTGCTGGAGAAAATGTGGAAACACAAATGCAAATCATTATCATATTTCTGGGACTGTCATGTTATTAAAACGTATTGGAAGGGAATACATGCAACAAGAGATATTTGGACGTTATTTACATTTAGAAAGTAAAACTTTATTTTTTGGACTCATGCCAGAAAGATGGACAAAGAACGATAAATATTTGTTTAATATTTTATTGGTGGCAGGCAAAAAAGCCCTCACAAAAACTGGCGTTCATGTGAGAGCCCAACTATGAACATGTGGATGGATGTCACACTGGACAGGATGGAGAAAATGACAGCGGATGTGAACTACGAGACGGACCTGTGTGTATCACACTGGAAGAAATAGATGGAATAACATGGAGGCCAGATTCTGACTTTGTTAACATTAGATAATATATTATTTATATTACTGGTAATTAAATCTCACTCCCTAAGTGTTTATGTTTTTTTCTTATTATTTTCTTCTTTTTTTCTGCTTTTGTGTGGATGTTTTTGTTGTTGAAAAAAAAACACATGTAGATGGATATCTAATTATTGAAGCTGATGCACATGATACTGTACAGTGATTCCTAAATGTCAATAACAATTATATTTTTTAAAAAGAAAAAAGCCTGACACTTCTACATCAAAACAGGGCCATACATTCTGGTGTTAGGAAATGGATGCACTCTTCATGCTGCAGTTTAGCAGCAGAAATCAGTCAAGCAGTCATTAACTCCAGCGGTCATCACATCCCTTGGTCCCTTAATGAATCAAACTCTTGTAGTGTTACCTTAGAGAACCACTGCTAGCTGGCTTTGTTGTTCCCAATTATTACAAGAAAGATTCAAGATTCAAGAGCTTTATTGTCAATACAGCAGTATACACAGTATAGAGTGTACTGAAATGCTGTTTCACCCCAAACCCCCCCGCGGTGCATTTATAAGTATATAAAAGATATACTAGGAATTACAAATAAATAACATGCTAAATTTCAGTAAAATTAAGGGATAAAAAGGTACTAATTACTAACTATACAATACTATAATGATAACTATACAATGCTAACAGTACGATAAACAAAGACAGGACAGAGACAATACAAAGTGGATGTGTTAACCCAACTGTTGTAACATCAGCCATAGTCATCGTCCATTAGCCATATTCCAAAATCAGTACGCGAAACAATGTAAACAGTCAAAACTACATACAAAGAACAGCGCGTGCAAACAGGAAGTGATGGTTATGTGTTATGCTTCGTTGTTCTTTTATATCGTGTACCCGCGACCGATTTTGAAGAGTAATGGGCAAACTTAATGTCTGATCCATTAATGCTCATCAGTACTATTGCTGACCATATACCCATAGCTGTGCCTGACTAACCATTCATTACTCCGCTTTTTTAATGGGGACATGGATCAACTGGGTAATGAGATATTGTAATATATAATATTAACACACCGGTTTAGCTCAGTGGGATGAGCAGGTGACCATATGCCGTATGACTGAGAGCAGCCGGCCACGGCCCTTTGCCGCATGTCTTCCTCTCCTCCACTTTCCTGTCAAGTCTTCGCTGTACTTATCTAATAAAAACTGAAAAAAGGCAAGAAAATTAAAATATAAATATAAAAGGACGCAAATACATGCCATGGTGTACAAAAGTGACAGAGTACAGTGAGGTGTGGGAGTGAAGGTGGATTGTACGTGGATAAATGAAAGAGTCTGCAGCAGGAAGAAACGACCTTCTGTAACATTCCCTCTGACAGCAAGGTTCAAGGATTCCAGTTGTCCAGTGTGTTACGGAGGGGTGGGAGTCAGCCTTGATTGCTAGTAGTCTTACCAGCATTCTGTCACCGACCACCTCCTCCAAGGTGGCGAGCTTTGTGCCAGCAATTGACTCAGCCTTTCTGGCATGAAGCTCAAACATATGGACTGTTTGTCAAGACAGACCATTTAATACTTGGACTGTGGATGCTCTAAACTGTGTCACCACTCGGAAAAAAACGCTGTCAGCACTGCAATACCAACAAGGAGCCAAAACACTCGACAAACCAACATAAAGATTTTTTTTGTCAAAGTTTCCTGCAGAACATGTCATCTTTTCCAAACACAGCATCTCTGCAATGGTATATCATTATATGTGCGTGTAGACTGATTCCGCACACATGCCCATACCACCAGTCTAGCTGAACTACAATTCAAAAGACACAAAGAGCAAGACTTGGGGTGTGTGGAGGTGGGTATACTGGACTACAACATCTTACAGTGCCTAACACCATAACAGATAGGATCATGGATATGTTTGATACAGTCTGCAAAAAACAAAAACATAAATAAATAAATATCCAATACAAAAATTAAACTTTTATGTGGCTGCCATATATTTAAGGAGCTGTCACATATTCTGATTTTACTAATGTTGCTTACTGAAACAGGACGTCTGCATTGAAGCTTGCAGAATTTTCTGTTTTTAGGTTGAGTTGTTCTTTCCTAAAAGATTTCTCGGATTTGACAGTGCCATCGCCCAACTGGTTCTTGGTCTTCCATGTGCTAATCCCCCCAGATTCCACTAACAGTGTTTAATTTAATAATATTTGTATCAATATTTTTGATATGACAGATTATTCTGTTGGCAGTGTTAAATATAGGATGAAATGAATGCTTTTATTTGGTTCTCTTAGATGAATACACCACCGCTGGTTTCCACGGTCAGGCTTTTTTTGTGTGTGTGTTTGTCGTTTTTCGAAGCATTCTATCGCATTTGTCCTAAAGTCAAATGAACCCAGCTCAGTCTGTTTGAGATAATCTGGTTACACGTTTAGATCAAAACAATAACCTTTACGTCACAGGGGGTTATGTGTCTATTTGAAAACATATTTGTAAATTCCCGTCGCCGTTATTCTGTTATATGGGTTCTTTTACCCCAGTAATATTTACGATAAACTACATTTAGCGATGCAATGTTTAGAGAGTTATGAAAAACAAAGCGACTGAATACATTAGTGTTGATTTGCGACAGACCCCCCTCAGCAAGCACATAATGCTGCAGTCCAAGGCGCGCTAAGCGATTTGGCGCTAGTGTGTGTCCGGTGTTCTGTAATCAGCTGCTGCAGCGCAGACACTTTCCACTTTGAGCTTCTGGCTGTTTTTGAATCATACAGTGCCGTGACCTTCATGGCCAGTCATGTCTGAAGAAGAGATCAAGGTTTCCGATGAGCTTTTCAAAGATGTCAAATTCTACGTGGTTGGGGATATTGATCAAAAGGTGAGATTCTGGACGTTAGCAGCTTTAGCCAAGTTGGTAGCCTGTGCTAACTAGCTAAAGTCATTGACTCTAAAGCAGGTGATGCAAGAGAAGCTAAGTAGTAGCTAAGTATTCGAGCTGTCTTTAGCTAACCTCTGTCAGGCCACGTAACGGTGCTTGAGACTTTCAAGTGACGCTCGCTCACTGAATAATTTGTGCAGAAGCTCCTTCAAACTGCACTTTCACGCAGCCCTTTAGCACTAGCTGCGAGTTTTGCATGTTAGCTGCTAGCTCCTAGCTTGCGGTTTGTGAGGCTAAGGCTTGCTGCTGCCGCTTGTTAGCATTATTTTTCTAAACGATTAGCCTCAGTAATATTGCTTGGAACTTCTGATAAGCAGTGAAACGCTGCACTGCCGGTGTATTGTGTTACTTTTCATCAACCTATGACTGTCAGCATCTTGCTCAGTTATTCGCCCATTACTGCGCATGTGTCCACAATTCCACTCGTTGGTACTGAACACCTGTGGTAAAGAGCTGTCCTTCTTGTCAAATGGCATTATCCAGACGCTTTGAGTCTGCACCGAGAACAAACAATACAATTATCATTTACAGTCTTCTCGTGGATTGATGTCTTATTGGGATTGCTCCAAGCTAAACCTCACATTCTAAAAGCTGGTGGGTCGTGTTGAAGTCTGGCTGCGGTTAAAGGCTGAGTTACACTTATTCGGAGCAGAGAGGTGTGGTGGACAGTGCCGTGTCTTCCTTTAGAATGCAGTCGTGCACGGTGGGAGAGATGAAAAATAAATCCAAAAAAAAAGTATTTCAGTTTTTGTTATATCAGTCACTGAAAAAATGACAGTAACCAGCTCCGTCTTTGTCTGTTAAGGCACACAGGTAATAATTGTAATATTATTATCAAACATGCTGTTATTAACACTAGATTTGGGTGGAGCACAGGGCTTCTCATCTTTTTCATCTCTTAAATGATCAGTTGTTAGTGCTTCATGCAGTCCAGGTTAAGGGATGTGACAGGCCAATTTTCAGCCAGTGAGAAGGGGCTTTAACGGCGGTTTAGTCTTGAACATTGCATTGAACGATTATATTTTTGTACACATTTACAGTCACGATAATATGCTGACATTTACACCATAAACCAGCAAGGTTTTTGGTCTGCCAGCAACAGATCTGACACTGCTGTCTCTTAAGGGATCATGTCCTTATCAGAATGTGTGGAAATGGTTCCAGTGATAAAAATAGGCATCAAGATATAAATGAAATGTCTCAAATCTTTGATGCAAAGTTTAATTGAAGCATTACAGCCTTTGAAATCCACTAGTCATAATTTTGTTTGTCAGGGATGGGCCTTCTCAGATAAGTGCTCACGCTGCCAGATAGTTGCCACAAGCGTCAGCTTAAACAATGCTCCTTTGCCAATAAGACTTCCTCATTAAAATGTTGGAGGTTGCCCTGAATCAGTGCCTGGGTGAAGGTAGTTTGAAGTTGTCTCTCAGACTCTGTGCTCCTCCTCCAAAGAATGATGACTATTAGTCTTCAGTTTTCATAACGTGGACATTGTCCAAAGCTGGTGTGGATAGACTTTAAGGTCTTGGACTTAGCTGGCAGTACTTGTTCTGCTAAGCAACAAAGGTGAGCTACAATAAAACCAAGTGTCCACTTAGTCTCTTTGCAGTCAGAGATGTAGGAGTTTCCACCTGTCTGACTGAGAGTGAGCTGAGACTGCTGACTGACACTGAGGAAGCCAACAACAGCAGCCTGCCTTCAGAGAAACACTAGATCAAAGCTCTCTGGTTAGCAGCAACTGAGCTTTCATAATCACTGATACTCTCACATGGATGATAAAGAAATCACAAAATATACTTGCACAAGACTTTAGTTGGAAACACTGTGCTCAGAGCATCTACAGTTTATTAAGAATGTCAGTATTTGTATTTATCCTTCTGACCTATTTAGTTCAAAATAACTTTGTGAACTTGTGGCTCCCACAGCGTCTGTGTTAGTTAGTTAAATTGATGTAACTGGAATTCTGTGCTCGTACTCCAGGTGGTGCAGCTGCTAAAAGCAGGAAAAGCAAAGGAGGTGTCCTACAATGCTCTGGCCACTCACATCATTGCAGAGGATGGGGACAACCCTGAGGTGGGCGAGTCAAGAGAGGTTTTTGACCTTCCTGTTGTCAAGGTAAGGGTTGTGTTACAACATACTCACTACTCCAAGTTTTTCTGTTTCTCACTTGATTCTGTAACAGCATAACTTTTGAGACAGCTCTAGCTCCTCTGCCATAAAGTTGTCATACAGCAGTATTTTTTCTGCCTGATCATTTATGCATTCTGGTTGAATCTGTACCAGCAGCTTACAGACACGCTGTCAGCCTTTGACTTACAGTTCTGCTCATGTTTTTCAGCCATCCTGGGTCATTCTGTCGGTCCGATGTGGAGACCTGTTACCGTATCCTTCCACTGTCCAGACCAGCGCAGCTCAGACTGCTGTTTGCCAATACATAAATCTATATTAATTCATTGATTGGTACTGAAGGGTAATAACTAGACCTATGAAAAACAAAAACAGTTCACATCAATGTGAGCATCAGCTAATGGTCAAATCCTTTTTTTAAACCTCAGTCTGTTCCTACAGACTGATGTAACCACGTTGGTAATAACAAATTGTCAAATAACAGTGGCTTCTCCCTTTCTTACTTTTTCCATAACCAAGAACGCCACAGAGTTACTGGCTTCTCGCCAGAATCGGGGCAGATATTCTTTGGTGTCACAGCTTGTCTTCCCAGAGTAAGTGTGTGTGTGTGTGTGTGTGTGTGTGTGTGTGTGTGTGTGTGTGTGTGTGTGTGTGTGTGTGTGTGTGTGTGTGTGTGTGTGTGTGTGTGTGAGTGAGTGTGAGTGAGAGAGGGCTTACTATCAGGTGTGTGTGTTTGGTGTTATTGCACTCTGAAAAATGTGAAGCTTGTTTGTTGTGTTTGTACGCAGCTTCCTGATGATCTCAATGCTCTGTGGGCTTACATAACCTTTTATGGAGGAGAATGCCAGCTTAACCTAAACAAGAAGGTCACTCATTTAGTATTGAAGGAACCTAAAGGGGTGAGTGTGCGCTCCATGGAGCTGAGTCTAAACTAGCTTTTTGCCACAGTTCATTCTTTGCCATCGGTGCTGATACGGTGTTAGCGGCTACTTTCTTCTTGGCACAAAGTCATATCTGACTTTTTCATAGGTTCACTTATTTGTTTTCACTACAGATGGTGTTTGATTGCATATACATATATATATTTGTCTCCAGGCTAAATTTGAGTGTGCCCTGAAGCACTCCGGCATCAAGATTGTCACCCCTGACTGGATCACAGATTCTGTTAAAGGTAACATCAGTGCAGGCAGTCTAATGATGCGTTTTATCAAGTTGTTGTTCTCTTAAAGGCAAGTTGTTAATTATCAGTTCTTCAAACTGTATTTTTCTGTTTAACATTGTATGTTCAACTGAATATCTTTGGTTTTGGACTAAATTACTGAGAAACGGGCATTTTCACTATTTTTGTTGCAAAAAGAAAGTGTATGCCTGTATCAGTTCATTTTCCTTATTCAACTTTAATAATGTATAAATTCTGACCAATAATGGAGCTGCTAGTAATCATTGTCAGACAGAAGATCTGTAATAACCTGTCCCTCTCTTCACCATTTAAAGATAAAGCCAGGAAGGAGGAGGCACTCTATCACCCCAGACTCACATATGTGGAGCCAGAGGAAGAGGAGGAGAGTGAAGCAGAGTCATACAACCGTCATTCTGATGGAAGCTACAGCCCCCAGCGATCCCGGCTGTCCAGTGGTGGCTCATCAGATGAGGAGTCCAGCCCCCGCAGACGACCGGGACCCAAAAGACTGAATTCTGTCTCCCCGACCTCTCCACGCAAACCCGAGCGCCGCAGCGAACGGATGTTTGATGATTCTGACGACGACTCTTCCACAGAGAAGGAGGGCACCAACCTCAACTGGACGCCGGCTGAGGTGGTCACCCCAGCTCCCCCTATTACAACCGGTACAGCCAGGCGTCGGAGTGGGCCACCCGGCATCAAAGACCCAGTGTCGTCCACAGGCAGTGGGCTGATCAACCTATGTGCGAATGTGCCTCCTGTGCCCGGTAGTGGCGGTGCCGTGCCTGCAGAGGCTCGCTCCGCTGCTGCCGCCATCGCTCACTCCGCACAGCAAGGTAGGTTTTTAAAAGCTTCGTTTGCTGCTCAGGCCTGCATTAGATTCTCTTGCACACTGTGTGTTGAGAAATGTCAGATAGTATGGGAAGTATTTGTGGAAACAAAAATGAATGCAACACTGTTAAGCCACTATAATGAATCATGTGCGCAACAGAGAGAGCATTGGATTTGTGCCAACATAAACAGCTGTAAAGTGAGAGACCTCTGGCTCATATAAATCAGGTTAATTCAGTTTCACTTGTAACACCAAATCACAACAACAGTCTCCTCAAGGCAGCAATTAATGATTTGGGCCTAAAGATTTGCTTTGTGGCGACCTGGTAACCACCAGTCACAGGGAAAACCAGTCCTCCCTGACAAGTCAGTTAGTGGTGGTTAGAAGCTGGTGGCAGCCGCTATGGAATCGATTCCTAAAACTCCATTCGTGCTGGACCCGTCAGGGATTCCTGGCAACCACATGTTGATGGGGAAAAGTGCGTATTCTGTGAATGGGTGTTGCCAATCATTAGCAGGAAATTGTTTGCAGAGAGGTGTATACGGTGCTGCCCAAAGCACTGCATATTCAGTTGTTTCACTGAGAATAGGTCCTATAAATGAGTGCAGTTTAAAGTATAAGAATTTCTTTTATTATGAAAATAATGTTTTGCATTGAAGAAAAGTTGCGTTTTTTATTTGTTTGTAAATGGACTGGTTCTTATGTATCACTTTTCTACTTTACTTGAACACTCAAAATACTCACGCACTTGCCTCATTCACCCATTCACACAAGAACCTTTTCTATGATTTTACCATCTCAGCGCTTTCTATCATCTATCTTACCTCCTGAGCTACAAAAAGCCCAAGCTTACTGCACCTGGTATTCCCAGGCAGTCTCCCATCCAAGTACCGTATTTTCACGACCATAAGGCGCACTTAAAAGTCTTAGATTTTCTTCAAAAAGTACGGCGCGCCCTATAGCGCAGTGCGCCCTGTGTGTTGTAAGGAGGACGTAGTAGAGAACACCATGAGAACGCTAAAGGGTGAAGTGTGGGCGCAACCCTGAAAATGGCAAAGAGACACGCTTATGAAGCACAGTTTAAACTGAAGGCCATCAGCTACGCGGAGGAACATGGAAATCGAGCAGCGGCGAGAGAATTTAAGATTAACGAATCGATGGTTCGCAAATGGAGGAAGCTAGAAAACGAGCTCCGGCAGGTCAAAACGCAGCTGAGTTTCCGCGGACATAAGGCGAGGTGGCCCGAGTTGGAGGAAAGACTCAAGCGGTGGATCATCGAGCAAAGAACGAGCGGGAGAAGCATTTCGATGGTCACCATTCGGCTAAAAGCAGTTTCACTTTCACTTTTTATGAAACGGTGCCATTTTTCCATCCGGACCAGGACTACGGTAGTGCAGCAACTTCCAACGGATTATAAGGAAAAGCTGGCCATCTTCCGCTCCTACTGCAGCAAACACATCGGCGACAAAAACATCCAGCCCAGCCACATCACTAACATGGACGAGGTGCCGCTCACTTTTGACATCCCGGTGAGTCACACTGTGGAGAAGCAGGGGACCAGCACGGTAGCGATACGCACAACGGGGTATGAAAAGTCTTCTGTCACTGTTGTGCTTGGCTGCCATGCTAATGGACAGAAACTGCCGCCTATGGTGATTTTTAAGCGAAAGACTTTGCCTAAAGAGAAGTTTCCAGCAGAAATCATCATTAAGGCAAATGAAAAGGGCTGGATGGATGAGGAAATGATGAAAGAGTGGCTGAGGGAGGTGTATGTAAGGAGACCAGGTGGTTTTTTCCACGCATCACCATCGCTGTTGATCTGTGACTCTATGCGTGCCCATCTCACAGCCGATGTGAAAAAAACTAGTGAAACAAATGAACTGTGAGCTTGCTGTCATTCCGGGAGGCCTGACAAAGGAGCTCCAACCGCTGGACATCGGTGTGAACCGGCCGTTCAAAGTAAGGCTCCGAGCGGCCTGGGAGCGATGGATGACCGATGGAGACCAGTTTCACCAAGAGTGGAAGGCAGCGCCGGGCGAGTTACGCCACAATTTGCGAATGGATTGTAGATGCTTGGGCTAACATGTCTGCTGGCACTGTTGTTCGAGCTTTCGCAAAAGCCGGCATCATTTCCGAGGAGCCGCACGGCACGGAAAGTGACTCTGACAGTGAAGAAAGTGAACCTGGCATGTTTGATGGAGATTTAGCGCAGCTGTTCAATTCAGACACAGAGGATGAGGACTTCGATGGGTTTGATTGATGATAAAAATGTGAGTACCAAACTTCGTTTTGCTCCTGCTTTATTTTTAAATACGCACACTTGTATGCTTGTGTGTTGTTGATGATGACGATTACTGGTAATAAAAATGTGAGTAAGGTACCGAACTCAGGTTTGCTCCCGCTTTATTTTTAAATACGCATACGGTACTTGTATGCGCCCTATGATCCAGTGCGCCTTATGTGTGTGTTAAATACAGTAATGGCACACATAACTGAGACTGCGCCTTTTAGTACAGTGCGTCTTATGGTCGTGAAAATACGGTACTAGGAGATTCAGCAGGTCACCCTTGGAAAGAAATTGCAAGTCGGAATTAGCCAAGAAAACTGCAGTCGGTCACTGAGCATTTCTCTAAATAAAACTTAGACATATATGTCTGAAAACATAGAAAATTCGCTGATGCTGAGGTGAGTACAGTGAGCTCACAGGACTTAGTGCGCTGGGAGAGCAGCCAGCAGAGCCAAACTCAGTGTTGTTTAGATTTTGTTTACATGTACGTTCTCTCTCACACACACACAAACACACACTCTCTCTCTCTTTCCAGTCTACTCAAATTCAAATTCAAATTTTATTTGTCACGTACACAGTCATACACAGTACGATATGTAGTGAAATGCTTGGACAACTGCTCGTGACCTAAAGAAAACAAAAAAGGAAAAGGCTATGAATAAGATAGGAAATAAATATGAAAAATTAAAAAGGGTAAATTTAACTAGGAAGGAATAAAATATAAATTAAGGTTAAAAATGAAATAACTGTACAACACAAATTAGAATGAAGGGTAAATTTAACTGGGAAGAATAAGATAAAATATATAAATTAAAGTTGAAAATAAAATAACTGTACAACAAAATACACAATATAGAACTATATAAGAATGTATGAAGAAATATAAATAAATATATACACAATAACAGCAGCATATACACAATAACAGCAGCGTGATTTAAGTAATGAAGTGAAACAATGTCCAGAAAGTCCAGTGTGTGTGTAAGAACTGTATGTGTGGGTCAGTACTGTGTGGTGGTGTGATTGAGAGACCGTATCGCCTGCGGGAAGAAGCTCCTCCTCAGTCTCTCTGTGTTGGCCTTCAGGGAGCGGAATCGCTTTCCTGACCTCAACAGAGAGAACAGTCTGTTGTTGGGATGGCTGAGGTCCTTCACGATCTTCCTGGCCTTGGTCCGGCACCGCCTGCTGTAGATTGAGTGCAGGTCAGGGAGCTTGGAGCGGATGGTGCGCTCAGCTGACCGCACAACCCTCTGTAGAGCTCGTCTGTCCTGCATGGTGCTGTTCCCGAACCAGGTTAAGATGTTTCCCGTCAGGATGCTCTCTATGGTGCAGGAGTAAAAGTTCCTGAGCACCTTGGAGGGCAGTTGGAAGTCTCTCAAGCGTCTGAGGTGGTAGAGACGCTGTCGGGCCTTTTTCACCACGGTGTTGATGTGACAGGACCATGACAGGTCCTGCGTGATGTGAACTCCGAGGTATTTGAAGCTGTCCACTCTCTCCACTGGGCACTCGTTGATGACGGGGGTCTGGTAGTTCCTCTCCTGCTTAGTGCTGAAGTCCACTATCAGCTCCTTTGTCTTACTGACGTTTAGAAGGAGGTTGTTCCTCTGGCACCAGTTCTCCAGATTCCTAATCTCCTTCAGGTAGGCCGTCTCGTTGTTATCAGAGATCAGGCCCACCACGACGGTGTCGTCAGCAAACTTGATGATGGTGGTGGAGCTGGTAGTGGCCACACAGTCATATGTGTACAAAGAGTACAGCAGGGGGCTCAGAACACACCCCTGGGGGGCTCCAGTGCTGAGAGTGGTGGAGGCTGAGACATGTCCGCCCATCCTTACTGCCTGTGGTCTGCCAGTTAGGAAGTTGGAGATCCACAGACACATAGATGAGCTGAGTCCCAGATGCTCCAGCTTGGTGGTGAGTGTGGAGGGAATTATGGTGTTAAATGCAGAGCTGTAGTCTATGAAGAGCATTTTAACATAATTCCCCCTTCTAGTGTCCAAGTGAGTGAGTGATGTGTGGAGGAGATGAGAGATGGCATCGTCTGTGGAACGATTTGGACGGTAAGCAAACTGTAGTGGGTCCAGTGTGTCTGGTAGTGAAGAAATGATGAAGTCTCTGACCAGGCGTTCAAAGCACTTCATCACTACTGAGGTGAGGGCTACAGGGCGATAGTCATTGAGAGAAGCAGGGTGGGGTTTCTTCGGGACAGGAACAATGATGGACTCTTTGAAGCATGTGGGGATCACCGACTGAGATAAAGAGATGTTGAATATCTCAGTGAACACAGGAGCTAGCTGGTATGCGCAGTCTCTTAGGATACGACCTGGGATGCCGTCTGGTCCTGCTGCTTTCCTGGTGTTCACTCTCTTGAAGGCTCTCCTTACTTCATGCTCGGAGATGACGAGCACGTTTCCGGTGCTGGCAGTATCTTCCTGTCTGCATCCGTTAGCGCCGCTAACACTAGCATCGTTGGAGACCTTAGCTGCAGCCTCGAAGCGAGCATAGAAAGTGTTCAGCTCGTCTGCCAGAGTCACGGCCGCGTTCGTCATACCGGTTGTTGGTGCTTTATAGTCCGTTATTGTCCTTAGTCCCCGCCACAGGCTCCTAGAGTCACTCTGTTGGAGTTGTGACTCTAGTTTCCTCCCGTAGCGCTGCTTCGCCTCTTTCACCGCCCTCCGCACGTTATATGACGCGGCTTTGTACGGGTCCATGTCCCCCGTCATGAGTCCCTCTTCAGTTCTGCACTCTTCAGTTCTGCACTGTCCAATAAAAGTGAAAAATGCCCAGGACATTCTAATGATGTTTTTCTTTGAGCACAATGTATTAAATTGTATGATTTCTGTTTTGTTACTCCTGATGCAATATGATGAAGATGCTACTTCTCTCGCCTCTTCAGGTGTATCTGTTCCAGAGAGCATGTCAGGGTGGAGCCCGGCTGTTAGAACGCTCCGCAACATCACCAACAACTCCGACATGCAGCCTGCCAATCGAGCAGCCAGCGTTCATGTAAGAAACACAGCCTGCTTCCACTGAGCACCAGCACTTCTCACATTGGCTAGAAAGGAAACGATGCTAAAGGAGTGTGCTTTGAGTGGTTATTTGTTTTCTGTGTTTATTGGTTCTGTTTCACATTTTCAATCATTACTTTTGCACTGCGACAGTGACACACATGCTGTTGAAGAAAGTAAGAGCGCGGGCAGTAGCTATTACAGACAGGGCCGTGAACCTTAAGAGTTGTACAGTTGTTAGAACAGCATAGATGGAATATTTGGATAGTACTGCAAAGTGGGAGCACAGGGTGCGTAGAAGATTTCATTGAGATATTCACTGTGTCTTGGGTGGTGAGTTATGCTGAGTCGATGGATGCTCCATGAGACTGCACACGTCAACTCACATTTGAATCTCAATCGTGATGTGACTTCCCACGGTTAATCTGATCAACCGATACAAAAAAATGAATGTTCTATCAAATAGAATGAGAAGCAAATCTAGCACTCCCTAAATCCCAACAACACAGCTGCATATAGCATATCCAGTCACAGCTGTTCCTGCCCGCGTAGCTCGAAGTTTGCTGGATGTAGTCCGAATGAGTAGCACTACATTAAAATACAGACGGAAACAAAAATCAGAAGAAGAGCCTGTGTGTCTTCTAATCTACATGCACATTAGGTTAACGGGGGTTCTAAGCTGGCTGTAGGCATTTTTACTAGTGGCCAATACGGGTAACACACTTCTGACCAAATTCTGTATGTATAAGTTGAACTTGGCTTCCAAATCCAATTGTTCTCAACTTGTCTGGCTTCAGGACGCACCACCATCACCTCTTAACGATAAGCCGTGACCCAGATTTTCAGATTCTGAAATTTGGTGAATGAAAATATTGTGCGGTTTGAATCTGAGATGGTAGATCATAATATCACAGTATGACAATACAAAAAAACACACTTTTGGGTTGCAACCCACCCGTTGAGAATCACTGGTGTAGAAATCAGTGGAAAGGCAGCTTCTTCTATGTGCCCCGCAATCACCTTATGATCCAATAAAGACTTCAGGTCTTGAATGGGCAGAACAGTTAGGAGCATGCAGTGTTAAAAAACATTAAAAAAAATCAAGCATGAAGCGCACATTCAGTTTCACTTCTACTCTTTGGATTTTCACTGTTCTTTGTGGCTGGCTGACAGACTAACTACAGCGCAAGCAAGAGTTGTCCACAGACTGGAATGCATGTATTGTACACTGCCTCCAACGACAGCAGAGCTCTCTGCAGACAGATGGTCTGACTGCAGCAGAGCAGACTATAAACTCAACCTCTGCTGGACTATAAATCCCGCTTTATTAGTTTTTCATTCAGATCTTCAGCTGCACTTGTAATATTTGGTTTGAAATATGTTACGGTGACATAAGGCTTACATACCATTGGGGGATGGTGACCAAGTCTTTTTATGTAGAGGCTGTAATCATGTCATGTACATGTATAAATAGTTATGTTCAGTGATGGGAATAACCCCATTACTTTTTTCAGTAACAAGTAATCTAACTAATTACTATTTCTATCGTTACAACGCCGTTACCGTTACTAACAAGAAAATGCGGTCGCGTTACTGTTTTTCAACGGACAGTTGAAGCTGTGTTCAGCTTACCGCACCTTATATCAGTTGCACGGAAGTAGCTGTAAGTAATCTGGGCGCTACAGCTTTAAAGCAGCTGCGCGCTCCCGCGGGAAACAATAACTTTTCGGCACAACACCTGGAGCTCAGGGGGCAAAACAATGGCAGGAGTGCTGCTGTTTGACTGAGGAAGAATAAAGTAGTCGTGGTAAGCCAATCACATGACCACTTCAAGATCACAAAGCAACAAGGTGATATGTACCAGTTTTTAAATTGTGTTGATAGGCCACGTAAAACCAGGGTCATAATAAACAATCCGGTCTTTAAATCTGACGTCATTAGCCGTGCCTGGGCCCAAACTCTGCTGCAGGTCCGTAAGTTCAACGATCACTGCGGCATCACTGACAGTTAAAAACTGTCTAAATCCTTTCATCTGTAATAAAATGATCAGCGTTCTGCTCTACCAGGTGTAACAATTAGGTTTAACATCCATGAAAACGGAATTTATGAAATTTAACGGAGTTAGAAGTTAGCAGGAAGTTGGCTCGCTAGTTTGCATCTAAATATAATATACCATGTTCTGACTGAGGGATTTATGAAACAAGTTAAGACGTACAGCTCTGCTATCATTTCCGACATAAGTGAAGACAGGAAAGTAAACAGCAGGGACATTTGTAGGGTTACTGAAGTTTGGCTAGCTGGTATATAATGATGTGCTACGTGGTCGCTAGTGACACAGCTATGTTAGCTGGAGGATAAATACTAACTTTTATAGTTTTGTGTTGTGTGTCAGAACAATGAGGTGACTGCTGTCTCCAGGTAAAAACAGGAGGAGTGACACACCTGCTGCTGTCAGACCTGCAGCTAGAGCAGGGCGATATGACCAAAAATATTTATCACTCTATATACATTTGAAAATTTGCGATAACGATATAACTGACGATATAATTGACACTAGACAAAATACTTTACAACTCCACAACTTTATTAGTGCAAAAAACCATCAATGTATTTTCTCTTAAACAAGCAGCTGTTTTTTATTTTATGTGCATTAAAGTTATATAAAAACGTAACAGTGCAAATTCCTCGCTGACAGTTTACCCAAAAGGCATTTCCAGTGGAAACTGGCCGACATATCCTCAGCATAACCATGTAGAATATCCACAAAACCTAAAAAGAGCTTATACACACACAGTACGGTAATATTATGTTGAAGCAGAGTACGTATCACTTCGCGAGGCTCCGCCTACGATAGCCGTAAAGCTCCAACAATCCATCAAGCGGTGCGGCTTCGTAGCTCAGCAAAGTCGTACTGAAACATTTGACAGATTTTCGAGCGCCGTGCACATAAAATCGTTTCGAGGTCAGTAAACACAACCAGAGTTCATACATAAGGCACACGGGATTAGTTACTAACTTAGTTACTTTTTTGAAGAAGTAACTAGTAACTATAAATAATTACTTTTTTCAAAGTAACTTGCCCAACACTGGTTATGTTATCATCAAGACAAAGTAAAAAGAAGAGACTTAATCTCATACAACTGTCTTTAAATCGGAGAATAAAAATAAACAAGATTTTTGGAAATAAGTTTTGGGACTAAACAAACTATAAAGACACAGGAACAATAGGAGCTCTGAGCTGTCTCAGATAAGCAGCAAGCAGGTCAGCCAAGATGAAGGTACTTCACCTCATTTTTCTGGAGGTGACTGCTGTTGTGATTTGGCGTTGTTTAAATAAAATTGAAATAAATGTTTTGATCTGCGTCAGACAAACACAGTCGCCAGTTTGTCCAAGAGACTGTCAGTGAATGACAGGCTTCTGGAGAACACAAAGTTGTGTGGAAAGTCTGACTCTAGACAACCTGACACTAGGGGCTCATGCTCCTTGGGTTGTTTCTTACAGCGGGCATGTTTCCAGATGTGCTCCTCATGCCTTTTCCTTTTGAAAACATCCTCAATTTGCTGTTCCCCCAGCAAATTCTCATTTTCTCATTTCATTTGATCATCTCTTTTGTAGATTATCCAGCCTGCTAATCAAACAAAGCCACTGGAGCAGCAGACGAATCAGAGTCATGCTCAGACCCTGAACAGCACCAATGTTCTTCTCTTCAATCAGGCCAAACTGACCAGTCAGCCCCTGACAGCCGAGCAGCAGCAATTACTACAACAGCAGCAGTCAAACCAGGCCGCTCAGCAACATCAGCAGTTATCACAGCAACCACAGCACCCCATGATGCACCTTCAGCAGCAACAACAGATGATGCAGCTACAACACCACCCACAACAACAGCCACAGGCTGCTCAGCAACAAGGGTTCCCACAGTTGCCTCTACAGCAGCAGCAGTTCCTACAACAGCAGCAGCAGCAACAAATGCACCAACAGCAGATGTTTTCCCAGCAACAGCAGCAGCATGTGTTCTCCCAGCAGCAGCTGCGACCTCAGCAGCCCTTACGGCCTGGACTACAGCAGTTGCAGCAGCAACAGCTGCTGCAACAACAGCTGCAGCAGTTGCAGCAGCAGCAAAGAATGCAGATGTTACAGCAGAATCAACAGCAGATGCACCAACAGCATCTACAACAGCAGCAGCAGCACTTCATGCAACAGCACCATCAGATGCAACAAAAGCAGCATTTGCAGAACCAGCATCAGAACCAGCAGGCCGTGCAGCAGCAGCAGACAGCTATGCTGCAGCCACCGCTCCAGCAGCCTCCTCACGTCTCCCAGCTGTTTGGACACGAGCCGGGCCAAGAAAGTGAGTGAAGTCTTGATTACTGTGGGCTAGGGTCACATTTATACTGCTAGAACTAAAGAAGGCCAGAGTGAAGCTTCCCTCATTGTATTTAAATCATCACATTAAAAAAAAAAATCATTTTCAACCCAACCATCCACGTTCAGACCTTTTTTCCACACATGGAAAAGTGTGAAAATTAAATGACTGAGAAATTACAACAGAGAAAAAATAATTTTGTTTAGACCTACTGCCCTGTAGGAGTGTGTCTGAATCTGAAGTTACAGTTTAAAAGATCAAAACATTTAAAGGTACGGGAATAATTTATTGTCGTAAAAAGAAATGTCAAACAATTAAGAGCAATGAAAAAGGGATTAGTAGTAATAGTGCAAGAATTTGAATAATTTATGAATATGCTAGATTGTTACGTTTTTAATATCAGTACAGTTGTAAGACTGCTGCAGGGCAATGTGCACGTCCAAAACGTGGGCCTTGAATATGAAAAGTATACACATGTTTTCCAAGTTATAAGAGTTAAAATAGCATTTTGTTCATTTTTGTGACTTAGAAAACTTTGATGTGAAATTCTAAGTGTCTATTGTTGCATCATTGTGTAACACAACTGGGGTGACTGTAGCTCGGGAGGTAGAGCAGGTCATCTACTGATCGGAAGGTTAGTGGTTTGATCCCTGGCTCCCCAGGGTTTGAACAATGTTGTTTGAATTTTAGTTAGTAAACAATTAAAAGCATAGAAGGGAATGCTTGTGTGAATGTGGCATGTAGTATAAAGCGCTCCGGGAGAATAGAAAATCACTATATAAGAATCCGTCCATTTACCACAACTATATACCATTCAGATATTCACTAATTGTTTTTTGGACTTTTAATCATATTAAGTTTGTACAGGACAGTTTGGTTTTAGTTTTGTTTGTTTTTTTTTAAATAATTTTTACTCAGACTTTTGATTTTTGATGCATCTTTCACAAATTATAGATCCTGATTCATTTCTATGGTAAGAGAAAATTTCAGGTTCTTAAGAGGGGTGAATGGGCTATTTTATTAAATTTATCTTTTTTCAGTTTAATTCAATTCAGTGGAATTTAATTTATATTGTGCAGTTGCTCAAGGCACTTTATATTGTAAAGACCCCACAATAATACAGAGAAAAGACCCAACAGTTAAAGAACACCTTTTAAGCAAGCACTTGGCAACAGTGGGAAGGAAGAACACCGTTTGAACAGGAAGAAATTCTGGCAGAACTAGGCTCAGGGAGGTATCTGCCACGGCTGGGGGTGAGGGGAGAAACCGAAAACAAAAGAGAGCCAGAGTTTACTAAAAATGAATACAAATTCCAGAAAAGTTGGGACTTTCTTTTAATTTGAAACACTTTGAAATCACATGAGCCATTTTTTTTTTATTCACAACAAAACAAATAACATGACAAATGTTTAAACTGAGAAATTGTACACCTTCATCCAATAAATGATGATTTTGGGTCCTTCGCTCTAGTTAGCGGTGAGCACAGTGCATGTGAAGGGCCTTAAGGTGCACATCTCAGGACTGTGGGAGGAGCTGGAGTACCTGGAAAGAACCCACACAGATTCAGTGGTGGATTCAAACTCGGAACCTTCTTGCTGTGAGGGAACAACTGCTTTGGTACAATCATTGTCTATACCCAAACTTTGGCCCATAAAGTTTTTATTTCGATGTGATGGCTTGAAATGAGCCAAATATAATTTTATTAGGCCCTCAATAAAGTAGCTGCATGCTCTACCAGAAGCTGCTGCAGTCTTCAGGAAATTTAGTACAATGATTTTCCATACTTGCTCTGCTCTCTGCTATAACAACATCTAAATTGCTTAGACTCAGCTAGAGATGCTTCAGGTTCTTTGTGGTGGGCTTGTTTAAGGGCCTGACAGAATGAGTGTCACGTATAATAATGATAATAATTAATAATAGTAATAATTTATATAGCATTCTTCACAGGATAAGAACCACAAAATGCTTCACAATAATATAAAACAGATGTGCAAAAACAACCCAATCGATCATTTAGCACAAATCTAATTAAAGCCAGTCTAAATAAATGAGTCTTTAGCTTTTGTTTAACTCATTCACTGCCATTGACGTCTATAGCCGTCAATGGCAGTGAATGAGTCAATGGGTTTAACTCATTCACTGCCAATGGCTGGCAGTGAATGAGTTAAAAGAATGAATATAATCAAGGCGATGTAAAGATGGAGGCAAAGCATTCCACGTCTTCGGGGCCGCCGCTCTAAAAGACTGATTTTGATTAGCCTTTGAGATGATGATGTCAGAGATGTAGGCAGGAGCGTCACGACTCAGAGCTTTGAAAGTCAGTACTAAGATTTTTTTTTTTTAACGAATTCTAAAACGTACTGGAAACCAGTGTAATGAGAATAAAACCAGCTCTCTTTTTCGTGTCTTTGTTAAGAGCTTTGCAGCAGCATTCTCAAACAAAGAAAAAGGCTGTTGCAATAAGCGAGATGAAATAAAAGCATGATTAACTATTTCCAATTCAGATTTAGACAACAGGGTTCATAAATATATATATTTTTTTTAGCTGAAAGAGGCAGTTCCTAATTATCTGTCGAGAGTGTTGCTCTAGGGATATGGTAGACTCAAAAAATAACACTGAGGTACCTGAGGCTCGGCTGAACAGAGGAGCCAAGAGAACCAAGATGCTGTTTGATTACAGATATTTCGCTGTCGGGAGCAATAATTACTGTTTCGGACTTCTCTGAGTTCACCTGCAAGTAAGACTGCCACGATTAGTCGACTAGTCACGATTACGAATCGGCGACGACTAATTTAATAGTCGACGCGTCGTTTGAAGCTTTGTAAGATCCCAAAAGGTGCAGGAATAAGTAGCAGGATTTAAGAGTGTAATAGCGGACTAAAACAGAAGATGGCAGCACTGCATGTCCAGAGATGCAAGCTGGACCCCGAACCCTGAAGAAGAAGCTGTGTGCGGTAGAGCAGGGCGATATGACCAAAAATATTTATCACGATATACATTTGAAAATTTACGATAACGATATAACTGACGATATAATTGACACGAGACAAAATACTTTACAACTCCACAACTTTATTAGTGCAAAAAAAACCATCAATGTATTTTCTCTTAAACAAGCAGCTGCTTTTTATTTACAGTGGGGCAAAAAAGTATTTAGTCAGCCACCGATTGTGCAAGTTCCCCCACCTAAAATGATGACAGAGGTCAGTAATTTGCACCAGAGGTACACTTCAACTGTGAGAGACAGAATGTGAAAAAAAAAATCCATGAATCCACATGGTAGGATTTGTAAAGAATTTATTCGTAAATCAGGGTGGAAAATAAGTATTTGGTCAATAACAAAAATACAACTCAATACTTTGTAACATAACCTTTGTTGGCAATAACAGAGGTCAAACGTTTACTATAGGTCTTTACCAGGTTTGCACACACAGTAGCTGGTATTTTGGCCCATTCCTCCATGCAGATCTTCTCGAGAGCAGTGATGTTTTGGGGCTGTCGCCGAGCAACACGGACTTTCAACTCCCGCCACAGATTTTCTATGGGGTTGAGGTCTGGAGACTGGCTAGGCCACTCCAGGACTTTCAAATGCTTCTTACGGAGCCACTCCTTTGTTGCCCGGGCGGTGTGTTTTGGATCATTGTCATGTTGGAAGACCCAGCCTCGTTTCATCTTCAAAGTTCTCACTGATGGAAGGAGGTTTTGGCTCAAAATCTCACGATACATGGCCCCATTCATTCTGTCCTTAACACGGATCAGTCGTCCTGTCCCCTTGGCAGAAAAACAGCCCCATAGCATGATGTTTCCACCCCCATGCTTCACAGTAGGTATGGTGTTCTTGGGATGCAACTCAGTATTCTTCTTCCTCCAAACACGACGAGTTGAGATTATACCAAAAAGTTCTACTTTGGTTTCATCTGACCACATGACATTCTCCCAATCCTCTGCTGTATCATCCATGTGCTCTCTGGCAAACTTCAGACGGGCCTGGACATGCACTGGCTTCAGCAGCGGAACACGTCTGGCACTGCGGGATTTGATTCCCTGCCGTTGTAGTGTGTTACTGATGGTGACCTTTGTTACTTTGGTCCCAGCTCTCTGCAGGTCATTCACCAGGTCCCCCCGTGTGGTTCTGGGATCTTTGCTCACCGTTCTCATGATCATTTTGACCCCACGGGATGAGATCTTGCGTGGAGCCCCAGATCGAGGGAGATTATCAGTGGTCTTGTATGTCTTCCATTTTCTGATGATTGCTCCCACAGTTGATTTTTTCACACCAAGCTGCTTGCCTATTGTAGATTCACTCTTCCCAGTCTGGTGCAGGTCTACAATACTTTTCCTGGTGTCCTTCGAAAGCTCTTTGGTCTTGGCCATGGCGGAGTTTGGAGTCTGACTGTTTGAGGCTGTGGACAGGTGTCTTTTATACAGATGATGAGTTCAAACAGGTGCCATTCATACAGGTAATGAGTGGGGGACAGAAAAGCTTCTTACAGAGACGTTACAGGTCTGTGAGAGCCAGAGATTTTCCTTGTTTGAGGTGACCAAATACTTATTTTCCACCCTAATTTACGAATAAATTCTTTACAAATCCTACCATGTGGATTCATGGATTTTTTTTTTTTCCACATTCTGTCTCTCACAGTTGAAGTGTACCTCTGGTGCAAATTACTGACCTCTGTCATCATTTTAAGTGGGGGAACTTGCACAATCGGTGGCTGACTAAATACTTTTTTGCCCCACTGTATGCATTAAAGTTATATAAACTTTAACAGTGCAAATTCCTTGCTGACAGTTTAACCAAAAGGCATTTCCAGTGGAAACTGGCCGACGTATCCTCAGCATAACCATGTATAATATCCACAAAACTTAAAGAGGTTATACACACACAGTACGGTAATATTATGTTGAAGCACAGTACGTATCACTCCGCGAGGCTCCGCCTACGATAGCCGTAATGCTCCGACAATCCATCAAGCGGTGCGGCTTCGTAGCTTAGCAAAGTCGTACTGAAACATTTGACAGATTTTTGAGCGCCGTGTACATAAAATCGTTTCGAGGTCAGTAAACACAACCAGAGTTCATACATAAGGCACACGGGGTTATAAGGGGCTCTGTCGACTTTCAGAAAAATCAAAGGATTGATTTTAAGTGCGCCGTATTTTCCAAACAACACGGTAATAACGACGGCCCGCTAGCATGCTCTACCAAAAATAGTGTTCGGTTGTATCTGACGGACGAAAGCTAAACCAATTCCACACCACTGAAGCTGCAGCATTTTTACAAACCAGTTCTGGTTCATCTGTTTCATTCAACGATCCGCTTTCGCTCTTCTCATTCTGTGTCACCGCCATGCTTTTTTCACCATGTGCGTATGAAAACAAAGGCACTGTGCATGCACGTTTTACCCATATTCTATCGCAATATTTCATTTTCTTATCGTTGCCCAACATTATACTATTACCGTGAACGGTATGAAATGGCCCAGCGCTAGTGTCCGCTTTCATAGCTGTGTCCAAATTTAGTGGCTGCATCCTTCGGAGGCTGCATTTGTAGGCCGATTACGTTACAGCGACGCGGCAAAGCCTGTCCAAATTCGAAGACTCCCCTAAATGCGGCGGAATAATGCGTCCTTCATTTCCCCAGGTTTGAAGAATGGGTCGGGCGTATCCTTCGTGGCCCAACCTATCCCAGAATTCATAGCGCGGTCCAGCCAATTCCAGTTTCCAACAATGGCGGCGGCTACTTAGTTTGAATATTACTCTTATGACTGTTTCTGGGTCACAAAATAAACTTTTGACATATTTTCAGGTGAGAATGTAGCTGTGTAAACTTCAAATATCTGCTCGGTTTATCAAGACACCACATATTTGCAAAAAGTTCTCCGATGTTTTTGGAGACGTCTGTTACAGTACTTCTGGCGCCGCTCCGAGCTGACAGTCCTTTTTTCTCTTTAATATATGTTTCTCTGTTGTTTTGTGTTTGTTTTTGTTTCCCCCCACAATGGAGCTCAGAATTCTATCGTGTTCTTTATTACATTTTTACGGCGTCTTTGTCCGGAGAGCGCTCGGAGGTCCGACCTCCCATTGTTTACAGCAGGGATCAGCTGTTAGCCCTTGGAGCCTCCGTTGCCCTGCCTACCGCCGAGCAAGCTAACATCCCCCGCGAGGTGAGGAGGAAGAGACGTAGTTCTTGGGCCGGGACCGGGCGTCGCAGTAAAGTTAGCAGGTACCGGCCAGCGATTCCATCTATTATTATGAGGAATGTGAGATCTCTCCCCAATAAAGTAGACGAACTAGCAGCCCTTACCCGACATCAGAGGAGCTACAGGGAGTGCAGCCTGATGTGCTTCACAGAGTTTATCTATCAAAGAGACGCTATGCTGTAAGGACATTGAGCTGCTAGCAGTTAGCATGAGACCGTACTATCTACCTCGAGAGTTTACACACGTGATTATGATAGCTGTGTATGTCCCGCCCTCTGCTAGCGCTGCAGCAGCCTGTGAGGTCCTGCACACTGTAACCAGCAGACTCCAAACACAGCACCCTCAGGCCCTTTTCCTGATCTCTGGGGACTTTAATCACATCTCCCTGTCCTCCACTTTCCCCACCTTCACCCAGTATGTCACCTGCTACACCAGAGACAATAAAACATTGGACTTATTGTATGCCAACACCAAGGAGGCATACAGCTCATCACCTCTTCCTCCCCTGGGGGGCTCAGATCACAACCTGGTTCATGTCCATCCTGTGTATAAACCTCTGGTACACAGAGAACCAGTAGTGAAACGCACAGTAAGGAAATGGTCGGCAGAGACTGAAGAGGCCCTGAGGGACTGTTTCCGTTCTACTGTGTGGGACAACCTCTGCAGCCCCCTGTAGGATGACCTCAACAGCATCACAGACTGCATTACGGATTACATGAACTTCTGTGTGGACAACACCGTACCCATCAAAAAGGTACGTTGTTTTTCTAACAACAAGCCATGGATAAATCCTGAAATTAAGGCTCTCCTCAAGGAGAAGAAGAGTCTTTAGATCTGCAGACAAACAGGAGCTGAGAGTTGTTCAGAAGAAGCTGAAATGAAAGATAAGGCAAGGGAAGGAAAACTACAGCAGGAAGATGGAAGAGCAGCTGCAACAGGACAACAGAGGGGTTTGGAACAGCCTGAAGACAATCTCAGGACAAAAACCAACCCCCCAGGCTGCAGGAGACTTGGGGTGGGTGAATGACCTAAATAAATATTTTAATAGGTTTGATCAAACACCCACCCCTCCCACAGCATCGTCCCCCCTGCTGCAATCTCCTTCATCTTCAGGGCCTGCCTGTCCTTCATCTCAGGACTTCACACCTCCCAGCTCCCAGTCATTACACCCACCCCCAGCTTCTGTGGACTCCAACATACACACCCCTCCCCCAAAATCCTCTCTTTCTATCTCAGCACTTCAAGTGAGGAATGAGCTTCGCAAGATCAAGGTGCGGAAGGCTGCAGGTCCAGATGGCCTCAGCTCCAGGCTCCTGAGATGCTGCGCAGATGAACTGTGTGGCATCCTAGGATATCTGTTCAACCTGAGCCTGTCACTGGGGAAAGTATCACAGCTGTGGAAGACCTCCTGTGTGGTACCGGTACCAAAGACCTCCCATCCCAAGGACCCCAGCTGCTACAGGCCGGTAGCCCTGACATCGCATCTGATGAAGACCCTCGAGAGGTTGGTTCTAAACCATCTGCGCCCCCTGGTGAGGTCTTCATTGGATCTGCTACAGTTTGCTTACCAGCCTGGCATTGGGGTGGAGGACGCCATCATCTACCTCCTGCACCGAGCTCTGACTCACCTGGAGAAGCCTGGAAGCACTGTGAGGATCATGTTCTTTGATTTCTCCAGTGCTTTCAACACAATCCAGTCACGACTTCTGAGGGACAAGCTGGAGCTATCAGGAGTGGACGACCACATGTCCCAGTGGATACTGGACTACCTCACAGGACGCCCACAGTATGTGAGGACACAGGGCTGTGTCTCTGACACGCTGGTCTGCAGTACGGGGGCCCCACAGGGAACTGTGCTGGCACCGTTCCTCTTCACCCTCTACACTGCAGACTTCTCCATCAACTCCCCACGCTGCCACCTACAGAAGTTCTCTGACGACTCTGCCATAGTCGCCTCATCACAGGTGAGGACGACTCAGAGTACAGACAGTGGACTCTGGACTTTGTGGACTGGTGTCAGCAGAACCACCTGCTGATCAACGCCGGGAAAACCAAGGAGTTGGTGGTGGACTTCCAGAGACGCAGACCCACCACACTGACAGCGGTGAACATCCAGGGAGTGGACATTGAGATAGTGGACTCTCATAGGTACCTGGGTGTTCACCTGAATAATAAACTGGACTGCAGCCACAACACTGATGCTCTTTACAGGAAGGGTCAGAGCAGACTCTACCTGCTGAGGTGGCTGAGGTCATTTGGAGTCCAGGGAGCGCTTTTAAAGACCTTCTATGACTCTGTGGTGGCATCTGTCATTTTTTACAGTGTTGTATGTTGGAGCAGCAGTTTATCAGTAGCTGAGAGGAAGAGGCTGGATAACCACATCAGGAAGGCCAGCTCTGTTCTGGGATGCACCTGGACCCAGTGCAGGTGGTGGGAGACAGAAGGACTTTGGCCAAAATAACATCTCTGATGGACAGTCTCCCAGCCCATGCATGTAAATGTTGCTGAACTGCAGAGCTGCTTCAGTGTCAGACTGATGCATCCTCGATGCATGAAGGAGCGTTTCTGCAGGTCCTTCCTCCCTGCAGCTGTCAGACTGTACAATCAGACCTGCTCCCAACAAACATAGATGTTCACATCAGCGCTGTAACTGCAAAAAGTTAACCGATTCGCACTACAACCTGGTTTGCCTCTTATCTGTAGTTATTTTTATTTAATTTAATAACTGTACAGTACTCTGTATATAGTAACCATTGTCCTCAATGTAAATATGTAAGAAAAATTGTGTATGTTTCTGCTCTGTGTCCTGCGTACTGTTTGTTTGTATATGTGTCTTTTTGGCTGCTGTTACAACCAAATTTCCCCTTGTGGGACAATTAAAGGATTATTCTATTCTATTCTTACCCACCAGCTCGATAGCTAGCTGGGGTTCGAGGCTCACTAGAGCCGGCGAGAACACCGGACTCCCGGCACATCGTTTTCAAACCCCCCGCGGTCTTTCGCTACTCAGGTTAAACATGATATATAAGTCACTCAGATAATTTAAAAATGTTATTGTTTGGCTTTTTTCAGTGTTTTATTTGTTCCTCAGTAAATTGGTTTGACTGAGATTAAAGTTATAGTTTTCACACAGCTGAATAAACGTCAAAGAGAGAACTGATAAAACAGAAGTGTGAGATGGTCGAGAGTTTACTCCAGTGTGCTGTTATATTTTAAAATGTTTTTTAAATTTTTTTTTAAATATTTTTAAACCTGAGACAATCTGCAAATTTCATTAAAATTTAATAAACTATCATCTTGTCTTTATTTTTAGTTAGCACAGACCTTAAACACTTCAAGCTGCAAGCTAATGATAGTTAAATAAGAGCAGATGCTGCTGGTGCAATAAGCTGTACATTTTACATCCAGTGGATGATGATCTGATTAGTCGACTAAAAATAATTGGTGACTAGTGACTATCAAAATAATAGTTTGTGGCGGCCCTACCTGCAAGCCACTGTTCAGTGGAAGCTAAACAAAGCATTTAAAAAGAACAACTTTTGAAGCTGAATATTATCAGCATAGAAGTGATAAACAAATCAGGGAACTGACTAATTATAAGTCCTAGAGGTGTACAGGAGAAAAAGAATAGGTCCAAGAACTGAACCCTTTGGTACCCCACTAGTCAGGTTCTTACAGTGTGACATAAACTGATTTGCAAAAATGCTACAAGATCTGTTGGAAAGTTATGACTGAAACCACTGCAAAGCCAGACCGGACACATCGACTACATCCCGGAGCCTGTTCATCAGGCTGGTAGGGTCGACGGTTTCAAAGTCCAGCAAAACCATAACTGTGACTATGTCGCTTTAAGTAATGTGGTTTCCTTTGAGTGGCATCCAGACTGAAATTTGTCATACATCTCATGTTTTTCTAAAAAAGCCCCAAGTTAATGTGAAACTCCTTTTTTCAGAATTGTAGACAATAACGGGAGCTTGGAGATGGACCTATAATTCTTAAATTCTGTTGGGTCCAAACTGCTCTTTTTTAATATCGGGAAAAACAACAGCATGCTTAAAGGGCCGAGGGACCACACCTGTTAAAACAGAGGCATATCTCTACAGTGAGGAGCCAATAGCAGAGAGAGCTTTTTTTAAACAGCCCAGCAGGTAGTATGTCATTTGGACAAGTCGTGATTTTCATTTTATCCAACAGAGGTGAAAGGTCATGTATAGTCATTGGGTTAAACACTAATAGGTGGTGTAATGGCCACACAGAAACTGATGTGCTGCTGTGCTCACAGTCAGCAGCAGCACAGGTCGAAGACGGGAGAAAGAGTCAGCTCTGATGGCTGAGAGGACAGCAGCTGTTTTCACCACCTATCTTTCCAACATAGGAGACTCCAAGTAATACAGGGTGACTGATTATCTGTTGCTGGCTTGATATTGTTTTGTGTTATTGCGTGACTTGTGCTTTAATGGGTGAGTTTAGATCACAGAATGCACTGAAACACAGTCACACAAAGTCTGTGTGACCACAAACTGAACCTGTCCAAGTCTTTTAAGTCTAATTAAGAAAATAAGCACACCTGCTGATTGAGATGATGAATTTCTATAGAAGGCTGGGTCTCTGGTAACTGCAGGATTGAAACTGCTGTCAGTCCTGCACTCTCTTCAGTCTGTGATTCAGTGACAGTAATTTCTTTCTTTCCGCAGTCCCACAGGATGGCTTCCTCCTGGGCTGTGTGTTTGGTATTGCCGACTATCCAGAACAGATGGCTGACAAACAGCTCCTTGCTACATGGAAGAGGGTAAGTCACTGAGAGAGAGTATGAGTACCCAAGTAGGGTGAAAGACAGGAAACAATGCTGAGCATCAGACAGATCAGTGTTTGTTTACCGATCTCCTTCGTCAGGTCATTCAGGCGTGTGGAGGCTCAGTTGATCCAACCCTAACCAGCCGCTGCACACATCTGCTGTGTGAAAGTCAGGTCAGCAGCATGTACGTACAGGTAAGGATGTCTCCCATGAGAACAGACACAGTTTATGGAGTGTGGAATCCCAGTATGACTATCATAAATGTTTTCGTACTCATTCATTATTAGGGATGGGTATCGTTTAGGTTTTATCCGATACCAGTACCAAACTGGTACTTTTGAAATGGTGCCGGTGCTTAAAGAATGGAGAACACAAACTTTGTCCAAAAACCTCTCATGTTCAGCTGGTTTTTTTGTGAAAAGATAACAATGTTAGCCTTTTCTGCAGCTATGGGGCATATATGGTATCACTCTTGGCTGGAAGCAGTGCTTAAACAATGGAAAAAACACAAACTTTGTCCAAAAACCTCTCATGTTTAACTGTTTTCCACTTTTCTTTGGTCATTTTAGCCTTTTTGGCCAGGGTGAAGGGAGTATCTGCCATCAAACAAGAAGATAGCTGCATGTAACTACGACGGTGTTTGCTAGTTCACCTTACATGCATTCATGTAATAGCGTGGTTAGCCTACTCAGCGTAAATTACACACGAACAACATTAAGCTACTCACGCAGAGAAGAACGGCTGCTGCTGCATCATCATCCTCATCATTTCTGCTACACTGGCAGGGCTACGGCTACACCCGCAGTAGATGTGCTCGGTGTGAGGTCTCGCAGCAAGCTATCAAATAGGGTGGATTTCTCGGCTTTTAAAAAAAAACGCTATGCGTCGCCAGGTGTTTCATCACATTCGAGGTGTTACCTCCTTTGCACAGTATCAGCTTAAAGCACTTGTTGCTGCTGAGTTTGCATCTTTTGCTGTGAAGTACAGCCAGACTTTGACCGCTTCGCCTTGGGCATTTTTAATCTGTAGCTCTGCTCTAAAAGAACGTACGTACCTGGGCCCGCCTACTACGCTTACAAAGGTAAAATGATTGGCTAGAATCCAAAGTGTATCACGTCTCAGGGGGGAAAAAAAGCACCAAAATAAAGCACTGAAATGTGCGCTGCTTTTCGGTCTGGTTACTACCGTTTATGTCAGAACCGGTGCGATACCGGTACCCATCCCTAATCATTATTGGCCTTTAACTGGAGTGCAACATTTAGTATCACCTAATTGATACTTTATTGCGATGGAATGAGACAAACCCTTGAATGGGACCGATATTACCCGCTGTCTCCTCAGAGTATAGAGGATAAATACTGAACTTCTGCTGGTTGAAATTGAACCAAAAGCACGTTTCCTCTTCCAGGCACTCAGAGAGGGGAAACGCTGTGTAACTGCCCACTGGCTCAACACTGTGCTGAAGAAGAAGAGGATGGTTCCTCCTCACCGGACGTTACATGTGCCATTTGCCTTCCCTCCTGGAGCCAAACCCTGTTCTCAGCATGTACGTCTGCCGTTTCTTTTAACAGTAGTTTTTCTACAGTCTTTGTACTTGGTGAACTTAATGAACTTCAAAATACTGCACTCCAATTGGCAGGAAGCATTTCTGCTTGTCAGATCTTTACTCCAGCTCTCTGTTGCCGTCTTTCCTCAGATCATATCAGTGACGGGTTTTATGGATGCTGACAGAGATGATCTAAAACTGATGGCCTACCTGGCTGGTGCCAGATACACCGGATATCTTTGTCGCAGTAACACTGTCCTCATTTGCAAAGAGTAAGAGTTGGGGTCGGGTAGATGAGTTCCTCTTTGGGTATTCTTTTGTACTGCACGCAGTATATCCATAGAACTCAAACTATACAAGAACTATCTTACTTTTGGTTTTATGTCGTTCTTGGAGTGTACTCCTCCTCATTTGTATGTGTGAAGGACTCAGCCTATCTTCAAGCTTCTCTTTATCCTAAGTGTTAACCTTTTTTAGTCAGATCAGATGCTTTGTTTTGTTAATCCAGCATTTTCACTCTTTTATTTCCCAACTTTGTTGCAACTTGTTTGAAATGTCTCATTTTCTTTTAAACATTTTTCAGTTGAACCTTCTTGTGTGAAGGTTGAACGTTCAGTTTGCTTGAGAACCTTCACTTCTCAAGCACACTGTCAGTTTTATGGTTGTCTTGCTAATATCACTTTAGACCCAGTGGGCTTAAATATGAGAAGGCCAAGGAGTGGAAGATCCCTTGTGTGAATGCCCAGTGGCTGTGTGATATACTGCTGGGCAACTTTGAAGCACTGAGACAAATCCAGCACAGCCGATACTCCATCTACACACATCCTGAACCACTGGTGCCTAACCCACAGCTGGTCCAGAACCTGCTTGGTATGTACGCCGTCACTGGAGTTGTTACGTAGTGAGCAATTACATGAAGATATTACCCAATATCTCTTACTTGCCACACACTCTCTCCTGTGGGGTATGCTTAGTTAGTCTAACCTGACTGGAGCCACACAGCTCTGGTTTTGTGTGGCTTGATTTTGGTTCGTCAGGAGAGTGAAGAGCTTTTGATGTTTTATCACTTGGAATGGCCACACTTTAAGATACTGTCGTGATTACCTTGTGCATTTCTCTGTAGCCGCTTGGAGAACACCAATCAAAGTCTCTTCTGAAGCTTTGGCGGTGAGTTTTTGTGTCACAGTGTTCTTCACATTCTTTTGTTTGGAATGTCGAGAAGCTCCGTAACCCCTCTCTCAGCCTGCTCTGAATCCTCTGCTCCAGACAGTTTTCCGACTCTTGGATTGACATAACGTCACACATTTCTAGCTTTAACCACAACACCTCACACACCTCTTCAGTTGTTGGGGGCAGTTATTCACAGGAAAATATCTGTGTGAGAGTGATTTGTTTTTTAGTGCGTTTGTCCTTAAAAAGTTGAATCAGTCATAGAAGAGAGAGAAGCAACAGAGGAACAGTGTACCGGCTCGTCTGATTGTGCTTTTGTGGCGTCTGTTTGGTGTTTAGAGCCTCCAGCTGCTGCAGAAGCAGAAGATCAGCGACTCAGCAAACCCACCTGCAAACAAGAAGGCCAGGTCGGTATAGCAGGTTAGGGACTAGCCTGTCACTCCTCTGCACGAGAACAGAGTTGGACCACACACCCTCCAGACTGCCATGTTCTAATGATACTTTGCATTTCTGTCTCTGAAGACTGGAAGAGATCCAGTCCCCGAGTAAGAAGCTTCCTCCAGAGTCCACTCCTCGGGTCATGTTCACAGGCTTTGAGCCTATGCAAGTACAGCAGTACACCAAGGTGAAAGCAGCCTTCCCACGCTCAAACATTTAGTGTGTTGTTAGACTGAAGCTCAGATTAGTGAGAACGCTGAAGTTACTCTCAAAGCACATCTGCAGCCTCAGCTGCTATTTGAATGTGTCCCCTTTCCTCCTGCAGAGGTTACATGCTTTAGGTGGTGAGCTTGCAGACAGCAGTCAGAAAGTCACTCACCTTGTGGCCAGTAAGGTGACTCGCACCGTCAAGTTCCTCACTGCCATGTCGGTGGTCAAACACATAGTCACCCCAGAGTGGCTGGAGGAAAGCTGGAGGAGTCAGAAGTTTGTGGGTATGTTTGCGTCCCACCCCTCCTTTTTCTTATCTAACTGTGTTTTGTAGAGATCAAAGTGGAACTGAAATTGGTCTTGTGCTGCGGTTTTACCTGTATATGTTTCGTTAACGGGAGCAAACCTGTTGTGTGTGTTACAGACGAGCAGAGTTGCACTCTGAGGGACGCAGAAGCGGAGGTGTTGTTTGGCTTCAGCCTGGAGGAGTCGCTAAAGAGAGCCCAAAGTGCACCTCTCTTTAAGGTCCTCTGACAACATAACTGCTGTGTTCAACCAAAAACCGTCTTTTTCTTGATGCCAGTTAAAGAATTCAGAAGTAGGGCTGTGCCATGTGACCAAAATCATATCCTGATAACAATATATGTTCTGGGAACCCGACTTGTGTGAAGTGTTTTCAGCTGGGCGTCCTGTACCTGGAGTCAAGTGTTTTGACCGATGCATGAAACTATATTTTTAGATATAAGTTGTAACGGCCGCTGTTTTCTTT
This sequence comes from Rhamphochromis sp. 'chilingali', assembly GCF_963969265.1. Lineage (NCBI taxonomy): Eukaryota > Metazoa > Chordata > Actinopteri > Cichliformes > Cichlidae > Rhamphochromis > Rhamphochromis sp. 'chilingali'. Next base: position 2,359,101 of record NC_137943.1, on the reverse strand, counting down.
GTATTTCTTACATGCGGCGCTGCGGGGAAAAGCGTTTGAGTCTAAGGTTTATTTTGAGCACCTGACGGCTCTTTTTTTATTGCTTCTCAGCTCTCTCCATCCTCTTTCACGTGATTCTTGCATTAGAAGAGGTTTGTTGTGTTTGAGTCTGAGGTGGACCGGTTTGCAGCATAATTTGCATAGTACAGTTTTCTGGTCCGTGTCAGAGTTTGTATAACCAAACCATGTCCATGCTACAGCCCCTCGTTTAGGAATAAGGTCCTTGATTTGTTTTGACTGGTCTGTTTGGAGCCAGTTGTTCCTGCCTCCTCTTCACTGGCCATGCTGGGATTCTCTGTGCCCCGATGAACAAATATTGCTGTAAACAGTGTGCTTTGCAACACCATGAAACAAACGATAGCGTATAATTTGAAACGACAGATGTTTTCATATCTGATGTATTTCGTCATATTGCACAGCCCTATTCAGAAGTGCTAAACTCATTTTACCTTTTTGTTCAACTATTAAAAAGTCACTCGTGCTGATGATCACACAACAACATTTAAATATATTAGGCCTTTATATATAGTGGGTCAGTTGACTGAACTAGTATATTTAAACTGAGCTGGACTAACTGGAAACCAGTGTACTAATTGTTCTGATGATTAACGGTTGAGTCTCTTTTTGCGTTTCCTGTGACACGGTGATGCAGGGGAAGTACTTCTACCTCACACCAGGGATCTGTCCAAGCCTCAGCACAATGAAGTCCATTCTGGAGAGCGCCGGAGGAAAGCTGCTGACCAAGCAGCCCTCATACAGAAAGATCATGGAGCACAATCAGAATAAGGTGCTGAAAGTTGCTGCAACTCTTTCATGTCTCTAGGCACTCGTAAATGTCCACAGAGGTGGTGGGTTCTTGTGACAATATGGCAGAAACCTGGGAGGAGTGTAGCTTTTATTTCATGTATTTTCATTTCAGCACAAAATAAAACAGACATGTGTTTGACAGAAGTCTTTTATTACAGTTTTTCTCTATAAATCAGTAACCACATGTTGGCATTTGGTTGCAGAACCTTCCGGAGATCATATTAATTTCCTGCGACAATGACCTTCACCTCTGTAGGGAATACTTCTTGAAAAACATTGGTAAGATGCTCTCCCAGGGCCCACTTGTATTTATCCTCATTTTATTTTTTTTACAGAGTGTCTTCATAAAGTTGACATTGTGTTTCATTTGCACTCTTGTGGTCTCTGTTTTCCAGATGTCCACAATGCTGAGTTCATTCTGACTGGAGTTCTCACCCAGAAACTTGACTATGAATCATATCCTTTACAGTCTCACAGCAACTAGTTTAGTTTGCTGACATGTTGTATGGCTGAATGATACTTTCAGTCTTTAAACCCAAAATGATCCCAAATTAAAGCTGTAGAGTTGTTCTTCCAGGCAGGGATCATGCAGTCAGTGGGAAACAAACGCATTAGTCACATGTCCTCTTCACTGCAGTGTGGACTAAACACACTATTGGGAGATTTGTGGATTCATCACTCATGATGAATCCACAGTGATGAATCTAATAAGTCTGCCTGAGATTGCACAGGTCTTCACTTACTGTCATGTTATCTATGAACTAATGCACACATGCCAATCGTTTGGCATCAACAAAAGTACGCAATAGGGGTATTTTCCAAAGCGGCCTGGAGCCCCTCCCCTGTAATACTAATGTGGATGTTATTACCAGATAGAGGCCAGAACTGCAGCTGCGTTTGAGCCCATGGAGAAATGTTTTGCTGTGTGATGTAGAGTGACCGGATGGTGGTGTTACTGTGTTCAGTCAGTTTCCTTGACAGTCACACATATAAGTTCACTTGATGACGCAGCAGTGAAGCATAAAGAAGAGGACGCGGGACAGAATGAGGACGACCGTGTGTACAGTCCAGCCACACTGACTTTTCTATGTTTTTATTTCTGTGCAGATGTCTCCAGTCTTTTTGTAGCCTTTTGTTACCTGTTTGAGACGAATTAAATGGATGTTATTTTTGTGAAATAATTGTTTAAATTATGGAGGATGAAACTTTGTTTTCTGTTGTTGAGAATAGGATGTGTAAAGCTTCAGCTCACAAATGCTGCTTTTTGGAATAAAAACTACACTTTGATTGTGAAAAATGCTTTCAGCTTCATACCTGATCAAGAAAACTGTTAATAACTAAAGTAAAACATTAGCTTTTTAGATAAAGTTAATGTCTGTGCATGTGCAATAAAGCCTCATAGCAGAGTATGCTAAATTCACAATTCAAGCAGTCACGCAGTAAAAGATGGACATGTTGAGAACAAAAGGTCTGTTGACTTCTCATGTTTTTGAGGGTTTCAACGCTTTCTCGATGTTATTCCTCCCAGGTTTAAACGGATAATTCCTGATAGAATTAATTTAATTAACTGCTAATGAGGGTCTGGGGTAGTTACTGGTGAAGTTCTAATTGCTGGCTGTCAGACAGACAGCCTGAGATCATGTGGGTGGAAGTGAGACGTGCGGCGTCGCCTGCGGTGCTGTCCTCAAAAACGACAGACTGAATTAGACACAGCCTGAGCCAAGGTCATGTACTACATATTCCACGTGCGGGTGCCAGTAGCACTGCTCGATGTGTATTTACATGAACGTGAGATTTGATGTTTCATGGCTGACCGTGCAGAATCATGGCTGAACTGCACAGAGATTCATGTTGCTGTATTGAAAAAGAGCCATCATACACACTTGGCGTGTCACTGAATACACCAATAAGCCTGACTAAAGCTGTGGGTGCAGGCATTCCTGAGACTGAGCGCAGACACAGCAGCAGATACATTAGGTACTGGAAGTGTTTGAGATGAATTCAGATTTAACCACAGCAATGGTGCTTTGTATTGTAAAGATCCCACAGTATTGGAGAGAAAACAAGCAATCAGAGCAAATACTGTTAAAAGTTCTGCCAGAGGTTTCTCACTCAGCACTTTTAACGAAAACACAGCGTAACCACCTCTTCATGGTTCAATTGTGATGCTTGTGTTCAATGTAGGATCTTTTGGCGTTGGCACTTTGTCCATTCTGAAGCTACGCAGCCAGCTTTTGCTCTCGATGCCAATTATTGAGCCTTATGTGCCCATGATTCTTTCACAGGTTCAGTGGTTGTTCTTCCCTTAACTTAATGTTGTCTTCTAAGAAGGCTCTAAAAAATGAAAGCATCGACCTGTAATATTTACTGTTGAAACGTTAGGGTCAGAAAGCCCTGTACAGCTGCAGCGGGAGATGACATCGGGCTGATGGAAAGCATGAAGATGATGAAGCAACCAAAGACTGCTAATTGGACAAAATGAGGTGTGAAAAAAGAGAAACCATACGCCAAGAATGTGATTGAAAGCTGATCTACGGGACACAGAGTATAGTGATATCTGTTAAACTGCAGTACATTACAGTGGGCATCGGCAGTTTTGGACACAACAATGTGTCCGCCTTAAAAACAGCCGACTCCCTCTGATATGTTGGTTCAATCCTGCTGCCTGTGTGTTGTTGAGAATGACATCATCAGATAAATGAAGAAATCCAAAAGAAGTAAGAACATCTCAGAGTACAGCGAATACACACAGACACACACACACAGTATTTGGGCAATCCTAATTAATTCCAATTAAAGATGCAAAAAAAAAAGCCACATCTTTGATTAAGCAGCAGTTGGGCTCCTTGTTGGTTTGCGATGTCCTCCTCTGACACAGCCCAGTTATGGGGAGAAGGAAGGACACAGAAACTGTTGTAATTAATACAGAAATGCTTCATGTGAGATATTTCTAATTAGTCCCCAGTTCCTCCCTCTGTTGGCTCAGACACACTTTGGTTTGCCTGTTCCACAGGATGCAAAGGAATTACAGACTAATTACACAGAGACGGGCGTTGGGATTCATCGGGCCCTGCAAATTAACATATGAGCTAATTAGCATACGATGGAACTAATGACTAATAATGTAACCAATTACATGGGCTGGGCCATCTCATTCTACTTTTGGAGAAAATTATGCTTGGAGGGGAATGCATTGTTTTACTCACAGACGAAGACGAGAACAGGAAAAGGTTGGTTTTACAGTCAGGTTTCCATGTTCACTGTGCAGCAGCCTCAGTGCCCTGCTCAGGGGCTGCTAGATATAATTGGAGGTGGTGATGAATGCTAGTATTTTAAGCAACAGCTTTGCAGGCTCAAATAGTACTGAGAAACTAGCACATTTGATCAAATGTAGGTTTTTCAGCAATAGGGCAGAAAAATAAAATTACATGACCAAAAAAACAAAGCCATATAAGAAGAAAACAGACAAACGAATACAATGTAAATGATATGTTTAGTGGATCTCAGAGTAGTGAATGTTTTTAACTGCTTGTGTCCACAAGTGGTGACAGGATTGTTTCATCTATTGAATTACAGGCTCTCTGGTACCCAATCCAGGTGGTTCTTAGGTTGGTCTGCCTGGTCTTAGAGTCCTGTATCCTGCTCTATGTCATGGTTGGCTCTGGGTTTTTTGTCCCAGCATTTTGAGTTTGGTGAGCATCAGTGTTGTGGCTGCAGTCCAGTTTATTATTCAGGTGAACACCCAGGTACCTATGAGAGTCCACTATCTCAATGTCCACTCCCTGGATGTTCACCGCTGTCAGTGTGGTGGGTCTGCGTCTCTGGAAGTCCACCACCAACTCCTTGGTTTTCCCGGCGTTGATCAGCAGGTGGTTCTGCTGACACCAGTCCACAAAGTCCAGAGTCCACTGTCTGTACTCTGAGTCGTCCTCACCTGTGATGAGGCGACTATGGCAGAGTCGTCAGAGAACTTCTGTAGGTGGCAGCGTGGGGAGTTGATGGAGAAGTCTGCAGTGTAGAGGGTGAAGAGGAACGGTGCCAGCACAGTTCCCTGTGGGGCCCCCGTACTGCAGACCAGCGTGTCAGAGACACAGCCCTGTGTCCTCACATACTGTGGGCGTCCTGTGAGGTAGTCCAGTATCCACTGGGACATGTGGTCGTCCACTCCTGATAGCTCCAGCTTGTCCCTCAGAAGTCGTGGTTAGGGGTGGGTTTTGATTATCGATTTATCGATTCTAGCTTGGATAACGTGATATCGATTCATTAAAATCCTGAATCGATTTTTAAATATAAATTTATTTTGTCCTCAGGTTAAACCTCACAAAATTTCAACAACCACCAAACAGCTAAAACAGTAAATGAGAGCAGGAGCACGGATTCTGCACTAAGACGTGAACAAAAAAAGCGTGGACCCGCCGACGGATCAGAATCAGTGAGCTGAGCTTTCTCACCCGACGGCACGGACACGGCCGGGGCTGAAAGCCGACAGCTCGCTGATTCTGATCCGTCGGCGGGTCCACGCTTTGTGTTTACGTCCTCTTTGCGCTGATTCTGAAGCTGCAGGTTTTATCTCTCTCCAATATTGACTGAACCAGCAGCAAAAGAAGATCCAAACTACGCTTCACATTTCGCTTCACGCAAACATGAATTCCCTCTGACTTTTCCTGTTTTGCTTCCACCAGGATAAAATCACACTTCATGCACAGCTCTCTCTCTCTCTCTGTACTTCAAGAACAGTTTCCCGTCTAAAAATCTGTTTTCTTCATTATTCGCTTGCTTATTACGCACAAGTTTACCGTTGTTTACAGCCTGTGGGCCGCTGTGTTTTCCTTTTACTTACTTCCAACAAGAAAGCCTCATTTCTGCCGTTCAACAGGCTACTGAACAAATTTTAAAAAACTTTTTAAAATTTGCAAAACGCTTGGCTGTGTCTGTTACGACCCCCTCTGCTGGGCGACAGGAGGGGAGTAACATACACAAGCCCCCACATGAAAACTGAGTAAAATAAAAGGGTTTATTGCAAACTTTAAACAGAAAACCAACAGGACTGTTCAACAGACCACTGGGCAAACAATTGCCTTTTATACCCACAGGTGCACACAATCAGCCAGTCATTTCCTTTTGGAGTGTCATGGGATCTCCAGGCAGCCAATCGTCCGCGTGGTCTGGCACACTGCAATCTGCATAGAAGAGGGCTGGCACGGGTCTCCCAGCAACCAATCATCCGCGAGTCATAGCACACTTGGATTTGCATGAACAAAAAAAAGGCAGTCTCAGTCCCTCCAAGGCCCAGGGCCGTAACAGTGTCTCTAATAAAACCTCTGTAACTTTGCTCTGCTTCACTTCAGCAACATCAGGTAATGTTCATGTTGTATGTTCACCAGTATGATAATGATCAAGCAGTAGATTCAGCTGACGTGGTTTTATTAACCGGCAGAGCAGCAGCGCTCGGATTCAAGAGCCGAATGCCGCATACACCACTCAAACATATACAGACCTACACGGAGGTACGGCAAGCGGATTAGGACAAAATACGAAACTGACAGGAGGTTATCTACACCCCCCTTCTTTAGTACATCCCTAACCAGATATAAAGTTTAATGCATGCTAAATAATAATAATCACAGCATTAAAGGTCACATATGCTGGTCCTTAGGAACATTTAAATTTGCAAACCAAATGATCGCCCCCACAGTTAGTACAGTTAGTGATATGCTGTGTTTCAGACCTGTCTCCTTGCATTTTTATTTTATCTCCTCTGTGCTTTCTTGTAAATTTGGGCTGGAGCACATCAACATTTGTCGCAGATTGTTGAGGAAAAGCAAGTGTTTTATTGTGCTCTTCAGTCATTTCATGAATCTGGCAGACAGATATGGCTTTCGCTAACGTTAAATCACTGCAGTAGCACTTTCCTTAAATTGTCATTGTTGATGTCTGTCTCTTATTAGTGCATCACTCAGATCACCAAATCTGCAGCTTTTTGCTTTAATCCGTAAACCACTTACATAGGATTCAACAGTCTCGTCCTCTGATTCCGCATGTTGAACTTGTGTCTTTCCATCGTGACGTTGGTTTGTGGGCTGCACATTTCTCTGAACTTCCTTTTGAGGCACTCAGGATCCTCCTTCGATTCTGCAGGAATAAGGACTCGTCCTCCATCGCCGGGCTCTCTCACTTCTGGCGCGTAAACAAAAGGCCGCTCTCGTTCTATAGCTTTGGGGCTAAGTTGAGCAATATGTAGGCTTGTGTGCACGCTGGCTTGTCAGAGTGTGTCGCCGCTATAAAGATGTCATATTCTTGCTCAAAAATGCGCCAATTTTCAGCAACATTACCATTGAAAACAAGCAGGTCGGGCCTCCTGAATCCTTCCGCCATGTCGGCTACAGTCCAGAGACAAAAAAAAAAAATGCACCCACAAAATAGACTTTTTGTGGGTGCATAAACGAAAAAAAAATACCGTTAACTACGGAGTACGTGTTCCGTCGCTTCTGACACCATGTTGTATGTTCACCAGTATGATAATGATGAAGCAGTAGTTTCAACTGACGTGGTTTTATTAACCAGCAGAGCAGCAGCGGACTTACAGTTCATATGCTGATTCATGGTTTTCTTTCGTTTTTGATCTACTGCAGAATATTTTTAAGGTTATCTGCTATAAAGTCCCAGGCCAGGAAAATCTCCTTCATGTTTTTCTGTGTTTTATCCTCAGTTACTTTGACACAAAGGCCTCTGCTGTGATGCTTACTGTCCTGAGCAGTTATGGACTTATCTTTCATTATATGTATTTTTGGTAGTGCTTTCCCTCTTCTTCCTGTTTGCAGATGTGTGTCTGTGTGTGGATGCAGGTGTTTCTGCGAACACCTGTTCACAGGCGCCTTCAGGCCTGGTGGGTATGGCCCTGCTAGGGGACTGGCCACACCTGAAGCCCCTGCCACACGCCTGCTGCTGATCAGGGCTCGTCAGGGGAGCTATTTAGGAGAGTGTTGGAGCTCCCACCGGCGCAGGATCATTGAGTTAGACTCCAAGTCTGTGTGTGTGTGTGTGTGTGTGTGTGTGTGTGTGTGTGTGTGTGTGTGTGTGTGTGTGTGTGTGTGTGTGTGTGTGTGTCCCCGCGGGGGTCAGTGTTTAACGGCTGCTTCTATTGTTTTCCTGCAGGAAGGACAGCAAACACAACAGCGGGGAGCACGAACACGGACGTCTGAGTGGGAAACACACACGGGAGTCTTGGGGAGCAACGGGGATAAACTGTGCATCTATTGTTAACCACACTGTAAATAAATGCAGTTTGCATGGCAGAGTCCTGCATCTTGGGTCCTCCTTCCCCACGGTTTGCCATTGCAAACCGTGACACTTACACCTTGGTTTAAGTCTTGCAAGTTTCAGCTTTCTTTTTATAGACAAAGAAATATGGAAATGTACTGATGCGTGATCGGAATTATAATATTTCTGAGGCAAAATTTTCCCGATTCAAATCGATTCGGGACCTTGTGAATTGGAATCTAATCAATTCTAGAAATCAGTGACGATACCCAGCCCTAGTTTTTAACCTCTTCCCTGTGGAGCCAGCTCCATGCACATTCCATGTGACAAACCTTAGCGTCCCACAGTTGTGTGTGTGCAGCTAACGTTGCAGCTCAAATGAGTGAGGAACAAGGAAATACATCAATCGAGTGTAAGAAAGAAACAGAGAAAAACATGTGTGGCGAGAGGCTCCATAAGTCTTATTATGTGCGTGCATATTCATATATATGACACATGTGTGTACTCTATGTCTGTGTACGCTGTGAGGCTGTGGTGATGTGGTGATGTGAATGTGCGTGATCATGCTGTGCAGTTGTGTAAAAATAGCAGGTGACGTTTGTGACTGCGTAGAAAAACAGGTGATCGGTGCATGAAAGAAATTAGAAGGAGGAAAACCATGGAAAAGGGCAAGCGGGAGGGATGAAAGAGAAAACCTAAACGAAGTTTTCTTCGTTCAAGTTTTCTCAAGAACGTTGAAGAACGTTGAAGAACACTGTAACTAATGCATTAGCGCTATGGAGACTGATGGGTTTTCTCTATTATGACGTCACATTGTATTAAAAAGTTGATAAGTTAGATTTATGTTAATGCAAGAGGAGGAGAGAAAAACGTCGCGGATTCTTATCTGGAATGGCGTTAGTACAAACTAACAGGGTAGAGCCGGACCTGCATGGCGATGCACGGGAGCCAATCTGTATTAAGGTGCGTCAGACGGGGAACAGGACCTTGCGTCGTTCCAGGATCTCTTTTGGGAACTGATCGTTTACACTGAAGTTCGTTCCTTTCATGTCCATGTTGTGACTCTTCACCTGCTCCTTCTGTTTGAAATGGCCGCAATTCTTCCGAATGTTGGAAAACTGTAATGGACTGGCTCTTATCTTATCTAGTCCATGAGAGAAAAAAAAGAAAAAGAATCTATGATCAGATAACATTTAAAAACCAATTTATTCAATAACCTGTAACAGTCTTTAGCATTATGCTGATAGGTTGTTTGTGCATGTGTTGAATGTACAAGGTGCTGAATTTATATATAGCTGTAGCACACAATGCAGAAGTGCATAATTCATGACGAAAGAATATTTATTTATATAAAGTAAAAGCACAAAATTTAGGTACCAGTACTAACACTAGTGGTTCCTACGAAATGAATCCATTCTTGATTTTATTTTTAGCAGATAAATGTTTTCATTGTAAATATTCAGCGTCATTTCATTCAAACTATATTCATATATGATCGGAGGATCAGATGAAATCCATTAGGTCATTGTGTGTGTCTACTGCCCTCTAGTGGTACAAAACATCATTGTATTGTGAAATCAAAGGAGAGCCGCAACACCGTGGAAGCCCTTTATTACTTTTCCAACCTCCAGGAAGCTAAGAGAGCCAACAGCTTATAAAATCAGAGAACAAGACATTTACAGGACATATAATCTCCATACATTTTAAAACTGACAGTTTAAGCCATGCATAGGCTCCCATCTTGGCAAGACAAACAACCAGAAATTTATTTGCATAAATGTAAAAGCTAATATGAAACTATGCATTTAGGCTTTAAAGTTTTTTTTTGTTTCTTTTTAATTTCTATAGACAGAACGCAGTAAGAGGTCCACACAGTGTGTTAAATCATACAGCTCACATGGCTGCTTTATAGGGAAGAGAACAGTACATTTGCATACAGTTATCTCAGTTTTTAAACTTTGTGTTTATTTACATGTAATACTCCAAGTGAGTAAAACAGTCCGTGTAGTGAGCAGGTGGTGAAGAATTTGATGGGTGAAACATAGGATTAATGTCCCACATGAAATATTAAATGTCAGTGTGTCTGATTAATTTGACTTTGATTTTGAGATTTATTTATTTATTTATTTTTAGCTTAAATTAACTTTCAGGACAAAATGTTCCAAAGACCACCTTTTATCAGAATCCAAGCAACTGTTATGTATTCAAAATTGAATAATTGTCCCTGGTACATATGTTGTACATTTGTTTGTTGTATGTGTTTATTGTTCAATTGTGTAATAATTGTGTAATTGTGTAATTACGTGTTACGCACTGGCAATAAAGTGAGTAAAGAGTTGGCCTTATCGCACACAGTTGTCCCGCGTACTTATTCCAATTCAGAGAAAGAATCACACATGGTGTCAGAAGTGCTGTGTGACTAAGACATACATCTGCCAAGTGTGAGGAGAAATGGAAGGTAAAAAGGAAATGCCAAATGATGATGCAGACGATCGTCCGAGGGCAGGAGTTAGCATTGCGGCTAGCACTCCCAGCACTATGTTTAGCATCCAACCACTGGTGTTCTGACGAACCATCCTACTTTGGCAAACCATCCTACTTTGGCAAAACATCCTACCGTAAGTAGTTTATGCACATTTCTGCTGTCACAGAATAATTCCAGCACAAATTTAACTAGGTATGATGGTTTGCAACTTAACGTTGCCCATCAGAGTATGCTTATAGCTCATATTCTTAAAGACAGGATGGTTTGCCACTTCATTTTACCCGTTAAAATATGCTTATAGGTAACATTCACAATGGTAGGATGATTTGCCACTTAATTTTAGCCATCACAATATTTTTCTAGCTAATATTCACAAAGGTAGGATGGTTCGCCACTTAATTTTGTGTTGTGCACATGCGCAGAAACAACGGGTAGGATGGTTTGCCAGAACACCGGAGCCCTTTGATTTTTCCAAACCACATGAATGGACAAGATGGGTCCGTCGCTTCGAGAGATTTCGTCATTCATGCATTCATGACTGCCTTTCATGCATTAGCAGAGCACTGTAACTACGGACCGCTCCACGATGAGCTGATAAAAGACAGAATAGTGGTGGGCTTGGTTGACACAAGGCTGTCTGAGCGCATGCAGATGGAAAAAGACTTGAACTTGGATAAAGCTATAAATATGGCCAGGCCGTCAGAAGACATCTAAAAGCAACAGTCAGCTTTGAAACAAACGTGATGCAAGTAAATGTGAATGCAATTGACAGAGTGATAAAAAAGCACGACAAAACAAAGTTCAACATGTTCAAAAATAAAACTGTCAAAACACAACAGCAATATAGCGAGAGACAAAGTAACAAATGCTACAAGTGCGGAGACTCTCCACATCTGAAACTTGAGTGCCCAGCAAATGATGTAAAATGTCGTTTATAAAAAAAGGTCACTACCAGCACGTCTGCAGACAAAGCAAGACAGTACAAAGTATTGAGGAGGAAGAGGAGCAAGGTTTCTTCCTAGGCTCAGTTTCCAGTGACAGCCAGGCGTGGACAGCCAACATACTGGAGCAGATGTGACCGTAATAGCTGACTCTGACTTTCTCTGTCAAAGATCTTTGCTAACGAACAAAGACCAGTTCTCCAGCAGCCAGAAAGACCTTTGTTAGGCCCTGGAAAAACACCACTGGACGTTGCAGGTTTTACAAAGCTACAGCTCAACTACGGAGCAAAACAAACAACAGAGAAGGTCTATGTTGTAAGAAACCTGAGCACTCCACTGCTAGGCCTGCCTGTGTTACAGCTCTTGGCCTGCTGGTGCGAGTTGATGTGGTATCAGTGGATACTCTGAAGACTACTTACCCTAAACTTTGCAATGGTCTAGGGAAAGTGCAGCGGGTCTGTCATATTAAACTCAAACCAAACGCTGTGCCGTACTCGCTCAAAACTCCGAGAAGGCTTCCTCTGCCTCTAATGTGAAGGGTAAAGGAGGAACTCCAACGAATGGAAGAACTTGGTGTCATTAACCGAGTTGAGGAACCAACGGATTGGTGTGCCAGCATGGTTGTTGTTCCAAAGAAAAACAGCCCTAGGCTGAGACTTTGTGTAGACTTTACTGGACTAAATGAGTATGTGTGCAGGGAGAAATATGTGCTGCCATCGGTTGAACAAATCTTGGAATGCTCGCAGGAGCCAAAGTGTTTAGCAAACTGGACGCTGACATGGGCTCCTGGCAGATTCCCCTGTCCGATGAGTCTGCCAAACTCACCACCTTCATCACACCCTTTGGGCGGTTCCATTTTACTCGCCTACCATTCGGGATCAACTCAGCGCCCGAACACTTTTGAGGGTCATTGAGGGTCTCAAAAGAGTGGTGTGTCACATTGATGATGTGTTGGTGTGGGGACGTTGCGCATTTTTCTGGGCATGGTGAATCAAGTGGGCAAGTTCTTCCCCCATTTAGCTGAAAAAGACAAAGCCCTGCAAGATATTCTTTCCAAATATGATCCATGGTACTGGGGAACGGACCAAGCGAGAGCTTTCAAAACATTAACAGATGCCCTGACCTCACCTCCAGTGCTTAGGGCTGGGTATCGTCACTGATCTCTAGAATCGATTTGATTCCGATTCACAAGGTCCCGAATCGAGTCGATCCACGATTTGATTCGATTCTATTCGATTCTATTCCGATTCGAATTGAATCGGGGAAATTTGAATCGGGGAAATTATAATTCTGATCACGCATCAGTACATTTCTATATTTTTTTGTCTATAAAAAGAAAGCTGACACCTGCGAGACTTTATCCAAGGTGTAAGCATCACAGCAGAGGCCTTTGTGTCAAAGTAACTGAAGATAAAACACAGAAAAACATGAAGGAGATTTTCCTGGCCTGGGATTTTATAGCAGATAACCTTAAAAATATTCTGCAGTAGATCAAAAATGAAGAATCACCATATGAACATTTCCTGATGCTGCTGAAGTGAAGCAGAGCAAAGTTACAGAGGTTTTATTAGAGACACAACCAAGCGTTTTGCAATTTTGCATAATTTTAAAAAGTTTAAATTTGTTCAGAAGCCTATTGAGCAGCAGAAATGAGGCTTTCTTGTTGGAAGTAAGTAAAAGGAAAACACAGCGGCCCACAGCGCTGTAAACAACGGTAGACTTGTGCGTAACAAGCAAGCGAATAATGCAGAAAACAGATTTTTAGACGGGAAACTGTTCTTGAAGTACAGAGAGAGAGAGAGAGAGAGAGAGAGAGAGAGAGAGAGAGAGAGAGCTCTGTATGAAGTGTGATTTTATCCTGGTGGAAGCAAAACAGGAAAAGTCAGAGCGAATTCATGACGATGTTTATCTGAAGCGAAATGTGAAGCGTAGTTTGGATCTTCTTTTGCTGCTGGTTCAGTCAATATTGGAGAGAGATAAAACCTGCAGTTTCAGAATCAGCGCAAAGAGGACGTAAACACAAAGCGCGGAGCCGCCGACGGATCAGAATCAGCGAGCTGTCCGTGCCGTCGGGTGAGAAAGCTCAGCTCACTGATTCTGATGCATCGGCGGGCCGCGCTTTGTGTTTTCGTCTTAGTGCAGAATCCGTGTTCCTGCTCTCATTTACTGTTTTAGCTGTTTGGTGGTTGTTGAAATTTTGTGAGGTTTAACCTGAGGACAAAATAAATTTAAAATTTTTAAAATCGATTCAGGATTTTAATGAATCGATATCACGTTATCCAAGCTAGAATCGATTTTAATCGATAAATCGATAATCAAAACCCAGCCCTACTTGCAATGTATGACCCCAACGGAGACATTAAAGTATCAGCAGATGCTTCATCCTATGGTCTCGTTGGTGTTCTTTTGTAACTGTGAGAAGAAAGATGGCGACCCAAGGTCACTTTCTCCTACTGAACAACAAAAAGCACAAGTGGAAAAAGAGGCACTGGCGTCTACATGGGCGTGTGAGCAATTTCGTGATTTTCTGATTGGAAAACATTTCTGTCTCAAAACTGACCACAAACCTCACGTTTCCTTACTGGGAGGACAAGCTCTGGATCTCTTGCCACCCAGGATCAAGCAATTCAGAATGAGACTCATGCTGTACGAGACACTGTACGAGACTCATGAGACTCGTACAGTGTGCCGTACGCCCCAGGAAAATCACTCTGGACAGCAGATACTTTGTCCCGCTCGCCTCTGAAAAAAACAATGAACATGTCAGATGGAAAGCACAGACATATGTAGACGGTATTGTAGTATTTTGACTACAGACCGGCCCACCAGGTATTAAAGCCATAAAAACTTTGAATGAAAACAAACGCTGTTGTGACAGTGATGTACAGTCTTGTTGGTATATGTATGATTTCTATACATTTTACGTCAGATAAAAACTTTGGTTGTAAGATTCAGATAATTATTTAATAAAAGCTAGACATTTTAAATGAGAATAAGAAAGAAAAGTATTTCTTTGTGCCCCCCTCTCCCTGTTAATGCCTACCTGGCCCCCTGGCAAAACTTTCCTAGACCCGCCCCTGCACAGTTACCAGCTGTCAGTTGCTTAGAAAAGGATCCTGGTGTTATTTGTCTCTCAGAAACAGTTCATAACTTCCCTTCAACTCATTCATGTCACCTAAAAGGTAAACCTGTTTCTCTATCACCTGTTCAGCTCTGATGATTCAGTAAGGACATCTCCTGGTTTCCTCTTTCTGGCGAAAAGTAAACAAGAGAGAAAAGCCGATCAGCTGATCATTGATCAGTTTCATGATTGAAGTAGCAACAGGAGAGAGAGGGGAGAGAATGAGAAAAGAAGAGGCAGCTGTGCAGCGTAACGACAGAATAACTCCAGCTTTGTGTCTTTTTTTCATTATAGCGAAAGACCAGGACAAACTGCGTCTCTTCTCAGCTCAATACGAAACGCGTAATATTTTCTCTGAATGAGGGACCATTCCATTTTTTTAAGGAGCTGTTGGCAACTCTACTAACTAACCTTATGAATAAAATAAAGCTTACTATCAGTAACATCATAGCACCCACCCAGCTGTATAGAAACTCCGTCATGCTAGCTAGTAGCAGTACGAGTTATTGTAACTGACTGTAAAAAGTCAGCACAATGAAAATAAACTAGAATAGAATAGAATAGAATAGAATAGAATAGCCTTTATTGTCATTGTACAGAGTACAACGAAATTGGAGTGCCACTCCCTTGGTGCAAGTTTCAATAATAAATATAAATGTAAAATATAAAAGTACAAAAAAAAAACAATCGTATTACTCAAACAATAGTATGTACAATATATGCAGGATAGCAGCATTAATATAATGACAGTATGAATAGCAGCATAATATAATGACAGTGACGGTATGGAATAGGTTCAATTGTTTTGTGCTTATTTACTACGGTGGTAGCTCTGGGAAAGAAGCTATCCCTGAATCTGTTTGTCCTGGTTTTATGTGACCTGTACCGTCGGCCTGACGGTAATAGTTCAAACAGTTGGTTGCAGGGGTGAGAGTGGTCCTTGATGATATTGCCAGCTCTGCTGAGGTACCAAGAGTTTGCAGTGACCTCCAGGCTGGGCAGAGAGCAGCCAGTGATCTTCTGGGCTGTGTTGATGACCCTCTGCAGTACTTTCCTGTCCGCAGCTGAGCACCCTGCATACCATGTTGTTATGCCGTACGTTAGGATGCTCTCTATGGTGGCTCTGTAAAATGTCACCAGCAGCCTCTCCTCCAGGTTGTTCCTCCTGAGCACTCTCAGAAAGTGGAGACGCTGCTGGGCCTTTTTAACCACCGCCGTGGTATTTGCAGTCCAGGAGAGGTCATCAGAGATGTGCACGCCCAGAAACCTCATGGAGTGTACCCTCTCCACACAGTTCCCGTGGATGTAGAGTGGGGCCGGGTCTGCTCTGCCCTTCCTGAAGTCCAAGATAAGTTCTTTCGTTTTCGTGGTGTTCAGTTGGAGGTTGTTAACTGAACACCACTCAGTCAGTCTGTTGACCTCATCTCTGTAGTCCGACTCATCCCCCTTGCGATGAATCCAACCACTGTGGTGTCATCCGCGAACTTTATGATGGTGTTTGAGAGATGGGTAGGGGAGCAGTCGGATGTGTAGAGCGTAAACAGGAGAGGACTCAAAACACATCCTTGTGGAGACCTGGTGCTGAGTGTGATGGTGCTGGACCGGTGGGGGCCGAGTCTGACAGACTGTGGTCTATTTGTCAGGAAGTCCTTGATCCAGAGGCAGATGGGGGTGGAGAGTCCCAGGTGAGACAGTTTCTGGACCAGGATCTCCGGGATGATATGATTGAATGCTGAGCTGAAGTCCAGAAAGAGCATTCTCACATAGCTTCCTCGGTGCTCCAGGTGACTCAGCGCAGTGTGGAGCGCTATGGTGATAGCGTCCTCGGTGGATCGATTTGTCCTGTAGGCAAATTGGTGGGGGTCCAGAGTGGGAGGCAGACCGGCCCTGATGTGCTGACAGACCAGTCTCTCAAAGCACTTCATCACCACAAGCGTGGCGGCTGCCTCGGGGCTCTCCTCCTGCCTCCCCTTCCCTCATCCACCTGCTGGCCTCTGTGGAAGCCCCGCTATAGCCACCACCAAACAACTGAGTTATTTTTACACATCGACCTGCATCTGGCCAATCCACCACCTCTCATTGTTCATGCCGTTACAAAAAAAAAATAAAAAAAAGTCACCGGGCATATGCCTGGTATGCCCGATGGCCAGTCCAGCTATGTTAACCTGCAACCAAATCTGCAGCTCCATACAGCAATGTTACGACTTAGATTATATCTTATAACTCATAACTCTTATGTTAGCTCCCCTCAGTAGCCTACTGTCTGAAATATTCGACGGCTGCAATAATTCTTTAAGTGTTATTTTTTCTTGGTATTCTAATTTCACCGAAGTTTACTAAACTCAAACTTAATATTACTTACCGGGACATTTATTCTCTCCTCATTTTCTTTCACCGAAAAATTGTTTCCTGCGGTGCTGTCTTTCGTGCTTGGCTCTCCTACCTTTGCTAACGTGATGCACATAGTGCAGAAGCCGATGCTGCATTCACTTACACTCGGATATCTGAGCTTCACCGTGAAAACATAATCGTACATTTGATATTTGATTGAATTTTATTGTTTTGCCTTTGGGGTGGCACCTGGGGTGGCCAGTCTGGTTGGGGGGGTGGCCTGTGCCCCCCCAGGCCACCCCACTGGACACGCCACTGCGAACGGACCAGGCCGAACCTCCACAGAAGAAAATACAGTCAGATGATCCTGACTTCTCAGCAAAGGTTCGCATCATTCATAAACTCATTAAGACAGTGCACCATTTAAAAAATGTTTCGGGGGACGTTCCTCCTCCCTCTCTGAACAAGATAGCTCAAAATCTAATGACTGTGATTAAGCCAGCTATCCCCAATAGAGAAGTGCAGACTCTAATTGAGGGCAATGCTAAGAACTGGGCTCATACAACCATCATAATCCTTCGGGATCATTATAATGAATGCATGGAAGAGGCAGTTA
Source organism: Rhamphochromis sp. 'chilingali' (assembly GCF_963969265.1). NCBI lineage: Eukaryota > Metazoa > Chordata > Actinopteri > Cichliformes > Cichlidae > Rhamphochromis > Rhamphochromis sp. 'chilingali'. The sequence goes on along the minus strand of NC_137943.1, from coordinate 2,341,501 downwards.
AGACTCTTTTTGAGTTTCCTGAACAGGACTGGAGAGGCCCGTTTGAGATAGTGGCATCCTGGGCCAAAAGGAATCTGGGCCGCCGTCTTCAGCCTGAATCTTTGGAGCAAACTGAGGCTGTCATTGTGGCGAAGCTGGCAGACTTGCAGGCAACTATTGGATCGACGGAGTGGAGCAACACCATCAATGAACCAGATCATCAGCCACAAGTAAATGGAGAGGTGAGACATTTGGACATGATTGCACCCCTGATTGAAGCATCACAATCAGCTTCTCTGCACACACAACCCGCAGCACTGCAGGCCACTACTGGCCGGATTGTTTCTGTCACAGCACAAGTTCATGCTCCACCCACAGCTAACGCCGCACCCAAAACTACGACTGCTACGACGTCTGACCCGATTGGAGGTGAACTGTCACTCTCCAGTAAGACGGTGGAGGGAAGAGACGGCGATCTGAGACCTGCCACTCCTCCTGTGCATCTACAGGAACCAGGGCAGACTCTAATAGAGGGCAATGCTAAGAACTGGGCTCATACAACCATCATAATCCTTCGGGATCATTATAATTATAACTATCCACTTTTCTTGTTTTTTACTTATTTTTTGCTCTGGTTTACATCCCAAAATCCTCTAGTCTTATAGTATACGACAGCGGATCACTTGTAAACATCGGTGCCAAGGTTGCAACATCTAATCTTGGACACTTTTAAACCTGACCCTTCCTGGCCGCCAGAGATTCTACGCGGCGCGGAGAACAACAAAGGACGGGCTGCTCATCCGAGGCGCAGAACAAAGAAGCGCCGGGGAAAACGCGCTGGTATTAGGAACAGACTGAGACAGCAGGCGCATCGCGCACCACTGCCCAGTATCCTACTGGCCAATGTACAATCCATGGAGAACAAGCTCGATGACCTAAGAGCAAGGGTCACCTTCCAACGTGACATGAGGGACTGCAACATTCTGTGCTTCACGGAGACATGGCTGACCCCCACCGTGCCGGACCAGGCCGTAACTCCGTCGGATTCATTCTTTGTGCTCCGCGCGGACAGAACGGCAGAGTCAAACAAAACCAAAGGTGGAGGAGTGTGTTTCATGGTAAACAGAAAGTGGTGTGATGCCAGGAGCATTTCTACTCTCTCCAGCAGCTGCTCGCCACATCTGGAGTTCCTGAGCATTAAGTGCCGCCCTTTCTATCTGCCCCGTGAGTTCACCTCAGTCATCGCCACGGCGGTCTACATCCCACCCCAAGCGGACACAGGTATGGCTTTGTCCGAATTACATGATGTGCTGAGCTCGCTTCAAAACAAGGACCCGGGCGCAGCCCTCATTGTAGCAGGAGACTTTAACAAAGCGAACCTCAGACAAGTCATGCCAAACTTTTACCAGCATGTCTCGTGTCCAACGAGAGGGGATCGGATTTTGGATCACTGCTACACGCCATACAAGCAGGGCTACAAAGCTGTCTCACACCCGGCTTTTGGGAAGTCTGACCACAACGCCATCTTCCTCATTCCCCAGTATAAACAAAGCATACGGAGGGAAGACGTGACCACGAGGGAAGTAAAACGGTGGACTGCCCAATCAGAAGCTACGCTACAGGACGCACTCAACGACGTAGACTGGGACATGTTCAGAGCATGCGCAGTCAACATCAACGAGTTTACGGAAGTAGCAGTATGCTTCGTCAATATGCTAGCGGAGGAGATTATCCCCACTGCGAGAGTCACCACATTCCCAAACCAGAAACCGTGGATGGACAGATCGATCCGCACTGCAGTAAACGCCAGGACCGCCTCCTACAACGCGGGTCTCGCCACTGGCGATATGAGCGCCTACAAAGCGGCCTCATACGGCGTGCGGCGTGCGGTGAGTCAGGCGGCTAATGCTATCTACCGCCTGACTACCGAGGACAGTGACGTCATCAGCGAAAGACCGGTGACCAGCATCGCGGAGCATGACGTCCGAGCGGCACTGAGGAGAGTGAACACAAGGAAAGCGGCGGGGCCAGACGGCATCACCGGCCGTCTGCTGCGCTGCTGTGCTGACCAGCTAGCAGGTATGTTCACTTACATCTTCAACGAGTCCCTGGCGAAGTCTGTGGTCCCCACATGCTTCAAAAGATCCACCATCATCCCTGTGCCCAAGAACAGCAAACCCTCATCCCTGAACGATTACCGGCCAGTTGCACTGACCTCGGTAGTAATGAAGGTGTTTGAGAGGCTGCTGAAGAACATCATCTCCTCCTCCATCCCAGACACCACAGATCCGCTGCAGTTCGCCTACAGATCCAACAGATCCACAGAGGATGCCATCGCCCACGTCCTACACACCACTCTCAGCCACGTGGACAAGAAACAGGGTAACTATGTGCGAATGCTGTTTGTTGATTACAGTTCAGCGTTTAACACAATAGTGCCCTGCAGACTGTTCACAAAGCTGAGGCATCTGGGACTTAACAGGCGTCTGTGTGCATGGGTGTTGGACTTCCTCACTGGCAGAACTCAGGTGGTGAGGGTGGGCAGGTGCTTCTCCAACAGCATCACCATCAACACAGGAGCACCTCAGGGATGTGTCCTCTCGCCACTGCTCTACTCCCTCTACACTTCAGACTGTGTGGCCACCCATGGCTCCAACACCATTGTGAAGTTTGCTGACGACACAGTGGTGTTGGGTGCCATCTCCAACAAAGATGAGGCGGCCTACATGGATGAAGTGAAGAATCTGGCATCGTGGTGCCAGGACAACCACCTCCAGCTGAACGTCAGCAAGACCAAGGAGCTGGTGGTGGACTTCAGAAGGGGTCAGCACAGAGACTACAAGCCCATTATCATCAATGGAGCTCCAGTGGAGAGGGTGCAGTCCTTCAAGTATCTTGGTGTCCACATCTCCTCAGACCTGACATGGGCTGCCCACATTCAGGTCCAGACCAAAAAGGCTAGGCAGCGCCTGTATCACCTACGACAACTGAGGAAGTTCAGGGTCTCTCCAAAGATCCTCAGGATTTTCTATACAGGTGCTGTGGAGAGCATCCTCACACAGAACATGACATCGTGGTTCGGGAACAGCTGTGTGAAGGACCAAAAAGCTCTCCAGAGAGTGATCCGTACAGCAGAACGCTGCTGCAGGATTGCTCTCCCCCCGCTTCAGGACACCTACACCAGGAGATGCCGGACTAGAGCAGCGCAGATACTGAAGGACCCGTCCCATCCTGGCAACAAACTGTTCCAACTTCTGCAATCTGGTAGAAGGTTCCGCATCTTCCGGGCAAGGACAGAGAGACTCAAGAGGAGCTTCTATCCCCAAGCCATCCGTGCCCTAAACACACACACCCGCCCTCTCACATCATCTATAATTGACTGAGACAGGACTCTTCCAGACACTAAACCAAGGAACAATGTACATTTCAATTCCTTTAATTTTAAATATGTTTATATTGTCTATCCTGTAAAATAGTCAGATGTCTATTCATATTAATGTACAGAATTCACCTGCTTGCTGCTACTACTGCACATTCACCCAGTGTATATACTATATGTATATATATATAATGTTCTTCCTCTACACCTCCCCCCCCCCAGCGTGTCAGGCTACATTTCACTGTGTGTTATACTTGTATAACTATGCATGTGACAAATAAAGAACCTTGAACCTAATGAACGCATTGAGGAGGCAGTTAAGACTCTTTTTGAGTTTCCTGAACAGGACTGGAGAGGCCCATTTGAGATAGCGGCATCCGGTATCATGGTCCTGGGTCAAGCGACCCAGTGTTTGAGTTTTATGTATCTTTTGTATTCATTTGTGCCCTAGTTTAGCTCATCTAGTTTATTTTGAGATTGCTGTTTAGTCCTTGTTCCTTAGTTGTTTATGTCATCTCCCCCTGTACTAAGTCTCCCTGGTTCATGCGTCATGTCTGCGTGGTTATGTTTAGTTCATGTCATGTCTAATCTCCATGTTTCCTGTTTTACTTTGAAAGTCTGTATTCAATGTCAGTGTATTCAGTTTCACCTCTCCTGTCCTGTCGTTAGATTCATGTGTGTCAGCTGTGCTCCCATGTGTGGCCACTTCCCCTGATCATCCCTCATGTGTATTTAGTCTCTGTGTTTCATACAGTCTGTGTCGCGTCGTCTGTGTTCCCACCCTCCATGTCCTCACAGCCAGTCTGTACAATCATCGTCATGGTTTTCTGAGTCTCCTTAGTTTATCAGTATCTGTTTCCCAGTTTAGTTTAGGTTCGGTTTAGTCACGGTGTTTCTGCTTTGTGTTGAGACCTGTCATCAGCCACAATAAAGGCTCGCTTTCAGTTTAAGTTTACTCCGGTCTACTCTCTTGTCTTCGCACCTGGGTCCACCACACACCCCACTGCACGGTCTGTCCCCTCAGATCGTGACAGTACGACGCGACCATGCCGGTCCCAGCGACACAAGAGCAGGAGATCATTGGGACAGTGTAGTCGCTATGCGGCAAGTGGCTGCAGTGTTCCAGAGAGGAGGAACGGGAAGAGTTAGTCCACCAAGTAGGGGTATGCGTGTCCGTATTCCCCTGGTTATGGGAGGCGCTGCATCCCCTCATCATTGACTTTCTCGTCTCCACTCTCCAACTCCGCCCGCAACAGCAGCTGTCCTGTGTGCGTGAGCCGTTGCCAGAGCCAGGCTGTAGCTCCGTTTCCCCGCTGCCTCGTGAGGCAGAAGCAGTCAGAGTCGGTACGGTGAGGCTCACCGCCGACACACCCTCGGCTCACGCTCCATCGGCTTCCGCATCCTCACCACCGCCTGACTGCACTACGCGGCTCAAGTAGATGCCAGCTGCTATTGACTTCGGTGAGGAGGAGCGGCAGCAGGTATTATGGGCGTATCGCGAGGACGAGCTCCGTTGGAAGCCCTGGCTCATCCCCAAGGAGGAGCTCTCGCCAACCGCCCCGCCTCGCACCTGCCGCCCACCCTCGCCGCCTCGATCGGACTACTCGCCTCCTGCTGCCTTTCTAGCACAGATGTGGTTGGAGGACGAGGAGCCGGTCGCCATGGAAAGTCAAGTTTTGTCCACAGCCGCTTCAAAGAAGAGGCGGCGTTCACGCCGCCGTCGCGCACCGCTACGTCCTGTCTTGCCCTCCACGGAGCATCACGAGGACGCTGTGGGGTTCCTGGATGTCGATCTCGAGGAGCGGCAGCGCGCCGCCTGTGCGCAGCTAGAGGAAGAGTTCGGGAGGGAGCCGTGGCTCGCTCCTGATTATGATGAGCGCTCTTTCCGGGGAACTCGACTGGCTCTCGGGGGTCCCCGGAGCTGCCAGGGACTTCCACCCCTCACCCCGCCCGCTTCCACGGATAGAAAGAAGCGGCACTCTCGCCGCCGGCGCTCTGAGCCTCAGCCTAAGGAGGTCCCTCAGTTAATGCCATCTGAGGCTTTAACTTCCATCAGCCATCCAGTCGTGAGTACCACTGACTCAGTTTCTGACGTTGTATCTAGCCCCATAGCCAAAGATCTCAAGTCAAAGGAGAGTGTTTCAGGGGCTGCTGTGAATAAAATTTTCTTGTCTGACTGTGACCTGGCTGATTCGGCAGGTTACAGCATCCATGAACCGGTTAACAATCATAACAGCAATAAAGATGACTGTGCCCTCGGCGTCATGACTTCAAATCTTCAACCTTTCCTTGTCATCAAACACCATCCCGCACTGCCTCAAAACCTCCACCATCATCCCCATCGCCAAGAAGACAGCTGTGGCCAGCTCAAATGACTACAGGCCTGTTGCACTTACGCCTGTGGTGATGAAGTGCTTTGAGAGACTGGTCTGTCAGCACATCAGGGCCGGTCTGTCTCCCACTCTGGACCCCCACCAATTTGCCTACAGGACAAATCGATCCACCGAGGACGCTATCACCATAGCGCTCCACACTGCGCTGAGTCACCTGGAGCACCGAGGAAGCTATGTGCTCTTCCTGGACTTTAGCTCAGCATTCAATCATATCATCCTGGAGATCCTGGTCCAGAAACTGTCTCACCTGGGACTCTCCACCCCCATCTGCCTCTGGATCAAGGACTTCCTGACAAATAGACCACAGTCTGTCAGACTCGGCCCCCACCGGTCCAGCACCATCACACTCAGCACCAGGTCTCCACAAGGATGTGTTTTGAGTCCCCTCCTGTTTACGCTCTACACATCCGACTGCTCCCCTACCCATCTCTCAAACACCATCATAAAGTTCGCGGATGACACCACAGTGGTTGGATTCATCGCAAGGGGGATGAGTCGGACTACAGAGATGAGGTCAACAGACTGACTGAGTGGTGTTCAGTTAACAACCTCCAACTGAACACCACGAAACGAAAGAACTTATCTTGGACTTCAGGAAGGGCAGAGCAGACCCGGCCCCACTCTACATCCACGGGAATTGTGTGGAGAGGGTACACTCCATGAGGTTTCTGGGCGTGCACATCTCTGATGACCTCTCCTGGACTGCAAATACCACGGCGGTGGTTAAAAAGGCCCAGCAGCGTCTCCACTTTCTGAGAGTGCTCAGGAGGAACAACCTGGAGGAGAGGCTGCTGGTGACATTTTACAGAGCCACCATAGAGAGCATCCTAACGTACGGCATAACAACATGGTATGCAGGGTGCTCAGCTGCGGACAGGAAAGTACTGCAGAGGGTCATCAACACAGCCCAGAAGATCACTGGCTGCTCTCTGCCCAGCCTGGAGGTCACTGCAAACTCTCGGTACCTCAGCAGAGCTGGCAATATCATCAAGGACCACTCTCACCCCAGCAACCAACTGTTTGAACTATTACCGTCAGGCCGACGGTACAGGTCACATAAAACCAGGACAAACAGATTCAGGGATAGCTTCTTTCCCAGAGCTACCACCGTAGTAAATAAGCACAAAAACAATTGAACCTATTCCATACCGTCACTGTCATTATATTATGCTGCTATTCATACTGTCATTATATTAATGCTGCTATCCTGTATATATTGTACATACTATTGTTTGAGTACTTACGATTGTTTTTTTTGTACTTTTTATATTTTACATTTATATTTATTATTGAAACTTGCACCAAGGGAGTGGCACTCCAATTTCGTTGTACTCTGTACAATGACAATAAAGGCTATTCTATTCTATTCTATTCTATTCTATTCTATTCTATTCTATGACTTCTGAACCTGAATGTTGTACTGATGCAAACAATAACTGTCTTGTTCTAGAGTTGTTTATCCCTGGTACAGCAAGCTTTGAGCAGACAATGTCTGAATCTGGTACTACGATCAACAGTCCCAATGTTGCCGTTGATGAAAATGTGTCTGTATCCGCCAACACTAACCTAGCACCCAGCTCTACAGGGGTTTTTAGCGCAGTACAGGACGGATTGTCTGTAACGTGCAACACTGTGATAACTAACCCACCATTATTTGCAGCCACCAACCGTTGTACTTCTGTACTGTGTCTTCCTACCAAATCAAAGGGTTTTTCTGAGTTAACTAGTGATGAGGACGTTAAGTCTCACACAGTGAACCTGCAGTCGGTGGGTTTTTCTGAAATAATGAAAGATGCTGGGAGTAAAGGTTCAGACTCAAAGTATTCTGTATCATATGACTTTTGATTTAATGTGTTGAAATCATCAGCGAGCAGTCCTAGTTGTATGTGTGATCAAGAATTAAATCCTGTTACCTCAGACAATTTAACAATTACCAAGCCACCTCATGCCAGGTTTGAAACTTTGCTTAAACCATTTTCTAAGTCTGAAGAGAGACTGTCTAGCTTTCCTCAAGGAGCAACTAAAGACTGTTTGAACTGTGCTGAAGTCTCTGAAGAGTTAAGATCTAATTTTGTTGTTGCCCCTCTGCTAGCACCCCTTGAATTGCATGTTCAGGACTCTGGGTGCACTTCCAAGGCGGCTGTGGCACTGCTCGACCTTATACCCGCATCTGATTCCCAGGTGGGGGCAGCAGCTGTCCAGTCAGCACCCGTCCTAGTTTTGTCCCAGACTCCTCTTATAACGGAGGTGAGTGACTGTGCTTTTTCATCCCATGAGCCTGATATAGTGGAGTGTACTGGGTTGCCCTTTTGTGAGCCCAGCTACGAAGAAACTGGTGCCAAAGACTGCTCTACCATTAACTTACTTAAACCCCCACGGACTGCCATTTGGCTTTTTCTACCTTTAAAACCCGGGAGAGCAGCCAAATGGCTTTTAGCTAAGCTTTAGCTTCAGCCAAGTGGAAGCTAAATTGGCTAGTCATTCATATGTATATTAGGTCGTTATCTGGGAATTCTGGAGGGAGGGGAGTGGGGGTGTGTGATTGAGGGCGTGGGGGAGCTGCTAAAAGCTGTGCACTTCCTTTTGTGTTTCATCTTGATGCATTCTCAATCATCCAGGGAAATAAATCTCCAAAAGTCACCAACTTGGAGTGTTTCAGTTTGCCATCTTAGGGAGAAATCAACACACATGGGTGTATGTCCTTTGTTGCTGAGATTTATTGATAAAAACAGTACAAAAAACCAACCATTTGTACACATATTTACGGGCTTTGTGCCTTCAGAACTGCCTTAATTTTCAGCAAGATGATGGAAAGATTCCTTAGACTTTGACATGATAGCATTACACAGTTGCAGTAGATTTGTCAGCGAATATCCATGATGCACATTTCCCATCTAAGGTGCTCTACTGGATTGAGATCTGGTGACTGTGGAGTCCATTTGAGTACTGTGAACAAGGAATGGGAATGGATAAGAATTTAGTAATTCTGATTCTATTATTGATATCACTTACTGATTCGATTCCTCATTGATTCACTTTGACAATGACCACCATTGCTAAGCTGCATACGAAAGACATTACATTGATACAATGTTGTTGCATGTTTGTTGTGATCAGTGTTCGGATCTCTACTCAGAAAAAGTAATTATTACACACATTACACTGAATGCGTTTCCCTAAAAGTAATGCAGTATGTTAATTACACCAAGAAAAATTAATTCCTCCACTTTACCATCGCGCTGTTGTGCAATAAAAATAAAAGTTATGTCCATATCCACACTATATACTGCAATGCCATTTCCCTCCTCTGGCACACAACCTGAAATCGGATGGATAAACAAGCAGACTAGCAAATTCAAAAAATTGGATGCTGGGTACCGGTTTTCTACAAGAACCAGTTCACGATTTTTCTATGGTGCCAGTTAATATTACTTTTTATTTTTCGCATGTATCTTTTGACAGTCTAGTCTGGCCATGCATCTTGCGGGGGGTTACCAGGGTTCCATCTCTAAATGACTGCTGGTCAGCAAACCTGGGAAACCCACAGATAATTGGAACTATGGCACGAAACCGCTTCCAAGACATCATGCAACACCTACGCTTTGATGACAAGTCCACCCGCAGTGATCGAGCAAAGTTCGCTGCAATTTCCAGTGTGTGGGGATCATTTGTCACCAACTGCATCACGTGCTACAACCCTGGTCTACATATCACCGTTGATGAACAGCTTTTCCTATCAAAGACTCGGTGCTGTTTCCTGCAGTATATTGCAAGTAAACCTGACAAGTTTGGGACACAAACACACAAATGCAAGAACAATCATGCCACTGTGCGATGTGTTCACTGCAACAGATACACATGTGGTAAATGCAGACTACAGATACCATGGCAGTGCCAGGATTGTGAGTGATTGCTGAAAATGTTGAAATGTACTCACTCACTTTTTATTATTATTTGTAAATATGTGTACAAATGGTTGGTTTTTTGTACTGTCTTTATCAATAAATCTCAGCAACAAAGGACATACACCCATGTGTGTTGATTTCTCCCTAAGATGGCAAACTGAAACACTCCAAGTTGGTGACTTTGAGATTTATTTCCCTGGATGATTGAGAATGCATCAAGATGAAACACAAAAGGAAGTGCACAGCTTTTAGCAGCTCCGCTCCCCCACGCCCTCAATCACACACCCCCACTCCCCTCCCTCCAGAATTCCCAGGTAACGACCTAATATACATATGAATGACTAGCCAATTTAGCTTCCACTTGGCTGAAGCTAAAGCTTAGCTAAAAGCCTACCAGCCATTTGGCTGCTCTCGGGTTTTATAGGTAGAACGGTAGAAGCCTGGGACTCCAGGTGTTAATCATGATTTCATAGACTTCCATGCTGTGGCCGACCTAACTCTGGTTAAGACTGAGGGCCAGTCAGAGTCGTGTTGTGATAATAAAAAGACTGTGTGTAACTGTTTTGAAGAAGCGCACAATGAAATCACAGACCATGTTCTTGACTCTGTAGAAATCAGGACTTTTTCTAGTGTTGCTCCCATAGCCGCACCACATGAAGCCAAGGTTCATGAGACAGTGAAAGGGGTTCATACGTCAACTGTACAGTCTGCTTCTGAGCCTGCTGGGAATGATTGTGAAACATCAAAGATGGCCAAGGGCTGCGTGAGCTTTCTCTCCGCCTCAGACTGTTTTCTACCGCAGCCAACTCGTACAGCCGAGACAGAGTGTTGCCCCCGTGTGCAGATTGTAGTGGAGTCTAATACTGTATTCCCTGATGTTGGAATTGCAGACAGTGATCAAGACCAAATGTACAGGAACGTGAGCTCTGATGATACTGCTTCTCAGTTGCAGACTGTTAGGCCAGCCATGAGCATGTCTGCCTCTTTATGTGACTCTGAATTCAGCCATGGACTTATGTGTAATCCTACCATGAACTATTGTGTTGACAATGCCGACAGGGAGTTGGCATCTACCACTTGAGTTACCGAAAGTGTTCATGACCTGAGAAATTATGGTTTCAAAGATTGTCATGCTAACGGTGTTCTATGTGCTGCCTCACCACTCACTTCTGAGCCTGAGACTCTCTCCAGGGCTTCCTCAGATGCCAAACTACAGACCTCAGCAGACTCAGGCCCTCTAAGCCCAGCAGTGGAGAGCTCACTCGAGCTCGTCCAACCCACTATGAACTTTGGATCATTGTCTGAGCCCGTCCAGTCCCACGCCTCGTCCGCTGGAGGGCCGAGGAGCCCGTCCAGTCCCAGCCTGCAGCTCCGTCCCCTGCAGTGCCTATGTCGCCTGGCCCTGCCAAGCCACGTCCACGACCGGCCCCTGCCAAGCCGTCAGCTGGACATCATTGCCGTCGTGGACGGCCTCCTGATAGAGGATGGTATGGGCCGTTGTGCCGTCAATCTCCGGGTCGGCCCCCTGAACTCATAAACTGTGGGCTGTTGTGTTACCGTCCTCCGGGCCGGCCCCCGGAGCCATGTTTGAACTGTGGTCATGAGCTCCAGTGTTCTCTGTTGACTACTTTTGTTTCCTGTTCTGTGCCCTCCGTCCTGGACCCCCCGCCGCCCGCCCGGGGTCGTTGGTCTGTTTTGTTTGGGGCTGTCTGGAGCCAGCCCTTGGAGGGGGGGTGGTGTCATGGTCCTGGGTCGAGTGACCCAGTGTTTGAGTTTTATGTATCTTTTGTATTCATTTGTGCCCTAGTTTAGCTCATCTAGTTTATTTTGAGATTGCTGTTTAGTCCTTGTTCCTTAGTTGTTTATGTCATCTCCCCCTGTACTAAGTCTCCCTGGTTCATGCGTCATGTCTGCGTGGTTATGTTTAGTTAGAATAGAATAGAATAGAATAGAATAGAATTCAACTTTATTGTCATTGCACATGCACAGGTACAGGGCAACAAAATGCAGTTTGCATCCATCCAGAAGTGCTTTAGTGATATAGATATATTACAGTTATATTATAGTTCATGTCATGTCTAATCTCCATGTTTCCTGTTTTACTTTGAAAGTCTGTATTCAATGTCAGTGTATTCAGTTTCACTCCTCCTGTCCTGTCGTTAGGTTCATGTGTGTCAGCTGTGCTCCCATGTGTGGCCACTTCTCCTGATCATCCCTCATGTGTATTTAGTCTCTGTGTTTCATACAGTCTGTGTCGCATCGTCTGTGTTCCCACCCTCCATGTCCTCACAGCCAGTCTGTACAATCATCGTCATGGTTTTCTGAGTCTCCTTAGTTTATCAGTATCTGTTTCCCAGTTTAGTTTAGGTTCAGTTTAGTTACGGTGTTTCTGCTTTGTGTTGAGAACTCCGGTCTACTCTCTTGTGTTCGCACCTGGGTCCACCACACACACCACCGCACGGTCTGTCCCCTCAGATCGTGACATCCTGGGCCAAAAGGAATCTGGGCCGCCGTCTTCAGCCTGAATCTTTGGAGCAAACTGAGGCTGTCATTGTGGCGAAGCTGGCAGACGTGCAGGCAACTATTGGATCGACGGAGTGGAGCAACACCATCAATGAATCAGATCATCAGCCACAAGTAAATGGAGAGGTGAGACATTTGGACATGATTGCACCCCTGATTGAAGCATCACAATCAGCTTCTCTGCACACACAACCCGCAGCACTGCAGGCCACTACTGGCCGGATCGTTTCTGTCACAGCACAAGTTCATGCTCCACCCACAGCTAACACCGCACCCAAAACTACGTCTGCTACGACGTCTGACCCGATTGGAGGTGAACTGTCACTCTCCAGTAAGACGGAGGAGGGAAGAGACGGCGATCTGAGACCTTCCACTCCTCCTGTGCATCTACAGGAACCAGGGCAGACTCTAATAGAGGGCAATGCTGGGGGGCTCTTCAACTGGTGAGGGAGGTTGTCACATCTTGCAGGAGCTTTCCTCTCTTCAGGAACTCTCTCTGCAGGAGGGGGAGATACAGGAGAGGTGGAGAGGTGGAGGAAGATCTCAGCCTGGGCGTCTATTGTCTTATGTAGTCTGGAAGATGAGTGGATGGTGGGGTTGGGTGGACTGTCCCGGGCTCTGTGGGGCCGGGGGGCGCTGCTGCACTGGGCCCCGGTCTGGATGGGCCTGGGCCCCCTTTCCCTGGCGGGTCGCGGAGTATGGGAGTGCCTACTGGGGTCAGCGGGGGAGCTGGCCCCAGGGAGGGGTCACTTGCCCCTCCCTTCCTTCCCTCCCCATCTCCAGCTGCCTCCCTCTGCCCGCTCCACCACAACCACCCCCACATGCAGGGCCTTGGAGTAGGGGTGTGTCACCAGGGTGCAGAGGAGGCTACCCCCCCCCCCCCTCTGTCCCCTTCTGGCTGCCTCTGCCTCAATTTTATCCCACAACTTAGACATTCACATTACTCACACTCTCATTACACATACTGTTAATAGGAAAATTGTACTTATTAGTCAGTATAATCTTTTAATGATATAAGTTTGCATATGGTAGAATGCTGCATGTAATCATTTGTGTGTAGAAGTATATAGTTGGTGGCATATTGAAAGAATGTTTCATCCTAGGAGGTCTGTAACATTCTAGGGTGTTCACCCCCACATCCTAGGAGCATGAGAGAGGTCATACCTTGTCTTATTGTTTTACGGTACGATTAACGTAGCTATGTCAGTTTTAGTTTAAGTGCTTCTTTACATATAGATGAACTGTTGGATTTTCCAGACCAGCAGGTTAAGGGAAGTTGTTTATGGGGCCACACTCTGACCACACACACACACACACACACACACACACACACACACACACACACACACACACACATTCCAATGTAAGGAAAAAACGCTCACTGAAGTATAAATAAAGACCGGGGCAGTTTCTCAGTGCGAGCCTCAGTGCTGGGGGCTGCCCTTGCTAGCAAGAAGTTTTGTGTGTTTCTCTTCTCTGAGTCCTTACTGAAGAAGTGTTTTAGAGTATATTTCTTGACACATACATATAGGATCTTGGGGGTGGGCACGCTACACGGATTCCAAAAGACCATCGGGGTGTACACCCCACCCCTGGCGTTGTTGCCCACCTCTCAATTTTAAATACACGTAGACATTGAGGGCTAGCAGGAGGGACTATGCGCTTACCTGCTGCTCTCTGGCAGGTAGCTCCATGCCCTCATGGGTTTTAAATGCACCTTAGAACACACATGCATCAACACTACAATGAGCGGGTGGAGGGAGGTTTGGAGTCTTCTCTCACCCCCATTCTCTGCGGCCTGCTGGAGCGGGGGGGCTAGGAGGAGGAGTTGGCCGTCCGACTGCGGTCTGGAGTGTGGGGCCTCCCTGCTGCTGCGGAGTCGGGGCGGTCTGCCTCTCCCCACCGCAGGGAAAAGGGTAACACCACCTGGGTCTGGGTGCAGTTCCCCCCTCCAGGGGCAAAGGTACCTAGACCCGGTTCGTAGAGTACGCTTGGGGAGTGTGATCGTGTGTACAGCGTCTCTTTATGTCTGTTTCCACGTTGGTTGAGTGTGGAGTAAGTGCATATGAGAGCATGAGGGTGGGAATGGATGTTTGTATATGTGTGTGCCTGTATTTCTGTGTCTATATATCAGGTCGGGTATCAGACGCCACCTCTCTGGGGACATCTCAGGCCCTCCAAGGTTTGAAGGCATATCTCCCCCCACCACCACTTCCCCTGCCAGTGGCGGACTCCCTCAGACATCGGTGCGTTGGTGGTTCTTTGTGTCTGGGGATGGGCGTCCGGGTACACACCGGCTCACTCCTTGGTGGCTGCTTGTCGGGGCCTGGAGCCTGGGGCTCGCTCGGGCCACTTCGGAGGTGGGGTGCCCCCGGCCTCTCGGCCTGGGGCTCGGTCACTCAGGCACAGCTGGCTGCCGGCGGAGCTCACGGGCGCGTCACTGCAACTCCCCCTGGCTTCTGCTCCGCAGCTGCTGAGTGAGCCCTCATCTGGGACTCTCCTCAGCTCTATCTGGGACAGTGGCGCGGCTGCCCCTCTGTTGGTCTTCCTTGGTCTCTTGTATTCTGGGGGCCTCTGGATGTCTGGAGTTTTGATCTCCTCCATACCTGCCTCCTGCCCTGGAGGACGGGGCTGTGGCCCCCCCACACCCTCCAGCAGATCATTACATGAAGGAACCTTTTAAAAAAAACAAGTGCATCCATGCTCACAGGTGTACACACGGGTGATCACACCCACAAACTACACCCTTTTTGGCTCCTACCTCAAAGCACACTGTGTTCTGTTGATCTTATGTGCTGCACAATAATGTTTAATATTTAGTATTTACTGTCATATTCCCATATATCATTGTGATGTTGTTTATTCTATTACTCTTGTTCTCTTCTGCTTGTTTTCTTTTTTCTTTCTCAACAGGTGATCCAGGTGATTGATAGATGCATTTTTTTTTTCTGCCCATTCTGTTGGTTTTTGTTTTTTGCCCTTCTCCCCCGTCCCTCTTCTCAGCTGTTTCTCTTTCCCTCTTTCTTTCTCCCCTTCTTTCCCCCAGTCAAGTCTGTCCCGTATTCAGCAAGTGAAAATAAAATAAACAATAAAAGGTGGGGAAAAAAAAAAGAGGTGAACTGTCACTCTCCAGTAAGACAGAGGAGGGAAGAGACGGCGATCTGAGACCTGCCACTCCTCCTGTGCATCTACAGGAACCAGGGCCCAATCAAGTGGCACCGAGAGACCAGAGGGTGAGGAGAATCCCTACAGCACTTCATGGGGCTTCTTCTGAGAGGAAATCTTCTCCCGCCATTCAGCTACAACAGAACACGGAGGCGATGGACCTCATACAGGGGGAATCCACCCCCAAGAAGACCAACACAGCTTCAGCTGGACAACAGGTATGCACCCCGACGAGACATCCAAGCTCAAAGAAAAAGCTCAGAGAGTGGAGACTGCACACAAAGGAAGCATCGGTGATCATTGGAGACACCAATGTGGGCTTGATTCCTCCTTATGTTGCGGAGGGAGTCCAAATTGACAGCTTCCCAGGAGCCAAATGGGGCCATGCAGAGATCCTTCTGGATAAAGCAGACAGTGACACATCGGTGGAGAAGCTGGTTCTCTCCTTCGGCCTGAATAACAGGTGTCAGAGGGATAAAAATGTACCAATAAGGGAGCTGAGAAGAACACTGAGGTCGGCACAAGACAAATTCCCCCAAGCTGACATTTATATTCCATTGATTAACTTTTCTTCTGCCCTTCCCAAAACAGAACAAGAAACATTATTACACATAAACAATTTTATTACAGGTTTAAAGGAGCACATACCTGCTCTACCTGCTGATAAGTTCAGCACAGAATCGGACAATCTTCGCTGGACGGACAAGACTGCAGAGCACATGTTGGATCATTGGAATGATCATGTTAATGGAGCATCTCCATGAAACCAATTTGAGGGACTGATTTGATGTACTTCTGTGCTTGAGGGAGGCTTCAGATGCCATTTTGTGAGAGTTTAACCCCAATATAACCCACTAGAGGGTGCTGTAACTCCATTTAAGGGAATTTTCCCCTCCTCTTTACTTTTCTCCTTGTTTCTTCATTTTTTATTTGTATAGGCCCTTTTATGGCCATCCCATTATAAACACCTGGCCTTGAAGCCTTCCCTAACCTTAACCTCCTTTAACCCCATGCAGGGATTTCATTCCGGCCCTAAACCTAACCGCCTAGAGCCCTGATTGAACATTGGGCCCTAACTTCATCCCCTATCTTCCGGCCCTAAACCTAACCTCTGGGTTCCCTAAGCCCACTTTCAAACCCCTTTATTTGGGATAAGAGAGGACACTTCCCTCCTGGAGAGCAATCCGTGAGTGACGTGGGGGCCAGGGATGGGAACAGGTGTGGTCTGTGCATGGAGTTTGGCCACCTTCGGTGGCCAACCTCCCAACTTGAACTCCCCCATCTAAACCCCCTAACCCTAACCATACCCCCTCCCCCATCCTAATTCTAATCTTACCCTGGGGGCCATAACACAAAACCCTCATCTTAATGTTTACAGTAAATTACAATTGGACATGGATATTCTCTACATTACAAAAATTGATTGAAACCTCTTTTTATTGGATAAAAAATTCCCTCTGTGGGAGGATACTCCCACTAGGTTTATATCTGGGACTCTCCACCATTTGACCTTAGAACTGAAGAAGCTTCTCGGATGAGAGGTGAAACGTCTTCAAGTAACTTAAAGAAGTCCAGACGCTTTTCTTTGCAAGCTCCTTTGACTACAATGACCTGGATGACTGAGAACCTTCACAGAGATAAAAAATTATATTTAGATTAAAAAACCGTGGAATCATGTGAAACATTAAAATCAGTGTATTCAAAATAATATTTTCTGAAAAAACAGTTTCATGGGACAGGGCATAAACATCAGTGTTAAAAAAGGAATATAGTATGGTAAAACAGTTAAAAAACTGTTATTTCATGACATCGTTTTTCAAAAAACAAATACAGTTAAAAATATTATTAATAATAATAATAATAATAATAATAATAATGGATTGGATTTATATAGCACTTTTCAAGGCACCCAAAGCGCTTTACAATGCCACTATTCATTCACTCTCACATTCACACACTGGTGGAGGCAGTTAGAGTTGTAGCCACAGCTGCCCTGGGGCAGACTGACAGAAGCGAGGCTGCCATATTGCGCCATCGGCCCCTCAGGCCAACACCAGTAGGCAAGTAGGGTAAAGTGTCTTGCCCAAGGACACAACGACCAGGACAGAGAGCCCGGGGATCGAACCGGCGACCTTCCGGTTACAGATGTGCCTTCATGACTCTTTGGATCTCCAGAGGAATATTTTGGAGCAGTGGATTCAACAAAAAAGACCAGTCCCAAAAATACCAGCTGCCCAGATTACTCACCCTTTTCCTCAGGCCTCCTCTACTCCATATGTGCCAGGCATACCAACCAGGGAAACGGAGCGATCTATCTCAGCACCTGGCCCCACGCAGCCCGCCAGGGCCTTGTCCCAATCCCAGTCAGATTCACTGGAGCTAATTAATACAACCAGAGTCCTTGCTGCGGCATTGCACCAAGCTAAATTGGAGCCCAATGTGCTCACTAATGATGCCAGTCTTCACCCAGAAGAATGGCTACAGTCTGTTAATGCTTATAAAACCTCCTTAGACCTAACAGACGCCCAAATCCTCAGAGAGCTACCACACTTCCTAGCTAAGGAACCAAGAAAGTGGTTTAATGTGCTCATTCCTCATGTATCTACATGGGCTAAGTTTTGTGAACTTTTCAGAACTGTCTTCTTGCCTGCTGACAACCAGGAGCAGATTTTGAGAGGCATCCTGGACCGTTTCCAGCACCCTGAAGAGCCTCTGCCAACGTTTGTTGCCCATATGCTCAGTGAATTTAGACTGAGGAACCCACCATCTGAACAGGAGCAAATTGAGCTCATCTGTAAACACGCAGTGGAGAAGTACAGAGTAACACTGTATGGAACACCTGTAAGGTCAGAAATTGATCTAGTGCTGCGTGCCCACGAGCTGCATTCTGTTCTTGGCACCAGCCTTTCACAGCCTTCCCGAGCTCAGCTGAAAAACAGAGCTGAGGGAGGACCCCGCTGTTTCAAATGTGCCATGCCTGGTGTTACATCTCGTACGTGCCCTAACTGTTCCACTGATTTTCAGGGAGCTCGACACTCTCCCAGGATGGCTCCGGAGCTTCCTCAAACGCTGTCTCCCGACCAACATCCAGTAACTCATCCTGTGGATCCAGATGAAACTGGCGTTGTCAGGGAGACGAGAGCAGCTGGCAGGAGGCAGGGAAACTTCAGGGGGGGAGAGTGTTTCACAGGTGCAACCCTCCCCCAGCCAATAACTCAGCCCTCATCGCCTTTGTCAGATCAAAGTGTGCCACCAGTGCTCAGTCACGTTGAAGATGGAACTTCGCAAGCATCGTGGAACACCCCTCTCAGAGTTAAAGTGAACTTTAATGGGGCAGCTCTGGATGCCACACTAGATACAGGGGCATCTCTTTCAGCAGTAAATGCAGACCTGTTGTCTGAGAAAAACCAAAATCAGTCATTAAAGAATCCGTGGGATTCTCCACCCATAAGACTGGCCAATGGCACTAACTGCAGTCCATTGGGAATAACCTGGTTAACCATTGGATTTATGGGCAAGCGAGTCTATCAGCGGTTTGTGATAGTGCAGGACCTGTCATCCCCCTTTGTTCTTGGGATGGACTTTATGACTCGCACTTCACTAACAATACATGTCCCAACAAGAACTGTAATTATGGACGATAACCCCCCATGTCTTGATGAACTCGGTGAAAATGGCTTTGTGGAAGCTGATCTTGAGTGTGGAACTATGACCCTGCAGAACACCCCACAGCTCTCCCTCCATGATAAGGCTGGAGAAGCTAACTTGGATTCTGAGGAGAGGGAAGAACTGTTGGAGTTGTTAAATAGTTTTGGTGACCTGTTTGATGGCCACCTTGGTCGCACTTCTCTGGCAGAACATGTCATTGTAACTGGGGATGCAAAGCCTGTTAACTTGCCACCATACCGCACCTCACCAGCTAAAAAGCAAATCATAGACGAGCAAGTGGAAAAAATGCTACAGGATAACATCATCGAACCTGCATCAGGACCATGGGCAGCCCCCGTGGTCATTGTGAACAAACCCCCCCGCGAACCACGGTTCTGTGTTGACTTCCGTGGTCTGAATCAGCTGACCGTGGAGGATTCTTACCCACTCCGCGGGTGGATGAATCACTGGACTTTCTGTCGAGAGGGAAGTTTCTCATGACACTAGACCTCGCTCGAGGTTACTGGCAGGTCCCCATTGCTGAAGAAGCTAAACCAAAGACTGCTTTTATCATGCACTGTGGCCTGTTTCAGTTCAGAGTCCTTCCTTTCGGCCTGTGTAACGCCCCTGCGACTTTTCAGCGGCTTATGAACAATGTTCTAGCTGGCCTGATTTATAAGTCCTGCGTGGTGTATCTAGATGACATTGTTGCCGCATCACCGACCTTTGAGCAACACCTGCTTGGCTTAAAAGAGGTCCTTGGTAGGCTTCAGTCCGCTGGCCTCTCTTTAAAGCTGAGCAAATGCCAATTCTGCCTTTCAGAACTCACCTTCCTTGGTTATCGGGTTACGCCGGCTGGCATTCATCCTGACCCTGACAAGGTGAGAGCTGTGACTGAGTTCAGAGTGCCAACCACAACAAAGCAGGTGCGACAGTTCCTTGGCCTAACTGGCTACTATCGCCGCTTTGTACAGAACTATGCCCGCCATGCAGAGCCACTCTTCGCCCTCACTAAAAAGGACGTGCAGTGTCACTGAGATGACAAGTGCCAGGCAGCTGTGGACTTTCTGAAACATTCTATAACCTCAGCACCAGTCCTCAGGTTCCCAGATTTTTCGCGTCCATTCTTCATTCACACTGATGCATGCGATGCTGGTCTTGGAGCAGCATTAATGCAGAAAGATGAGGATGGCAAAGACGTTGCTGTAGCATTTGCTAGCTGTGCTATGTACAAATCGGAAAAGCCCTACTCAACTCCAGAGAAGGAGTGTCTGGCCGTGATCTGGGCCTTGGAACATTTCCGACCCTATGTTGAAGGCTTGCACGTAACCATTTACACTGACCACAGCAGCCTCAAGTGGTTGATGTCTCGACCAAACCCCTCTGGCAGGCTTGCTCGGTGGTCTCTTCGCCTTCAAGACTTTGACTTCAGCATTATCCACAAACCTGGAGAACGTAATAAGGTGCCCGATGCCCTTTCATGTAATCCTCTACCAGATGTGGATGCCCCCATTGATCTTCTCCCTCCCTCTGCCATGATTGGGAGCATGGACCTTCGTGCTCTGCCTTCTGTAATTGTTTCAGACCGCCCGCATGTTCGTCAACTGCAGCTTGAGGACCCAGTCACAGGCTCATTGCTCAATCAGCTGGAGAGTGACCAACAAACTGGGGAGGATAATCAAGATCTGGAAAAGTATGTTGTACATGATGGTCTCCTCTATTTCCTCGACCCAAAAACAAAATGTGGTCTCCACCCACTCAAGCAGCTTAAACTGTTTGCTCCTACTACACTCCGTGGTTATCTGCTCAAGTATTACCACGATCATCCTACAGCCGGACATCTGGGCATTGCAAAAACGCTGGCACGCTTGCGTCTCAGATTCTTCTGGCCACACATGAACTCTGATGTGAAAAAGTATGTGGTCTCATGTTGTTCATGTCAAGCCACTAAGCCAAGTCAAAGAAAAACAGCAGGCCTTATGGTCCCTATCCAGCCACAAAGACCATGGGAGTACACAGGTGTGGACTATGTTGGCCCACTGCCCCGCACACAAAGAGGGAATGCTTATATCCTTGTTTTTGTGGACTATTTCTCAAAATGGGTCGAGGTGAGTGCTGTGAGAGAAGCCACTGCTCAAGATGCTGCGAACAAGTTCATTACTGACATTTTTGCCCGACATGGTTCTCCCTCCCACCTTATTTCTTTTTTCTTTCTTTTTTTTTTTTTTTCACCTTATTTCTGATAGGGGAACGCCTTTCGTCAGTGAACTCTTTGAGCATGTTTTGTTGACTCTTGGGACTGAACACAGACTAACGACTGCATACCATCCTCAAACGAATGCAACTGAGCGTGTAAATCGCGCTTTGAAAACGGCCATTCGAGCCTATGTTGGGGATAAACACACCTCTTGGGACAAATATATTCCCCAGATCTGTTTTGCACTGCGCACTGCGCCTCACGAGAGCACAGGCCTGAGCCCGTCCATGATGCTGTATGGGCGAGAGTTGGACACGCCCTTGGACCTTGTCACTCAGCCCTCCGGGGAGGGACTGAGCGACCCTGAAACGTCCCACTCAGATGACCTGAGAGCTTTACTTCGGGATGCTCATGAACATGCTCGCTTGGTGCTCGGAGAGAGTCATAAAAGGCAAAAGCACTACTATGATCTGAGACGTCGCACAGTCTCTTATGAAGTTGGGGACCTCGTCAGAGTAAAGTCGCACCCAAAATCAGATGCATCGTCCAACTTTTCTGCTAAGTTGGCCCCCCTTTACACGGGTCCCTACCGCATCTCCAAGAGGATGTCTGATGTGAATTACTGTCTCACCACAGTGGACACTGGGAAGAGAGTTGGAGTTTTTCATGTTGCAAACCTGCAACCATTCTACACCTGGGCCTCAGCTTTATCTGGCAAGCGTGCAAACCTAAAGGCTGCAGCAGCTTTGGATCTCAGTGTCCCGGACAGCAGCTTGCCTCCTGCTCTTTCAGTCCCAGGCCGCATTGACTGTGACGCTGTTGACACCACTCCCGCGGTCTTTAGCAACGCCTCTGCTGAGACTGACTTTGACTATGCTGACACTGTCCCGTTTTTCGTGGACCAGAACTCTTTCCAAGAGACTGCTGACATTGCTCTGGAGACAGAGGTTAACAGTTCACCTCCTGCTGACGATGGGTGTGCTGTTAGAGGTTATTATAACCTCAGACCAAGACGAGTTCCTAGAGTGACCGCTGACTGGTCAGTCAATAGGTGGACCAACCCTTTTCATACTGACAGATTTGACCTAAAGTGACCTTGTTTGCTTTTTGATGTGTTTCATGTGGTCTACTGTTGTAACAGGACCGTTGTTTGAGTTTTCTACGATTCATGTTGGCAATGTTTTCATGTTGTGGTAATATGTTCATGCTTACTGTTACAGTTTTTGGGGAAAAGGAAGAAACGCAATGTAAGAAAAAGAGGGAATTTCGTTCTGTAATTGTCCTGGCTCTCCTGAGTTTATTTTCTTTCTTTAACATTTATTTAAATGGACATTCACCATGTGGGACACTGTCATGTATGCCAGTTTGTCAATTTTGAACTGTACATTTCCCTGTTTTGGTTTTAACGTCTTATCCTGCTGACCATGTATGGAGGCTGGTTAAGTCTGAACTGTACCTTTGCTGTGTTCGGCTGGGGACAGCCTTTGTTTAACCCGGGGGGAATATGTAACAGTCACAATGGTGTGGTGTCTCTTTAAGACACCCAAGTCGAGGGTTGATGGTGTCATCAGTTTGTGCCACTGCTCTCTCTCTCTGGGATTATGAGGACACGTGCCTGCACGCTTGTGTTTAACGAGGGACGGATTTATGTTTTCTTCTCTAAACCTTTTTTGTTTTGTTTGCAACGCTTGGGTTGTATGGACGCTGGGCGTTATGTTGTTAAACCGCAGCCGTTCAGCCAGGCTTTTATATGGTTGTTGAAGAAGGCGTATTAAAGAACCACCGTGGATTACCGATACCAGCGTGGGTGTGTGTTCTTCCGACTAGCCTACTAGGTGTTTTACCGCCTCCTCTCAACCACGCAACACAACCCAAAGTTACAATACCCAAACATGGAAATGTTTGCACACACATGTGATTATGCACAGAGATCCACCCTACCAGCCAACCTCAGATCTCCACGCAGGCAGACATGATGAACATACATCAATTCAATTCAATTCAATTTTATTTATATAGCGCCAAATCACAACAAAAGTTGCCTCAAGGCGCTTCATAGATACAGAGAAACAGCCAACAATCATATGACCCCCTATGAGCAAGCACTTTGGCAACAGTGGGAAGGAAAAACTCCCTTTTAACAGGAAGAAACCTCCGGCAGAACCAGGCTCAGGGAGCTGTGAACGGTTGGGGTGAGAGAAGGAAGACAAGATAACAGGACATTTGCACACATCCACAAATAAACTCCCCCAAAGAAACCAAATTCCAAGATATCCAGACATGGAAATGTTTGCACACACATGTGATTATGCGCAGAGGTCCACCCTACCAGCCAACCTCAGATCTCCACGCAGGCACACATGAATGCACAGCTATTTGAACAAATCCAGAGACAAACTCACCCCAAAGAATCCACATTCCAAGAAATCCAAACGTGGCAATGCTGGCACATACATGTGATTATGCGCAGAGGTCCACCCTACCAACCAACCTCAGATCTCCACGCAAGAACACATGAATGCACATACATTTGCACACATCCAGAGATAAACTCACCCCAAAGAACCCACATTCCAAGAAATCCAGACGTGGCTCTGATTGCACACACATGTGATTATGCGCAGAGGTCCACCCTACCAGCCAACCTCAGATCTCCACGCAGGCACACATGAATGCACATACATTTGCACACATCCAGAGATAAACTCACCCCAAACAATCCACATTCCAAGAAATCCAGACGTGGCTCTGATTGCACACACATGTGATTATGCGCAGAGGTCCACCCTACCAGCCAACCTCAGATCTCCACGCAGGCACACATGAATGCACATACATTTGCACACATCCAGAGATAAACTCACCCCAAACAATCCACATTCCAAGAAATCCAGACGTGGCTCTGATTGCACACACATGTGATTATGCGCAGAGGTCCACCCTACCAGCCAACCTCAGATCTCGACACAGGCAAACATGAATGCACATACATTTGCACACATCCGGAGATAAACTCACCCCAAAGAATCCACATTCCGAGAAATCCAGACGTGGCTCTGATTGCACACACATGTGATTATGTGCAGAGGTCCACCCTACCAGCCAACCTCAGATCTCCACACAGGCAAACATGAATGCACATACATTTGCACACATCCAGAGATAAACTCACCCCAAACAATCCACATTCCAAGAAATCCAGACATGGCTCTGATTGCACACACATGTGATTATGCGCAGAGGTCCACCCTACCAGCCAACCTCAGATCTCCACGCAGGCACACATGAATGCACATACATTTGCACACATCCAGAGATAAACTAACCCCAAACAATCCACATTCCGAGAAATCCAGACGTGGCTCTGATTGCACACACATGTGATTATGCGCAGAGGTCCACCCTACCAGCCAACCTCAGATCTCCACGCAGGCACACATGAATGCACATAAACTCACCCCAAACAATCCACATTCCAAGAAATCCAGACGTGGCTCTGACTGCACACACATGTGATTATGCGCAGAGGTCCACCCTACCAGCCAACCTCAGATCTCCACGCAGGCACACATGAATACACATACATTTGCACACATCCAGAGATAAACTAACCCCAAACAATCCACATTCCAAGAAATCCAGACATGGCTCTGATTGCACACACATGTGATTATGCGCAGAGGTCCACCCTACCAGCCAACCTCAGATCTCCACGCAGGCACACATGAATGCACATACATTTGCACACATCCAGAGATAAACTAACCCCAAACAATCCACATTCCAAGAAATCCAGACGTGGCTCTGATTGCACACACATGTGATTATGCGCAGAGGTCCACCCTACCAGCCAACCTCAGATCTCCACGCAGGCACACATGAATGCACATACATTTGCACACATCCAGAGATAAACTCACCCCAAACAATCCACATTCCAAGAAATCCAGACGTGGCTCTGATTGCACACACATGTGATTATGCGCAGAGGTCCACCCTACCAGCCAACCTCAGATCTCCACGCAGGCACACATGAATGCACATACATTTGCACACATCCAGAGATAAACTAACCCCAAACAATCCACATTCCGAGAAATCCAGACGTGGCTCTGATTGCACACACATGCGATTATGCGCAGAGGTCCACCCTACCAGCCAACCTCAGATCTCCACGCAGGCACACATGAATGCACATACATTTGCACACATCCAGAGATAAACTCACCCCAAACAATCCACATTCCAAGAAATCCAGACGTGGCTCTGATTGCACACACATGTGATTATGCGCAGAGGTCCACCCTACCAGCCAACCTCAGATCTCCACGCAGGCACACATGAATGCACATACATTTGCACACATCCAGAGATAAACTAACCCCAAACAATCCACATTCCAAGAAATCCAGACGTGGCTCTGATTGCACACACATGCGATTATGCGCAGAGGTCCACCCTACCAGCCAACCTCAGATCTCCACGCAGGCACACATGAATGCACATACATTTGCACACATCCAGAGATAAACTCACCCCAAACAATCCACATTCCAAGAAATCCAGACATGGCTCTGATTGCACACACATGTGATTATGCGCAGAGGTCCACCCTACCAGCCAACCTCAGATCTCCACGCAGGCACACATGAATGCACATACATTTGCACACATCCAGAGATAAACTAACCCCAAAAAATCCACAGTCCAAGAAATCCAGACGTGGCTCTGATTGCACACACATGCGATTATGCGCAGAGGTCCACCCTACCAGCCAACCTCAGATCTCCACGCAGGCACACATGAATGCACATACATTTGCACACATCCAGAGATAAACTCACCCCAAACAATCCACATTCCAAGAAATCCAGACATGGCTCTGATTGCACACACATGTGATTATGCGCAGAGGTCCACCCTACCAGCCAACCTCAGATCTCCACGCAGGCACACATGAATGCACATACATTTGCACACATCCAGAGATAAACTCACCCCAAACAATCCACATTCCAAGAAATCCAGACATGGCTCTGATTGCACACACATGTGATTATGCGCAGAGGTCCACCCTACCAGCCAACCTCAGATCTCCACGCAGGCACACATGAATGCACATACATTTGCACACATCCAGAGATAAACTAACCCCAAACAATCCACATTCCAAGAAATCCAGACGTGGCTCTGATTGCACACACATGTGATTATACGCAGAGGTCCACCCTACCAGCCAACCTCAGATCTCCACGCAGGCACACATGAATGCACATACATTTGCACACATCCAGAGATAAACTAACCCCAAACAATCCACATTCCAAGAAATCAAGACGTGGCTCTGATTGCACACACATGTGATTATGCGCAGAGGTCCACCCTACCAGCCAACCTCAGATCTCCACGCAGGCACACATGAATGCACATACATTTGCACACATCCAGAGATAAACTAACCCCAAACAATCCACATTCCAAGAAATCCAGACGTGGCTCTGATTGCACACACATGCGATTATGCGCAGAGGTCCACCCTACCAGCCAACCTCAGATCTCCACGCAGGCACACATGAATGCACATACATTTGCACACATCCAGAGATAAACTAACCCCAAACAATCCACATTCCAAGAAATCCAGACGTGGCTCTGATTGCACACACATGCGATTATGCGCAGAGGTCCACCCTACCAGCCAACCTCAGATCTCCACGCAGGCACACATGAATGCACATACATTTGCACACATCCAGAGATAAACACACCCCAAACAATCCACATTCCAAGAAATCCAGACGTGGCTCTGATTGCACACACATGTGATTATGCGCAGAGGTCCACCCTACCAGCCAACCTCAGATCTCCACGCAGGCACACATGAATGCACATACATTTGCACACATCCAGAGATAAACTAACCCCAAACAATCCACATTCCAAGAAATCCAGACGTGGCTCTGATTGCACACACATGTGATTATGCCCAGAGGTCCACCCTACCAGCCAACCTCAGATCTCCACGCAGGCACACATGAATGCACATACATTTGCACACATCCAGAGATAAACTCACCCCAAACAATCCACATTCCAAGAAATCCAGACGTGGCTCTGATTGCACACACATGTGATTATGCGCAGAGGTCCACCCTACCAGCCAACCTCAGATCTCCACACAGGCACACATGAATGCACATACATTTGCACACATCCAGAGATAAACTCACCCCAAACAATCCACATTCCAAGAAATCCAGACGTGGCTCTGATTGCACACACATGTGATTATGCGCAGAGGTCCACCCTACCACCCAACCCCAGATCTCCACGCAGGCACACATGAATGCACATACATTTGCACACATCCAGAGATAAACTAACCCCAAACAATCCACATTCCAAGGAATCCAGACGTGGCTCTGATTGCACACACATGTGATTATGCGCAGAGATCCACCCTACCAGCCAACCTCAGATCTCCACGCAGGCACACATGAATGCACATACATTTGCACACATCCAGAGATAAACTAACCCCAAACAATCCACATTCCAAGAAATCCAGACGTGGCTCTGATTGCACACACATGCGATTATGCGCAGAGGTCCACCCTACCAGCCAACCTCAGATCTCCACGCAGGCACACATGAATGCACATACATTTGCACACATCCAGAGATAAACTCACCCCAAACAATCCACATTCCAAGAAATCCAGACGTGGCTCTGATTGCACACACATGTGATTATGCGCAGAGGTCCACCCTACCAGCCAACCTCAGATCTCCACACAGGCACACATGAATGCACATACATTTGCACACATCCAGAGATAAACTCACCCCAAACAATCCACATTCCAAGAAATCCAGACGTGGATCTGATTGCACACACATGTGATTATGCGCAGAGGTCCACCCTACCACCCAACCCCAGATCTCCACGCAGGCACACATGAATGCACATACATTTGCACACATCCAGAGATAAACACACCCCAAACAATCCACATTCCAAGAAATCCAGACGTGGCTCTGATTGCACACACATGTGATTATGCGCAGAGGTCCACCCTACCAGCCAACCTCAGATCTCCACGCAGGCACACATGAATGCACATACATTTGCACACATCCAGAGATAAACTAACCCCAAACAATCCACATTCCAAGAAATCCAGACGTGGCTCTGATTGCACACACATGTGATTATGCCCAGAGGTCCACCCTACCAGCCAACCTCAGATCTCCACGCAGGCACACATGAATGCACATACATTTGCACACATCCAGAGATAAACTCACCCCAAACAATCCACATTCCAAGAAATCCAGACGTGGCTCTGATTGCACACACATGTGATTATGCGCAGAGGTCCACCCTACCAGCCAACCTCAGATCTCCACACAGGCACACATGAATGCACATACATTTGCACACATCCAGAGATAAACTCACCCCAAACAATCCACATTCCAAGAAATCCAGACGTGGCTCTGATTGCACACACATGTGATTATGCGCAGAGGTCCACCCTACCACCCAACCCCAGATCTCCACGCAGGCACACATGAATGCACATACATTTGCACACATCCAGAGATAAACTAACCCCAAACAATCCACATTCCAAGGAATCCAGACGTGGCTCTGATTGCACACACATGTGATTATGCGCAGAGATCCACCCTACCAGCCAACCTCAGATCTCCACGCAGGCACACATGAATGCACATACATTTGCACACATCCAGAGATAAACTAACCCCAAACAATCCACATTCCAAGAAATCCAGACGTGGCTCTGATTGCACACACATGCGATTATGCGCAGAGGTCCACCCTACCAGCCAACCTCAGATCTCCACGCAGGCACACATGAATGCACATACATTTGCACACATCCAGAGATAAACTCACCCCAAACAATCCACATTCCAAGAAATCCAGACGTGGCTCTGATTGCACACACATGTGATTATGCGCAGAGGTCCACCCTACCAGCCAACCTCAGATCTCCACACAGGCACACATGAATGCACATACATTTGCACACATCCAGAGATAAACTCACCCCAAACAATCCACATTCCAAGAAATCCAGACGTGGCTCTGATTGCACACACATGTGATTATGCGCAGAGGTCCACCCTACCACCCAACCCCAGATCTCCACGCAGGCACACATGAATGCACATACATTTGCACACATCCAGAGATAAACTAACCCCAAACAATCCACATTCCAAGGAATCCAGACGTGGCTCTGATTGCACACACATGTGATTATGCGCAGAGATCCACCCTACCAGCCAACCTCAGATCTCCACGCAGGCACACATGAATGCACATACATTTGCACACATCCAGAGATAAACTAACCCCAAACAATCCACATTCCAAGAAATCCAGACGTGGCTCTGATTGCACACACATGTGATTATGCGCAGAGGTCCACCCTACCAGCCAACCTCAGATCTCCACGCAGGCACACATGAATGCACATACATTTGCACACATCCAGAGATAAACTCACCCCAAACAATCCACATTCCAAGAAATCCAGACGTGGCTCTGATTGCACACACATGTGATTATGCGCAGAGGTCCACCCTACCACCCAACCCCAGATCTCCACGCAGGCACACATGAATGCACATACATTTGCACACATCCAGAGATAAACTAACCCCAAACAATCCACATTCCAAGGAATCCAGACGTGGCTCTGATTGCACACACATGTGATTATGCGCAGAGATCCACCCTACCAGCCAACCTCAGATCTCCACGCAGGCACACATGAATGCACATACATTTGCACACATCCAGAGATAAACTAACCCCAAACAATCCACATTCCAAGAAATCCAGACGTGGCTCTGATTGCACACACATGCGATTATGCGCAGAGGTCCACCCTACCAGCCAACCTCAGATCTCCACGCAGGCACACATGAATGCACATACATTTGCACACATCCAGAGATAAACTCACCCCAAACAATCCACATTCCAAGAAATCCAGACGTGGCTCTGATTGCACACACATGTGATTATGCGCAGAGGTCCACCCTACCAGCCAACCTCAGATCTCCACACAGGCACACATGAATGCACATACATTTGCACACATCCAGAGATAAACTCACCCCAAACAATCCACATTCCAAGAAATCCAGACGTGGATCTGATTGCACACACATGTGATTATGCGCAGAGGTCCACCCTACCACCCAACCCCAGATCTCCACGCAGGCACACATGAATGCACATACATTTGCACACATCCAGAGATAAACACACCCCAAACAATCCACATTCCAAGAAATCCAGACGTGGCTCTGATTGCACACACATGTGATTATGCGCAGAGGTCCACCCTACCAGCCAACCTCAGATCTCCACGCAGGCACACATGAATGCACATACATTTGCACACATCCAGAGATAAACTAACCCCAAACAATCCACATTCCAAGAAATCCAGACGTGGCTCTGATTGCACACACATGTGATTATGCCCAGAGGTCCACCCTACCAGCCAACCTCAGATCTCCACGCAGGCACACATGAATGCACATACATTTGCACACATCCAGAGATAAACTCACCCCAAACAATCCACATTCCAAGAAATCCAGACGTGGCTCTGATTGCACACACATGTGATTATGCGCAGAGGTCCACCCTACCAGCCAACCTCAGATCTCCACACAGGCACACATGAATGCACATACATTTGCACACATCCAGAGATAAACTCACCCCAAACAATCCACATTCCAAGAAATCCAGACGTGGCTCTGATTGCACACACATGTGATTATGCGCAGAGGTCCACCCTACCACCCAACCCCAGATCTCCACGCAGGCACACATGAATGCACATACATTTGCACACATCCAGAGATAAACTAACCCCAAACAATCCACATTCCAAGGAATCCAGACGTGGCTCTGATTGCACACACATGTGATTATGCGCAGAGATCCACCCTACCAGCCAACCTCAGATCTCCACGCAGGCACACATGAATGCACATACATTTGCACACATCCAGAGATAAACTAACCCCAAACAATCCACATTCCAAGAAATCCAGACGTGGCTCTGATTGCACACACATGCGATTATGCGCAGAGGTCCACCCTACCAGCCAACCTCAGATCTCCACGCAGGCACACATGAATGCACATACATTTGCACACATCCAGAGATAAACTCACCCCAAACAATCCACATTCCAAGAAATCCAGACGTGGCTCTGATTGCACACACATGTGATTATGCGCAGAGGTCCACCCTACCAGCCAACCTCAGATCTCCACACAGGCACACATGAATGCACATACATTTGCACACATCCAGAGATAAACTCACCCCAAACAATCCACATTCCAAGAAATCCAGACGTGGCTCTGATTGCACACACATGTGATTATGCGCAGAGGTCCACCCTACCACCCAACCCCAGATCTCCACGCAGGCACACATGAATGCACATACATTTGCACACATCCAGAGATAAACTAACCCCAAACAATCCACATTCCAAGGAATCCAGACGTGGCTCTGATTGCACACACATGTGATTATGCGCAGAGATCCACCCTACCAGCCAACCTCAGATCTCCACGCAGGCACACATGAATGCACATACATTTGCACACATCCAGAGATAAACTAACCCCAAACAATCCACATTCCAAGAAATCCAGACGTGGCTCTGATTGCACACACATGTGATTATGCGCAGAGGTCCACCCTACCAGCCAACCTCAGATCTCCACGCAGGCACACATGAATGCACATACATTTGCACACATCCAGAGATAAACTCACCCCAAACAATCCACATTCCAAGAAATCCAGACGTGGCTCTGATTGCACACACATGTGATTATGCGCAGAGGTCCACCCTACCAGCCAACCTCAGATCTCCACGCAGGCACACATGAATGCACATACATTTGCACACATCCAGAGATAAACTAACCCCAAACAATCCACATTCCAAGAAATCCAGACGTGGCTCTGATTGCACACACATGCGATTATGCGCAGAGGTCCACCCTACCAGCCAACCTCAGATCTCCACGCAGGCACACATGAATGCACATACATTTGCACACATCCAGAGATAAACTCACCCCAAACAATCCACATTCCAAGAAATCCAGACATGGCTCTGATTGCACACACATGTGATTATGCGCAGAGGTCCACCCTACCAGCCAACCTCAGATCTCCACGCAGGCACACATGAATGCACATACATTTGCACACATCCAGAGATAAACTCACCCCAAACAATCCACATTCCAAGAAATCCAGACATGGCTCTGATTGCACACACATGTGATTATGCGCAGAGGTCCACCCTACCAGCCAACCTCAGATCTCCACGCAGGCACACATGAATGCACATACATTTGCACACATCCAGAGATAAACTAACCCCAAACAATCCACATTCCAAGAAATCCAGACGTGGCTCTGATTGCACACACATGTGATTATACGCAGAGGTCCACCCTACCAGCCAACCTCAGATCTCCACGCAGGCACACATGAATGCACATACATTTGCACACATCCAGAGATAAACTAACCCCAAACAATCCACATTCCAAGAAATCCAGACGTGGCTCTGATTGCACACACATGTGATTATGCGCAGAGGTCCACCCTACCAGCCAACCTCAGATCTCCACGCAGGCACACATGAATGCACATAAACTCACCCCAAACAATCCACATTCCAAGAAATCCAGACGTGGCTCTGACTGCACACACATGTGATTATGCGCAGAGGTCCACCCTACCAGCCAACCTCAGATCTCCACGCAGGCACACATGAATGCACATACATTTGCACACATCCAGAGATAAACTAACCCCAAACAATCCACATTCCAAGAAATCCAGACATGGCTTTGATTGCACACACATGTGATTATGCGCAGAGGTCCACCCAACCAGCCAACCTCAGATCTCCACGCAGGCACACATGAATGCACATACATTTGCACACATCCAGAGATAAACTAACCCCAAACAATCCACATTCCAAGAAATCCAGACGTGGCTCTGATTGCACACACATGTGATTATACGCAGAGGTCCACCCTACCAGCCAACCTCAGATCTCCACGCAGGCACACATGAATGCACATACATTTGCACACATCCAGAGATAAACTAACCCCAAACAATCCACATTCCAAGAAATCCAGACGTGGCTCTGATTGCACACACATGTGATTATGCGCAGAGGTCCACCCTACCAGCCAACCTCAGATCTCCACGCAGGCACACATGAATGCACATACATTTGCACACATCCAGAGATAAACTCACCCCAAACAATCCACATTCCAAGAAATCCAGACATGGCTCTGATTGCACACACATGTGATTATGCGCAGAGGTCCACCCTACCAGCCAACCTCAGATCTCCACGCAGGCACACATGAATGCACATACATTTGCACACATCCAGAGATAAACTCACCCCAAACAATCCACATTCCAAGAAATCCAGACGTGGCTCTGATTGCACACACATGTGATTATGCGCAGAGGTCCACCCTACCAGCCAACCTCAGATCTCCACGCAGGCACACATGAATGCACATACATTTGCACACATCCAGAGATAAACTCACCCCAAACAATCCACATTCCAAGAAATCCAGACATGGCTCTGATTGCACACACATGTGATTATGCGCAGAGGTCCACCCTACCAGCCAACCTCAGATCTCCACGCAGGCACACATGAATGCACATAAACTCACCCCAAACAATCCACATTCCAAGAAATCCAGACGTGGCTCTGACTGCACACACATGTGATTATGCGCAGAGGTCCACCCTACCAGCCAACCTCAGATCTCCACGCAGGCACACATGAATGCACATACATTTGCACACATCCAGAGATAAACTAACCCCAAACAATCCACATTCCAAGAAATCCAGACGTGGCTCTGATTGCACACACATGTGATTATACGCAGAGGTCCACCCTACCAGCCAACCTCAGATCTCCACGCAGGCACACATGAATGCACATACATTTGCACACATCCAGAGATAAACTAACCCCAAACAATCCACATTCCAAGAAATCCAGACGTGGCTCTGATTGCACACACATGTGATTATGCGCAGAGGTCCACCCTACCAGCCAACCTCAGATCTCCACGCAGGCACACATGAATGCACATACATTTGCGCACATCCAGAGATAAACTAACCCCAAACAATACACATTCCAAGAAATCCAGACGTGGCTCTGATTGCACACACATGCGATTATGCGCAGAGGTCCACCCTACCAGCCAACCTCAGATCTCCACGCAGGCACACATGAATGCACATACATTTGCACACATCCAGAGATAAACTCACCCCAAACAATCCACATTCCAAGAAATCCAGACATGGCTCTGATTGCACACACATGTGATTATGCGCAGAGGTCCACCCTACCAGCCAACCTCAGATCTCCACGCAGGCACACATGAATGCACATACATTTGCACACATCCAGAGATAAACTCACCCCAAACAATCCACATTCCAAGAAATCCAGACGTGGCTCTGATTGCACACACATGTGATTATGCGCAGAGGTCCACCCTACCAGCCAACCTCAGATCTCCACGCAGGCACACATGAATGCACATACATTTGCACACATCCAGAGATAAACTCACCCCAAACAATCCACATTCCAAGAAATCCAGACGTGGCTCTGATTGTACACACATGTGATTATGCGCAGAGGTCCACCCTACCAGCCAACCTCAGATCTCCACGCAGGCACACATGAATGCACATACATTTGCACACATCCAGAGATAAACTAACCCCAAACAATCCACATTCCAAGAAATCCAGACGTGGCTCTGATTGCACACACATGTGATTATGCGCAGAGGTCCACCCTACCAGCCAACCTCAGATCTCCACGCAGGCACACATGAATGCACATACATTTGCACACATCCAGAGATAAACTCACCCCAAACAATCCACATTCCAAGAAATCCAGACATGGCTCTGATTGCACACACATGTGATTATGCGCAGAGGTCCACCCTACCAGCCAACCTCAGATCTCCACGCAGGCACACATGAATGCACATACATTTGCACACATCCAGAGATAAACTAACCCCAAACAATCCACATTCCAAGAAATCCAGACGTGGCTCTGATTGCACACACATGCGATTATGCGCAGAGGTCCACCCTACCAGCCAACCTCAGATCTCCACGCAGGCACACATGAATGCACATACATTTGCACACATCCAGAGATAAACACACCCCAAACAATCCACATTCCAAGAAATCCAGACGTGGCTCTGATTGCACACACATGTGATTATGCGCAGAGGTCCACCCTACCAGCCAACCTCAGATCTCCACGCAGGCACACATGAATGCACATACATTTGCACACATCCAGAGATAAACTAACCCCAAACAATCCACATTCCAAGAAATCCAGACGTGGCTCTGATTGCACACACATGTGATTATGCGCAGAGGTCCACCCTACCAGCCAACCTCAGATCTCCACGCAGGCACACATGAATGCACATACATTGGCACACATCCAGAGATAAACTCACCCCAAACAATCCACATTCCAAGAAATCCAGACGTGGCTCTGATTGCACACACATGTGATTATGCGCAGAGGTCCACCCTACCAGCCAACCTCAGATCTCCACACAGGCACACATGAATGCACATACATTTGCACACATCCAGAGATAAACTCACCCCAAACAATCCACATTCCAAGAAATCCAGACGTGGCTCTGATTGCACACACATGTGATTATGCGCAGAGGTCCACCCTACCACCCAACCCCAGATCTCCACGCAGGCACACATGAATGCACATACATTTGCACACATCCAGAGATAAACTAACCCCAAACAATCCACATTCCAAGGAATCCAGACGTGGCTCTGATTGCACACACATGTGATTATGCGCAGAGATCCACCCTACCAGCCAACCTCAGATCTCCACGCAGGCACACATGAATGCACATACATTTGCACACATCCAGAGATAAACTAACCCCAAACAATCCACATTCCAAGAAATCCAGACGTGGCTCTGATTGCACACACATGTGATTATGCGCAGAGGTCCACCCTACCAGCCAACCTCAGATCTCCACGCAGGCACACATGAATGCACATACATTTGCACACATCCAGAGATAAACTCACCCCAAACAATCCACATTCCAAGAAATCCAGACGTGGCTCTGATTGCACACACATGTGATTATGCGCAGAGGTCCACCCTACCAGCCAACCTCAGATCTCCACGCAGGCACACATGAATGCACATACATTTGCACACATCCAGAGATAAACTAACCCCAAACAATCCACATTCCAAGAAATCCAGACGTGGCTCTGATTGCACACACATGTGATTATGCGCAGAGGTCCACCCTACCAGCCAACCTCAGATCTCCACGCAGGCACACATGAATGCACATACATTGGCACACATCCAGAGATAAACTCACCCCAAACAATCCACATTCCAAGAAATCCAGACGTGGCTCTGATTGCACACACATGTGATTATGCGCAGAGGTCCACCCTACCAGCCAACCTCAGATCTCCACGCAGGCACACATGAATGCACATACATTTGCACACATCCAGAGATAAACTCACCCCAAACAATCCACATTCCAAGAAATCCAGACGTGGCTCTGATTGCACACACATGTGATTATGCGCAGAGGTCCACCCTACCACCCAACCCCAGATCTCCACGCAGGCACACATGAATGCACATACATTTGCACACATCCAGAGATAAACTAACCCCAAACAATCCACATTCCAAGGAATCCAGACGTGGCTCTGATTGCACACACATGTGATTATGCGCAGAGATCCACCCTACCAGCCAACCTCAGATCTCCACGCAGGCACACATGAATGCACATACATTTGCACACATCCAGAGATAAACTAACCCCAAACAATCCACATTCCAAGAAATCCAGACGTGGCTCTGATTGCACACACATGTGATTATGCGCAGAGGTCCACCCTACCAGCCAACCTCAGATCTCCACGCAGGCACACATGAATGCACATACATTTGCACACATCCAGAGATAAACTCACCCCAAACAATCCACATTCCAAGAAATCCAGACGTGGCTCTGATTGCACACACATGTGATTATGCGCAGAGGTCCACCCTACCAGCCAACCTCAGATCTCCACGCAGGCACACATGAATGCACATACATTTAAACTCACCCCAAACAATCCACATTCCAAGAAATCCAGACGTGGCTCTGATTGCACACACATGTGATTATGCGCAGAGGTCCACCCTACCAGCCAACCTCAGATCTCCACGCAGGCACACATGAATGCACATACATTGGCACACATCCAGAGATAAACTCACCCCAAACAATCCACATTCCAAGAAATCCAGACGTGGCTCTGATTGCACACACATGTGATTATGCGCAGAGGTCCACCCTACCAGCCAACCTCAGATCTCCACGCAGGCACACATGAATGCACATACATTTGCACACATCCAGAGATAAACTCACCCCAAACAATCCACATTCCAAGAAATCCAGACGTGGCTCTGATTGCACACACATGTGATTATGCGCAGAGGTCCACCCTACCACCCAACCCCAGATCTCCACGCAGGCACACATGAATGCACATACATTTGCACACATCCAGAGATAAACTAACCCCAAACAATCCACATTCCAAGGAATCCAGACGTGGCTCTGATTGCACACACATGTGATTATGCGCAGAGATCCACCCTACCAGCCAACCTCAGATCTCCACGCAGGCACACATGAATGCACATACATTTGCACACATCCAGAGATAAACTAACCCCAAACAATCCACATTCCAAGAAATCCAGACGTGGCTCTGATTGCACACACATGTGATTATGCGCAGAGGTCCACCCTACCAGCCAACCTCAGATCTCCACGCAGGCACACATGAATGCACATACATTTGCACACATCCAGAGATAAACTCACCCCAAACAATCCACATTCCAAGAAATCCAGACGTGGCTCTGATTGCACACACATGTGATTATGCGCAGAGGTCCACCCTACCAGCCAACCTCAGATCTCCACGCAGGCACACATGAATGCACATACATTTAAACTCACCCCAAACAATCCACATTCCAAGAAATCCAGACGTGGCTCTGATTGCACACACATGTGATTATGCGCAGAGGTCCACCCTACCAGCCAACCTCAGATCTCCACGCAGGCACACATGAATGGACATACATTTGCACACATCCAGAGATAAACTAACCCCAAACAATCCACATTCCAAGAAATCCAGACGTGGCTCTGATTGCACACACATGTGATTATACGCAGAGGTCCACCCTACCAGCCAACCTCAGATCTCCACGCAGGCACACATGAATGCACATACATTTGCACACATCCAGAGATAAACTAAACCCAAACAATCCACATTCCAAGAAATCCAGACGTGGCTCTGATTGCACACACATGTGATTATGCGCAGAGGTCCACCCTACCAGCCAACCTCAGATCTCCACACAGGCACACATGAATGCACATACATTTGCACACATCCAGAGATAAACTCACCCCAAACAATCCACATTCCAAGAAATCCAGACGTGGCTCTGATTGCACACACATGTGATTATGCGCAGAGGTCCACCCTACCACCCAACCCCAGATCTCCACGCAGGCACACATGAATGCACATACATTTGCACACATCCAGAGATAAACTAACCCCAAACAATCCACATTCCAAGAAATCCAGACGTGGCTCTGATTGCACACACATGTGATTATGCGCAGAGGTCCACCCTACCAGCCAACCTCAGATCTCCACGCAGGCACACATGAATGCACATACATTTGCACACATCCAGAGATAAACTCACCCCAAACAATCCACATTCCAAGAAATCCAGACGTGGCTCTGATTGCACACACATGTGATTATGCGCAGAGGTCCACCCTACCAGCCAACCTCAGATCTCCACGCAGGCACACATGAATGCACATACATTTGCACACATCCAGAGATAAACTCACCCCAAACAATCCACATTCCAAGAAATCCAGACATGGCTCTGATTGCACACACATGTGATTATGCGCAGAGGTCCACCCTACCAGCCAACCTCAGATCTCCACGCAGACACACATGAATGCACATAAACTCACCCCAAACAATCCACATTCCAAGAAATCCAGACATGGCTCTGATTGCACACACATGTGATTATGCGCAGAGGTCCACCCTACCAGCCAACCTCAGATCTCCACACAGGCACACATGAATGCACATACATTTGCACACATCCAGAGATAAACTCACCCCAAACAATCCACATTCCAAGAAATCCAGACGTGGCTCTGATTGCACACACATGTGATTATGCGCAGAGGTCCACCCTACCAGCCAACCTCAGATCTCCACGCAGGCACACATGAATGCACATACATTTGCACACATCCAGAGATAAACTCACCCCAAACAATCCACATTCCAAGAAATCCAGACGTGGCTCTGATTGCACACACATGCGATTATGCGCAGAGGTCCACCCTACCAGCCAACCTCAGATCTCCACGCAGGCACACATGAATGCACATACATTTGCACACATCCAGAGATAAACTCACCCCAAACAATCCACATTCCAAGAAATCCAGACATGGCTCTGATTGCACACACATGTGATTATGCGCAGAGGTCCACCCTACCAGCCAACCTCAGATCTCCACGCAGGCACACATGAATGCACATACATTTGCACACATCCAGAGATAAACTCACCCCAAACAATCCACATTCCAAGAAATCCAGACATGGCTCTGATTGCACACACATGTGATTATGCGCAGAGGTCCACCCTACCAGCCAACCTCAG
Organism: Rhamphochromis sp. 'chilingali'; assembly: GCF_963969265.1. NCBI lineage: Eukaryota > Metazoa > Chordata > Actinopteri > Cichliformes > Cichlidae > Rhamphochromis > Rhamphochromis sp. 'chilingali'. The sequence goes on along the minus strand of NC_137943.1, from coordinate 2,301,304 downwards.
ATCTCCACGCAGGCACACATGAATGCACATACATTTGCACACATCCAGAGATAAACTAACCCCAAACAATCCACATTCCAAGAAATCCAGACGTGGCTCTGATTGCACACACATGTGATTATACGCAGAGGTCCACCCTACCAGCCAACCTCAGATCTCCACGCAGGCACACATGAATGCACATACATTTGCACACATCCAGAGATAAACTAACCCCAAACAATCCACATTCCAAGAAATCCAGACGTGGCTCTGATTGCACACACATGTGATTATGCGCAGAGGTCCACCCTACCAGCCAACCTCAGATCTCCACGCAGGCACACATGAATGCACATAAACTCACCCCAAACAATCCACATTCCAAGAAATCCAGACGTGGCTCTGACTGCACACACATGTGATTATGCGCAGAGGTCCACCCTACCACCCAACCCCAGATCTCCACGCAGGCACACATGAATGCACATACATTTGCACACATCCAGAGATAAACTAACCCCAAACAATCCACATTCCAAGGAATCCAGACGTGGCTCTGATTGCACACACATGTGATTATGCGCAGAGATCCACCCTACCAGCCAACCTCAGATCTCCACGCAGGCACACATGAATGCACATACATTTGCACACATCCAGAGATAAACTAACCCCAAACAATCCACATTCCAAGAAATCCAGACGTGGCTCTGATTGCACACACATGTGATTATGCGCAGAGGTCCACCCTACCAGCCAACCTCAGATCTCCACGCAGGCACACATGAATGCACATACATTTGCACACATCCAGAGATAAACTCACCCCAAACAATCCACATTCCAAGAAATCCAGACGTGGCTCTGATTGCACACACATGTGATTATGCGCAGAGGTCCACCCTACCAGCCAACCTCAGATCTCCACGCAGGCACACATGAATGGACATACATTTGCACACATCCAGAGATAAACTAACCCCAAACAATCCACATTCCAAGAAATCCAGACGTGGCTCTGATTGCACACACATGTGATTATACGCAGAGGTCCACCCTACCAGCCAACCTCAGATCTCCACGCAGGCACACATGAATGCACATACATTTGCACACATCCAGAGATAAACTAAACCCAAACAATCCACATTCCAAGAAATCCAGACGTGGCTCTGATTGCACACACATGTGATTATGCGCAGAGGTCCACCCTACCAGCCAACCTCAGATCTCCACACAGGCACACATGAATGCACATACATTTGCACACATCCAGAGATAAACTCACCCCAAACAATCCACATTCCAAGAAATCCAGACGTGGCTCTGATTGCACACACATGTGATTATGCGCAGAGGTCCACCCTACCACCCAACCCCAGATCTCCACGCAGGCACACATGAATGCACATACATTTGCACACATCCAGAGATAAACTAACCCCAAACAATCCACATTCCAAGAAATCCAGACGTGGCTCTGATTGCACACACATGTGATTATGCGCAGAGGTCCACCCTACCAGCCAACCTCAGATCTCCACGCAGGCACACATGAATGCACATACATTTGCACACATCCAGAGATAAACTCACCCCAAACAATCCACATTCCAAGAAATCCAGACGTGGCTCTGATTGCACACACATGTGATTATGCGCAGAGGTCCACCCTACCAGCCAACCTCAGATCTCCACGCAGGCACACATGAATGCACATACATTTGCACACATCCAGAGATAAACTCACCCCAAACAATCCACATTCCAAGAAATCCAGACATGGCTCTGATTGCACACACATGTGATTATGCGCAGAGGTCCACCCTACCAGCCAACCTCAGATCTCCACGCAGACACACATGAATGCACATAAACTCACCCCAAACAATCCACATTCCAAGAAATCCAGACATGGCTCTGATTGCACACACATGTGATTATGCGCAGAGGTCCACCCTACCAGCCAACCTCAGATCTCCACGCAGGCACACATGAATGCACATACATTTGCACACATCCAGAGATAAACTCACCCCAAACAATCCACATTCCAAGAAATCCAGACGTGGCTCTGATTGCACACACATGTGATTATGCGCAGAGGTCCACCCTACCACCCAACCCCAGATCTCCACGCAGGCACACATGAATGCACATACATTTGCACACATCCAGAGATAAACTAACCCCAAACAATCCACATTCCAAGGAATCCAGACGTGGCTCTGATTGCACACACATGTGATTATGCGCAGAGATCCACCCTACCAGCCAACCTCAGATCTCCACGCAGGCACACATGAATGCACATACATTTGCACACATCCAGAGATAAACTAACCCCAAACAATCCACATTCCAAGAAATCCAGACGTGGCTCTGATTGCACACACATGTGATTATGCGCAGAGGTCCACCCTACCAGCCAACCTCAGATCTCCACGCAGGCACACATGAATGCACATACATTTGCACACATCCAGAGATAAACTCACCCCAAACAATCCACATTCCAAGAAATCCAGACGTGGCTCTGATTGCACACACATGTGATTATGCGCAGAGGTCCACCCTACCAGCCAACCTCAGATCTCCACGCAGGCACACATGAATGCACATACATTTAAACTCACCCCAAACAATCCACATTCCAAGAAATCCAGACGTGGCTCTGATTGCACACACATGTGATTATGCGCAGAGGTCCACCCTACCAGCCAACCTCAGATCTCCACGCAGGCACACATGAATGCACATACATTGGCACACATCCAGAGATAAACTCACCCCAAACAATCCACATTCCAAGAAATCCAGACGTGGCTCTGATTGCACACACATGTGATTATGCGCAGAGGTCCACCCTACCAGCCAACCTCAGATCTCCACGCAGGCACACATGAATGCACATACATTTGCACACATCCAGAGATAAACTCACCCCAAACAATCCACATTCCAAGAAATCCAGACGTGGCTCTGATTGCACACACATGTGATTATGCGCAGAGGTCCACCCTACCACCCAACCCCAGATCTCCACGCAGGCACACATGAATGCACATACATTTGCACACATCCAGAGATAAACTAACCCCAAACAATCCACATTCCAAGGAATCCAGACGTGGCTCTGATTGCACACACATGTGATTATGCGCAGAGATCCACCCTACCAGCCAACCTCAGATCTCCACGCAGGCACACATGAATGCACATACATTTAAACTCACCCCAAACAATCCACATTCCAAGAAATCCAGACGTGGCTCTGATTGCACACACATGTGATTATGCGCAGAGGTCCACCCTACCAGCCAACCTCAGATCTCCACGCAGGCACACATGAATGGACATACATTTGCACACATCCAGAGATAAACTAACCCCAAACAATCCACATTCCAAGAAATCCAGACGTGGCTCTGATTGCACACACATGTGATTATACGCAGAGGTCCACCCTACCAGCCAACCTCAGATCTCCACGCAGGCACACATGAATGCACATACATTTGCACACATCCAGAGATAAACTAAACCCAAACAATCCACATTCCAAGAAATCCAGACGTGGCTCTGATTGCACACACATGTGATTATGCGCAGAGGTCCACCCTACCAGCCAACCTCAGATCTCCACACAGGCACACATGAATGCACATACATTTGCACACATCCAGAGATAAACTCACCCCAAACAATCCACATTCCAAGAAATCCAGACGTGGCTCTGATTGCACACACATGTGATTATGCGCAGAGGTCCACCCTACCACCCAACCCCAGATCTCCACGCAGGCACACATGAATGCACATACATTTGCACACATCCAGAGATAAACTAACCCCAAACAATCCACATTCCAAGAAATCCAGACGTGGCTCTGATTGCACACACATGTGATTATGCGCAGAGGTCCACCCTACCAGCCAACCTCAGATCTCCACGCAGGCACACATGAATGCACATACATTTGCACACATCCAGAGATAAACTCACCCCAAACAATCCACATTCCAAGAAATCCAGACGTGGCTCTGATTGCACACACATGTGATTATGCGCAGAGGTCCACCCTACCAGCCAACCTCAGATCTCCACGCAGGCACACATGAATGCACATACATTTGCACACATCCAGAGATAAACTCACCCCAAACAATCCACATTCCAAGAAATCCAGACATGGCTCTGATTGCACACACATGTGATTATGCGCAGAGGTCCACCCTACCAGCCAACCTCAGATCTCCACGCAGACACACATGAATGCACATAAACTCACCCCAAACAATCCACATTCCAAGAAATCCAGACATGGCTCTGATTGCACACACATGTGATTATGCGCAGAGGTCCACCCTACCAGCCAACCTCAGATCTCCACACAGGCACACATGAATGCACATACATTTGCACACATCCAGAGATAAACTCACCCCAAACAATCCACATTCCAAGAAATCCAGACGTGGCTCTGATTGCACACACATGTGATTATGCGCAGAGGTCCACCCTACCAGCCAACCTCAGATCTCCACGCAGGCACACATGAATGCACATACATTTGCACACATCCAGAGATAAACTCACCCCAAACAATCCACATTCCAAGAAATCCAGACGTGGCTCTGATTGCACACACATGCGATTATGCGCAGAGGTCCACCCTACCAGCCAACCTCAGATCTCCACGCAGGCACACATGAATGCACATACATTTGCACACATCCAGAGATAAACTCACCCCAAACAATCCACATTCCAAGAAATCCAGACATGGCTCTGATTGCACACACATGTGATTATGCGCAGAGGTCCACCCTACCAGCCAACCTCAGATCTCCACGCAGGCACACATGAATGCACATACATTTGCACACATCCAGAGATAAACTCACCCCAAACAATCCACATTCCAAGAAATCCAGACATGGCTCTGATTGCACACACATGTGATTATGCGCAGAGGTCCACCCTACCAGCCAACCTCAGATCTCCACGCAGGCACACATGAATGCACATAAACTCACCCCAAACAATCCACATTCCAAGAAATCCAGACGTGGCTCTGACTGCACACACATGTGATTATGCGCAGAGGTCCACCCTACCACCCAACCCCAGATCTCCACGCAGGCACACATGAATGCACATACATTTGCACACATCCAGAGATAAACTAACCCCAAACAATCCACATTCCAAGGAATCCAGACGTGGCTCTGATTGCACACACATGTGATTATGCGCAGAGATCCACCCTACCAGCCAACCTCAGATCTCCACGCAGGCGCACATGAATGCACATACATTTGCACACATCCAGAGATAAACTAACCCCAAACAATCCACATTCCAAGAAATCCAGACGTGGCTCTGATTGCACACACATGTGATTATGCGCAGAGGTCCACCCTACCAGCCAACCTCAGATCTCCACGCAGGCACACATGAATGCACATACATTTGCACACATCCAGAGATAAACTCACCCCAAACAATCCACATTCCAAGAAATCCAGACGTGGCTCTGATTGCACACACATGTGATTATGCGCAGAGGTCCACCCTACCAGCCAACCTCAGATCTCCACGCAGGCACACATGAATGGACATACATTTGCACACATCCAGAGATAAACTAACCCCAAACAATCCACATTCCAAGAAATCCAGACGTGGCTCTGATTGCACACACATGTGATTATACGCAGAGGTCCACCCTACCAGCCAACCTCAGATCTCCACGCAGGCACACATGAATGCACATACATTTGCACACATCCAGAGATAAACTAAACCCAAACAATCCACATTCCAAGAAATCCAGACGTGGCTCTGATTGCACACACATGTGATTATGCGCAGAGGTCCACCCTACCAGCCAACCTCAGATCTCCACACAGGCACACATGAATGCACATACATTTGCACACATCCAGAGATAAACTCACCCCAAACAATCCACATTCCAAGAAATCCAGACGTGGCTCTGATTGCACACACATGTGATTATGCGCAGAGGTCCACCCTACCACCCAACCCCAGATCTCCACGCAGGCACACATGAATGCACATACATTTGCACACATCCAGAGATAAACTAACCCCAAACAATCCACATTCCAAGAAATCCAGACGTGGCTCTGATTGCACACACATGTGATTATGCGCAGAGGTCCACCCTACCAGCCAACCTCAGATCTCCACGCAGGCACACATGAATGCACATACATTTGCACACATCCAGAGATAAACTCACCCCAAACAATCCACATTCCAAGAAATCCAGACATGGCTCTGATTGCACACACATGTGATTATGCGCAGAGGTCCACCCTACCAGCCAACCTCAGATCTCCACGCAGGCACACATGAATGCACATACATTTGCACACATCCAGAGATAAACTCACCCCAAACAATCCACATTCCAAGAAATCCAGACGTGGCTCTGATTGCACACACATGTGATTATGCGCAGAGGTCCACCCTACCAGCCAACCTCAGATCTCCACGCAGGCACACATGAATGCACATAAACTCACCCCAAACAATCCACATTCCAAGAAATCCAGACGTGGCTCTGACTGCACACACATGTGATTATGCGCAGAGGTCCACCCTACCACCCAACCCCAGATCTCCACGCAGGCACACATGAATGCACATACATTTGCACACATCCAGAGATAAACTAACCCCAAACAATCCACATTCCAAGGAATCCAGACGTGGCTCTGATTGCACACACATGTGATTATGCGCAGAGATCCACCCTACCAGCCAACCTCAGATCTCCACGCAGGCACACATGAATGCACATACATTTGCACACATCCAGAGATAAACTAACCCCAAACAATCCACATTCCAAGAAATCCAGACGTGGCTCTGATTGCACACACATGTGATTATGCGCAGAGGTCCACCCTACCAGCCAACCTCAGATCTCCACGCAGGCACACATGAATGCACATACATTTGCACACATCCAGAGATAAACTCACCCCAAACAATCCACATTCCAAGAAATCCAGACGTGGCTCTGATTGCACACACATGTGATTATGCGCAGAGGTCCACCCTACCAGCCAACCTCAGATCTCCACGCAGGCACACATGAATGGACATACATTTGCACACATCCAGAGATAAACTAACCCCAAACAATCCACATTCCAAGAAATCCAGACGTGGCTCTGATTGCACACACATGTGATTATACGCAGAGGTCCACCCTACCAGCCAACCTCAGATCTCCACGCAGGCACACATGAATGCACATACATTTGCACACATCCAGAGATAAACTAAACCCAAACAATCCACATTCCAAGAAATCCAGACGTGGCTCTGATTGCACACACATGTGATTATGCGCAGAGGTCCACCCTACCAGCCAACCTCAGATCTCCACACAGGCACACATGAATGCACATACATTTGCACACATCCAGAGATAAACTCACCCCAAACAATCCACATTCCAAGAAATCCAGACGTGGCTCTGATTGCACACACATGTGATTATGCGCAGAGGTCCACCCTACCACCCAACCCCAGATCTCCACGCAGGCACACATGAATGCACATACATTTGCACACATCCAGAGATAAACTAACCCCAAACAATCCACATTCCAAGAAATCCAGACGTGGCTCTGATTGCACACACATGTGATTATGCGCAGAGGTCCACCCTACCAGCCAACCTCAGATCTCCACGCAGGCACACATGAATGCACATACATTTGCACACATCCAGAGATAAACTCACCCCAAACAATCCACATTCCAAGAAATCCAGACGTGGCTCTGACTGCACACACATGTGATTATGCGCAGAGGTCCACCCTACCAGCCAACCTCAGATCTCCACGCAGGCACACATGAATGCACATAAACTCACCCCAAACAATCCACATTCCAAGAAATCCAGACGTGGCTCTGACTGCACACACATGTGATTATGCGCAGAGGTCCACCCTACCAGCCAACCTCAGATCTCCACGCAGGCACACATGAATGCACATACATTTGCACACATCCAGAGATAAACTAACCCCAAACAATCCACATTCCAAGAAATCCAGACATGGCTTTGATTGCACACACATGTGATTATGCGCAGAGGTCCACCCAACCAGCCAACCTCAGATCTCCACGCAGGCACACATGAATGCACATACATTTGCACACATCCAGAGATAAACTAACCCCAAACAATCCACATTCCAAGAAATCCAGACGTGGCTCTGATTGCACACACATGTGATTATACGCAGAGGTCCACCCTACCAGCCAACCTCAGATCTCCACGCAGGCACACATGAATGCACATACATTTGCACACATCCAGAGATAAACTAACCCCAAACAATCCACATTCCAAGAAATCCAGACGTGGCTCTGATTGCACACACATGTGATTATGCGCAGAGGTCCACCCTACCAGCCAACCTCAGATCTCCACGCAGGCACACATGAATGCACATACATTTGCACACATCCAGAGATAAACTCACCCCAAACAATCCACATTCCAAGAAATCCAGACATGGCTCTGATTGCACACACATGTGATTATGCGCAGAGGTCCACCCTACCAGCCAACCTCAGATCTCCACGCAGGCACACATGAATGCACATACATTTGCACACATCCAGAGATAAACTCACCCCAAACAATCCACATTCCAAGAAATCCAGACGTGGCTCTGATTGCACACACATGTGATTATGCGCAGAGGTCCACCCTACCAGCCAACCTCAGATCTCCACGCAGGCACACATGAATGCACATACATGTGCACACATCCAGAGATAAACTCACCCCAAACAATCCACATTCCAAGAAATCCAGACGTGGCTCTGATTGCACACACATGTGATTATGCGCAGAGGTCCACCCTACCAGCCAACCTCAGATCTCCACGCAGGCACACATGAATGCACATACATTTGCACACATCCAGAGATAAACTCACCCCAAACAATCCACATTCCAAGAAATCCAGACATGGCTCTGATTGCACACACATGTGATTATGCGCAGAGGTCCACCCTACCAGCCAACCTCAGATCTCCACGCAGGCACACATGAATGCACATAAACTCACCCCAAACAATCCACATTCCAAGAAATCCAGACGTGGCTCTGACTGCACACACATGTGATTATGCGCAGAGGTCCACCCTACCAGCCAACCTCAGATCTCCACGCAGGCACACATGAATGCACATAAACTCACCCCAAACAATCCACATTCCAAGAAATCCAGACGTGGCTCTGACTGCACACACATGTGATTATGCGCAGAGGTCCACCCTACCAGCCAACCTCAGATCTCCACGCAGGCACACATGAATGCACATACATTTGCACACATCCAGAGATAAACTAACCCCAAACAATCCACATTCCAAGGAATCCAGACGTGGCTCTGATTGCACACACATGTGATTATGCGCAGAGATCCACCCTACCAGCCAACCTCAGATCTCCACGCAGGCACACATGAATGCACATACATTTGCACACATCCAGAGATAAACTAACCCCAAACAATCCACATTCCAAGAAATCCAGACGTGGCTCTGATTGCACACACATGTGATTATGCGCAGAGGTCCACCCTACCAGCCAACCTCAGATCTCCACGCAGGCACACATGAATGCACATACATTTGCACACATCCAGAGATAAACTCACCCCAAACAATCCACATTCCAAGAAATCCAGACGTGGCTCTGATTGCACACACATGTGATTATGCGCAGAGGTCCACCCTACCAGCCAACCTCAGATCTCCACGCAGGCACACATGAATGCACATACATTTGCACACATCCAGAGATAAACTAACCCCAAACAATCCACATTCCAAGAAATCCAGACGTGGCTCTGATTGCACACACATGCGATTATGCGCAGAGGTCCACCCTACCAGCCAACCTCAGATCTCCACGCAGGCACACATGAATGCACATACATTTGCACACATCCAGAGATAAACTCACCCCAAACAATCCACATTCCAAGAAATCCAGACATGGCTCTGATTGCACACACATGTGATTATGCGCAGAGGTCCACCCTACCAGCCAACCTCAGATCTCCACGCAGGCACACATGAATGCACATACATTTGCACACATCCAGAGATAAACTCACCCCAAACAATCCACATTCCAAGAAATCCAGACATGGCTCTGATTGCACACACATGTGATTATGCGCAGAGGTCCACCCTACCAGCCAACCTCAGATCTCCACGCAGGCACACATGAATGCACATACATTTGCACACATCCAGAGATAAACTAACCCCAAACAATCCACATTCCAAGAAATCCAGACGTGGCTCTGATTGCACACACATGTGATTATACGCAGAGGTCCACCCTACCAGCCAACCTCAGATCTCCACGCAGGCACACATGAATGCACATACATTTGCACACATCCAGAGATAAACTAACCCCAAACAATCCACATTCCAAGAAATCCAGACGTGGCTCTGATTGCACACACATGTGATTATGCGCAGAGGTCTACCCCACCAGCCAACCTCAGATCTCCACGCAGGCACACATGAATGCACATAAACTCACCCCAAACAATCCACATTCCAAGAAATCCAGACGTGGCTCTGACTGCACACACATGTGATTATGCGCAGAGGTCCACCCTACCAGCCAACCTCAGATCTCCACGCAGGCACACATGAATGCACATACATTTGCACACATCCAGAGATAAACTAACCCCAAACAATCCACATTCCAAGAAATCCAGACATGGCTTTGATTGCACACACATGTGATTATGCGCAGAGGTCCACCCAACCAGCCAACCTCAGATCTCCACGCAGGCACACATGAATGCACATACATTTGCACACATCCAGAGATAAACTAACCCCAAACAATCCACATTCCAAGAAATCCAGACGTGGCTCTGATTGCACACACATGTGATTATGCGCAGAGGTCCACCCTACCAGCCAACCTCAGATCTCCACGCAGGCACACATGAATGCACATAAACTCACCCCAAACAATCCACATTCCAAGAAATCCAGACGTGGCTCTGACTGCACACACATGTGATTATGCGCAGAGGTCCACCCTACCAGCCAACCTCAGATCTCCACGCAGGCACACATGAATGCACATACATTTGCACACATCCAGAGATAAACTAACCCCAAACAATCCACATTCCAAGAAATCCAGACGTGGCTCTGATTGCACACACATGTGATTATACGCAGAGGTCCACCCTACCAGCCAACCTCAGATCTCCACGCAGGCACACATGAATGCACATACATTTGCACACATCCAGAGATAAACTCACCCCAAACAATCCACATTCCAAGAAATCCAGACGTGGCTCTGATTGCACACACATGTGATTATGCGCAGAGGTCCACCCTACCAGCCAACCTCAGATCTCCACGCAGGCACACATGAATGCACATACATTTGCACACATCCAGAGATAAACTCACCCCAAACAATCCACATTCCAAGAAATCCAGACGTGGCTCTGATTGCACACACATGTGATTATGCGCAGAGGTCCACCCTACCAGCCAACCTCAGATCTCCACGCAGGCACACATGAATGCACATACATTTGCACACATCCAGAGATAAACTCACCCCAAACAATCCACATTCCAAGAAATCCAGACATGGCTCTGATTGCACACACATGTGATTATGCGCAGAGGTCCACCCTACCAGCCAACCTCAGATCTCCACGCAGGCACACATGAATGCACATAAACTCACCCCAAACAATCCACATTCCAAGAAATCCAGACGTGGCTCTGACTGCACACACATGTGATTATGCGCAGAGGTCCACCCTACCAGCCAACCTCAGATCTCCACGCAGGCACACATGAATGCACATACATTTGCACACATCCAGAGATAAACTAACCCCAAACAATCCACATTCCAAGAAATCCAGACGTGGCTCTGATTGCACACACATGTGATTATACGCAGAGGTCCACCCTACCAGCCAACCTCAGATCTCCACGCAGGCACACATGAATGCACATACATTTGCACACATCCAGAGATAAACTAACCCCAAACAATCCACATTCCAAGAAATCCAGACGTGGCTCTGATTGCACACACATGTGATTATGCGCAGAGGTCCACCCTACCAGCCAACCTCAGATCTCCACGCAGGCACACATGAATGCACATACATTTGCGCACATCCAGAGATAAACTAACCCCAAACAATCCACATTCCAAGAAATCCAGACGTGGCTCTGATTGCACACACATGCGATTATGCGCAGAGGTCCACCCTACCAGCCAACCTCAGATCTCCACGCAGGCACACATGAATGCACATACATTTGCACACATCCAGAGATAAACTCACCCCAAACAATCCACATTCCAAGAAATCCAGACGTGGCTCTGATTGCACACACATGTGATTATGCGCAGAGGTCCACCCTACCAGCCAACCTCAGATCTCCACGCAGGCACACATGAATGCACATACATTTGCACACATCCAGAGATAAACTCACCCCAAACAATCCACATTCCAAGAAATCCAGACATGGCTCTGATTGCACACACATGTGATTATGCGCAGAGGTCCACCCTACCAGCCAACCTCAGATCTCCACGCAGGCACACATGAATGCACATAAACTCACCCCAAACAATCCACATTCCAAGAAATCCAGACGTGGCTCTGACTGCACACACATGTGATTATGCGCAGAGGTCCACCCTACCAGCCAACCTCAGATCTCCACGCAGGCACACATGAATGCACATACATTTGCACACATCCAGAGATAAACTAACCCCAAACAATCCACATTCCAAGAAATCCAGACGTGGCTCTGATTGCACACACATGTGATTATACGCAGAGGTCCACCCTACCAGCCAACCTCAGATCTCCACGCAGGCACACATGAATGCACATACATTTGCACACATCCAGAGATAAACTAACCCCAAACAATCCACATTCCAAGAAATCCAGACGTGGCTCTGATTGCACACACATGTGATTATGCGCAGAGGTCCACCCTACCAGCCAACCTCAGATCTCCACGCAGGCACACATGAATGCACATACATTTGCGCACATCCAGAGATAAACTAACCCCAAACAATCCACATTCCAAGAAATCCAGACGTGGCTCTGATTGCACACACATGCGATTATGCGCAGAGGTCCACCCTACCAGCCAACCTCAGATCTCCACGCAGGCACACATGAATGCACATACATTTGCACACATCCAGAGATAAACTCACCCCAAACAATCCACATTCCAAGAAATCCAGACATGGCTCTGATTGCACACACATGTGATTATGCGCAGAGGTCCACCCTACCAGCCAACCTCAGATCTCCACGCAGGCACACATGAATGCACATACATTTGCACACATCCAGAGATAAACTAACCCCAAACAATCCACATTCCAAGAAATCCAGACGTGGCTCTGATTGCACACACATGCGATTATGCGCAGAGGTCCACCCTACCAGCCAACCTCAGATCTCCACGCAGGCACACATGAATGCACATACATTTGCACACATCCAGAGATAAACTCACCCCAAACAATCCACATTCCAAGAAATCCAGACATGGCTCTGATTGCACACACATGTGATTATGCGCAGAGGTCCACCCTACCAGCCAACCTCAGATCTCCACGCAGGCACACATGAATGCACATACATTTGCACACATCCAGAGATAAACTCACCCCAAACAATCCACATTCCAAGAAATCCAGACGTGGCTCTGATTGCACACACATGTGATTATGCGCAGAGGTCCACCCTACCAGCCAACCTCAGATCTCCACGCAGGCACACATGAATGCACATACATTTGCACACATCCAGAGATAAACTAACCCCAAACAATCCACATTCCAAGAAATCCAGACGTGGCTCTGATTGCACACACATGTGATTATGCGCAGAGGTCCACCCTACCAGCCAACCTCAGATCTCCACGCAGGCACACATGAATGCACATACATTTGCACACATCCAGAGATAAACTCACCCCAAACAATCCACATTCCAAGAAATCCAGACATGGCTCTGATTGCACACACATGTGATTATGCGCAGAGGTCCACCCTACCAGCCAACCTCAGATCTCCACGCAGGCACACATGAATGCACATACATTGGCACACATCCAGAGATAAACTCACCCCAAACAATCCACATTCCAAGAAATCCAGACGTGGCTCTGATTGCACACACATGTGATTATGCGCAGAGGTCCACCCTACCAGCCAACCTCAGATCTCCACGCAGGCACACATGAATGCACATACATTTGCACACATCCAGAGATAAACTCACCCCAAACAATCCACATTCCAAGAAATCCAGACGTGGCTCTGATTGCACACACATGTGATTATGCGCAGAGGTCCACCCTACCACCCAACCCCAGATCTCCACGCAGGCACACATGAATGCACATACATTTGCACACATCCAGAGATAAACTAACCCCAAACAATCCACATTCCAAGGAATCCAGACGTGGCTCTGATTGCACACACATGTGATTATGCGCAGAGATCCACCCTACCAGCCAACCTCAGATCTCCACGCAGGCACACATGAATGCACATACATTTGCACACATCCAGAGATAAACTAACCCCAAACAATCCACATTCCAAGAAATCCAGACGTGGCTCTGATTGCACACACATGTGATTATGCGCAGAGGTCCACCCTACCAGCCAACCTCAGATCTCCACGCAGGCACACATGAATGCACATACATTTGCACACATCCAGAGATAAACTCACCCCAAACAATCCACATTCCAAGAAATCCAGACGTGGCTCTGATTGCACACACATGTGATTATGCGCAGAGGTCCACCCTACCAGCCAACCTCAGATCTCCACGCAGGCACACATGAATGCACATACATTTAAACTCACCCCAAACAATCCACATTCCAAGAAATCCAGACGTGGCTCTGATTGCACACACATGTGATTATGCGCAGAGGTCCACCCTACCAGCCAACCTCAGATCTCCACGCAGGCACACATGAATGGACATACATTTGCACACATCCAGAGATAAACTAACCCCAAACAATCCACATTCCAAGAAATCCAGACGTGGCTCTGATTGCACACACATGTGATTATACGCAGAGGTCCACCCTACCAGCCAACCTCAGATCTCCACGCAGGCACACATGAATGCACATACATTTGCACACATCCAGAGATAAACTAAACCCAAACAATCCACATTCCAAGAAATCCAGACGTGGCTCTGATTGCACACACATGTGATTATGCGCAGAGGTCCACCCTACCAGCCAACCTCAGATCTCCACACAGGCACACATGAATGCACATACATTTGCACACATCCAGAGATAAACTCACCCCAAACAATCCACATTCCAAGAAATCCAGACGTGGCTCTGATTGCACACACATGTGATTATGCGCAGAGGTCCACCCTACCACCCAACCCCAGATCTCCACGCAGGCACACATGAATGCACATACATTTGCACACATCCAGAGATAAACTAACCCCAAACAATCCACATTCCAAGAAATCCAGACGTGGCTCTGATTGCACACACATGTGATTATGCGCAGAGGTCCACCCTACCAGCCAACCTCAGATCTCCACGCAGGCACACATGAATGCACATACATTTGCACACATCCAGAGATAAACTCACCCCAAACAATCCACATTCCAAGAAATCCAGACGTGGCTCTGATTGCACACACATGTGATTATGCGCAGAGGTCCACCCTACCAGCCAACCTCAGATCTCCACGCAGGCACACATGAATGCACATACATTTGCACACATCCAGAGATAAACTCACCCCAAACAATCCACATTCCAAGAAATCCAGACATGGCTCTGATTGCACACACATGTGATTATGCGCAGAGGTCCACCCTACCAGCCAACCTCAGATATCCACGCAGACACACATGAATGCACATAAACTCACCCCAAACAATCCACATTCCAAGAAATCCAGACATGGCTCTGATTGCACACACATGTGATTATGCGCAGAGGTCCACCCTACCAGCCAACCTCAGATCTCCACGCAGGCACACATGAATGCACATACATTTGCACACATCCAGAGATAAACTCACCCCAAACAATCCACATTCCAAGAAATCCAGACGTGGCTCTGATTGCACACACATGCGATTATGCGCAGAGGTCCACCCTACCAGCCAACCTCAGATCTCCACGCAGGCACACATGAATGCACATACATTTGCACACATCCAGAGATAAACTCACCCCAAACAATCCACATTCCAAGAAATCCAGACATGGCTCTGATTGCACACACATGTGATTATGCGCAGAGGTCCACCCTACCAGCCAACCTCAGATCTCCACGCAGGCACACATGAATGCACATACATTTGCACACATCCAGAGATAAACTCACCCCAAACAATCCACATTCCAAGAAATCCAGACATGGCTCTGATTGCACACACATGTGATTATGCGCAGAGGTCCACCCTACCAGCCAACCTCAGATCTCCACGCAGGCACACATGAATGCACATACATTTGCACACATCCAGAGATAAACTAACCCCAAACAATCCACATTCCAAGAAATCCAGACGTGGCTCTGATTGCACACACATGTGATTATACGCAGAGGTCCACCCTACCAGCCAACCTCAGATCTCCACGCAGGCACACATGAATGCACATACATTTGCACACATCCAGAGATAAACTAACCCCAAACAATCCACATTCCAAGAAATCCAGACGTGGCTCTGATTGCACACACATGTGATTATGCGCAGAGGTCCACCCTACCAGCCAACCTCAGATCTCCACGCAGGCACACATGAATGCACATAAACTCACCCCAAACAATCCACATTCCAAGAAATCCAGACGTGGCTCTGACTGCACACACATGTGATTATGCGCAGAGGTCCACCCTACCAGCCAACCTCAGATCTCCACGCAGGCACACATGAATGCACATACATTTGCACACATCCAGAGATAAACTAACCCCAAACAATCCACATTCCAAGAAATCCAGACATGGCTTTGATTGCACACACATGTGATTATGCGCAGAGGTCCACCCAACCAGCCAACCTCAGATCTCCACGCAGGCACACATGAATGCACATACATTTGCACACATCCAGAGATAAACTAACCCCAAACAATCCACATTCCAAGAAATCCAGACGTGGCTCTGATTGCACACACATGTGATTATACGCAGAGGTCCACCCTACCAGCCAACCTCAGATCTCCACGCAGGCACACATGAATGCACATACATTTGCACACATCCAGAGATAAACTAACCCCAAACAATCCACATTCCAAGAAATCCAGACGTGGCTCTGATTGCACACACATGTGATTATGCGCAGAGGTCCACCCTACCAGCCAACCTCAGATCTCCACGCAGGCACACATGAATGCACATACATTTGCACACATCCAGAGATAAACTCACCCCAAACAATCCACATTCCAAGAAATCCAGACATGGCTCTGATTGCACACACATGTGATTATGCGCAGAGGTCCACCCTACCAGCCAACCTCAGATCTCCACGCAGGCACACATGAATGCACATACATTTGCACACATCCAGAGATAAACTCACCCCAAACAATCCACATTCCAAGAAATCCAGACGTGGCTCTGATTGCACACACATGTGATTATGCGCAGAGGTCCACCCTACCAGCCAACCTCAGATCTCCACGCAGGCACACATGAATGCACATACATTTGCACACATCCAGAGATAAACTCACCCCAAACAATCCACATTCCAAGAAATCCAGACGTGGCTCTGATTGCACACACATGTGATTATGCGCAGAGGTCCACCCTACCAGCCAACCTCAGATCTCCACGCAGGCACACATGAATGCACATACATTTGCACACATCCAGAGATAAACTCACCCCAAACAATCCACATTCCAAGAAATCCAGACATGGCTCTGATTGCACACACATGTGATTATGCGCAGAGGTCCACCCTACCAGCCAACCTCAGATCTCCACGCAGGCACACATGAATGCACATAAACTCACCCCAAACAATCCACATTCCAAGAAATCCAGACGTGGCTCTGACTGCACACACATGTGATTATGCGCAGAGGTCCACCCTACCAGCCAACCTCAGATCTCCACGCAGGCACACATGAATGCACATAAACTCACCCCAAACAATCCACATTCCAAGAAATCCAGACGTGGCTCTGACTGCACACACATGTGATTATGCGCAGAGGTCCACCCTACCAGCCAACCTCAGATCTCCACGCAGGCACACATGAATGCACATACATTTGCACACATCCAGAGATAAACTAACCCCAAACAATCCACATTCCAAGGAATCCAGACGTGGCTCTGATTGCACACACATGTGATTATGCGCAGAGATCCACCCTACCAGCCAACCTCAGATCTCCACGCAGGCACACATGAATGCACATACATTTGCACACATCCAGAGATAAACTAACCCCAAACAATCCACATTCCAAGAAATCCAGACGTGGCTCTGATTGCACACACATGTGATTATGCGCAGAGGTCCACCCTACCAGCCAACCTCAGATCTCCACGCAGGCACACATGAATGCACATACATTTGCACACATCCAGAGATAAACTCACCCCAAACAATCCACATTCCAAGAAATCCAGACGTGGCTCTGATTGCACACACATGTGATTATGCGCAGAGGTCCACCCTACCAGCCAACCTCAGATCTCCACGCAGGCACACATGAATGCACATACATTTGCACACATCCAGAGATAAACTAACCCCAAACAATCCACATTCCAAGAAATCCAGACGTGGCTCTGATTGCACACACATGCGATTATGCGCAGAGGTCCACCCTACCAGCCAACCTCAGATCTCCACGCAGGCACACATGAATGCACATACATTTGCACACATCCAGAGATAAACTCACCCCAAACAATCCACATTCCAAGAAATCCAGACATGGCTCTGATTGCACACACATGTGATTATGCGCAGAGGTCCACCCTACCAGCCAACCTCAGATCTCCACGCAGGCACACATGAATGCACATACATTTGCACACATCCAGAGATAAACTCACCCCAAACAATCCACATTCCAAGAAATCCAGACATGGCTCTGATTGCACACACATGTGATTATGCGCAGAGGTCCACCCTACCAGCCAACCTCAGATCTCCACGCAGGCACACATGAATGCACATACATTTGCACACATCCAGAGATAAACTAACCCCAAACAATCCACATTCCAAGAAATCCAGACGTGGCTCTGATTGCACACACATGTGATTATACGCAGAGGTCCACCCTACCAGCCAACCTCAGATCTCCACGCAGGCACACATGAATGCACATACATTTGCACACATCCAGAGATAAACTAACCCCAAACAATCCACATTCCAAGAAATCCAGACGTGGCTCTGATTGCACACACATGTGATTATGCGCAGAGGTCTACCCTACCAGCCAACCTCAGATCTCCACGCAGGCACACATGAATGCACATAAACTCACCCCAAACAATCCACATTCCAAGAAATCCAGACGTGGCTCTGACTGCACACACATGTGATTATGCGCAGAGGTCCACCCTACCAGCCAACCTCAGATCTCCACGCAGGCACACATGAATGCACATACATTTGCACACATCCAGAGATAAACTAACCCCAAACAATCCACATTCCAAGAAATCCAGACATGGCTTTGATTGCACACACATGTGATTATGCGCAGAGGTCCACCCAACCAGCCAACCTCAGATCTCCACGCAGGCACACATGAATGCACATACATTTGCACACATCCAGAGATAAACTAACCCCAAACAATCCACATTCCAAGAAATCCAGACGTGGCTCTGATTGCACACACATGTGATTATGCGCAGAGGTCCACCCTACCAGCCAACCTCAGATCTCCACGCAGGCACACATGAATGCACATAAACTCACCCCAAACAATCCACATTCCAAGAAATCCAGACGTGGCTCTGACTGCACACACATGTGATTATGCGCAGAGGTCCACCCTACCAGCCAACCTCAGATCTCCACGCAGGCACACATGAATGCACATACATTTGCACACATCCAGAGATAAACTAACCCCAAACAATCCACATTCCAAGAAATCCAGACGTGGCTCTGATTGCACACACATGTGATTATACGCAGAGGTCCACCCTACCAGCCAACCTCAGATCTCCACGCAGGCACACATGAATGCACATACATTTGCACACATCCAGAGATAAACTCACCCCAAACAATCCACATTCCAAGAAATCCAGACGTGGCTCTGATTGCACACACATGTGATTATGCGCAGAGGTCCACCCTACCAGCCAACCTCAGATCTCCACGCAGGCACACATGAATGCACATACATTTGCACACATCCAGAGATAAACTCACCCCAAACAATCCACATTCCAAGAAATCCAGACGTGGCTCTGATTGCACACACATGTGATTATGCGCAGAGGTCCACCCTACCAGCCAACCTCAGATCTCCACGCAGGCACACATGAATGCACATACATTTGCACACATCCAGAGATAAACTCACCCCAAACAATCCACATTCCAAGAAATCCAGACATGGCTCTGATTGCACACACATGTGATTATGCGCAGAGGTCCACCCTACCAGCCAACCTCAGATCTCCACGCAGGCACACATGAATGCACATAAACTCACCCCAAACAATCCACATTCCAAGAAATCCAGACGTGGCTCTGACTGCACACACATGTGATTATGCGCAGAGGTCCACCCTACCAGCCAACCTCAGATCTCCACGCAGGCACACATGAATGCACATACATTTGCACACATCCAGAGATAAACTAACCCCAAACAATCCACATTCCAAGAAATCCAGACGTGGCTCTGATTGCACACACATGTGATTATACGCAGAGGTCCACCCTACCAGCCAACCTCAGATCTCCACGCAGGCACACATGAATGCACATACATTTGCACACATCCAGAGATAAACTAACCCCAAACAATCCACATTCCAAGAAATCCAGACGTGGCTCTGATTGCACACACATGTGATTATGCGCAGAGGTCCACCCTACCAGCCAACCTCAGATCTCCACGCAGGCACACATGAATGCACATACATTTGCGCACATCCAGAGATAAACTAACCCCAAACAATCCACATTCCAAGAAATCCAGACGTGGCTCTGATTGCACACACATGCGATTATGCGCAGAGGTCCACCCTACCAGCCAACCTCAGATCTCCACGCAGGCACACATGAATGCACATACATTTGCACACATCCAGAGATAAACTCACCCCAAACAATCCACATTCCAAGAAATCCAGACATGGCTCTGATTGCACACACATGTGATTATGCGCAGAGGTCCACCCTACCAGCCAACCTCAGATCTCCACGCAGGCACACATGAATGCACATACATTTGCACACATCCAGAGATAAACTAACCCCAAACAATCCACATTCCAAGAAATCCAGACGTGGCTCTGATTGCACACACATGCGATTATGCGCAGAGGTCCACCCTACCAGCCAACCTCAGATCTCCACGCAGGCACACATGAATGCACATACATTTGCACACATCCAGAGATAAACTCACCCCAAACAATCCACATTCCAAGAAATCCAGACATGGCTCTGATTGCACACACATGTGATTATGCGCAGAGGTCCACCCTACCAGCCAACCTCAGATCTCCACGCAGGCACACATGAATGCACATACATTTGCACACATCCAGAGATAAACTCACCCCAAACAATCCACATTCCAAGAAATCCAGACGTGGCTCTGATTGCACACACATGTGATTATGCGCAGAGGTCCACCCTACCAGCCAACCTCAGATCTCCACGCAGGCACACATGAATGCACATACATTTGCACACATCCAGAGATAAACTAACCCCAAACAATCCACATTCCAAGAAATCCAGACGTGGCTCTGATTGCACACACATGTGATTATGCGCAGAGGTCCACCCTACCAGCCAACCTCAGATCTCCACGCAGGCACACATGAATGCACATACATTTGCACACATCCAGAGATAAACTCACCCCAAACAATCCACATTCCAAGAAATCCAGACATGGCTCTGATTGCACACACATGTGATTATGCGCAGAGGTCCACCCTACCAGCCAACCTCAGATCTCCACGCAGGCACACATGAATGCACATACATTTGCACACATCCAGAGATAAACTAACCCCAAACAATCCACATTCCAAGAAATCCAGACGTGGCTCTGATTGCACACACATGCGATTATGCGCAGAGGTCCACCCTACCAGCCAACCTCAGATCTCCACGCAGGCACACATGAATGCACATACATTTGCACACATCCAGAGATAAACTCACCCCAAACAATCCACATTCCAAGAAATCCAGACGTGGCTCTGATTGCACACACATGTGATTATGCGCAGAGGTCCACCCTACCAGCCAACCTCAGATCTCCATGCAGGCACACATGAATGCACATACATTTGCACACATCCAGAGATAAACTAACCCCAAACAATCCACATTCCAAGAAATCCAGACGTGGCTCTGATTGCACACACATGTGATTATGCGCAGAGGTCCACCCTACCAGCCAACCTCAGATCTCCACGCAGGCACACATGAATGCACATACATTGGCACACATCCAGAGATAAACTCACCCCAAACAATCCACATTCCAAGAAATCCAGACGTGGCTCTGATTGCACACACATGTGATTATGCGCAGAGGTCCACCCTACCAGCCAACCTCAGATCTCCACACAGGCACACATGAATGCACATACATTTGCACACATCCAGAGATAAACTCACCCCAAACAATCCACATTCCAAGAAATCCAGACGTGGCTCTGATTGCACACACATGTGATTATGCGCAGAGGTCCACCCTACCACCCAACCCCAGATCTCCACGCAGGCACACATGAATGCACATACATTTGCACACATCCAGAGATAAACTCACCCCAAACAATCCACATTCCAAGAAATCCAGACGTGGCTCTGATTGCACACACATGTGATTATGCGCAGAGGTCCACCCTACCAGCCAACCTCAGATCTCCACGCAGGCACACATGAATGCACATACATTTGCACACATCCAGAGATAAACTAACCCCAAACAATCCACATTCCAAGAAATCCAGACGTGGCTCTGATTGCACACACATGCGATTATGCGCAGAGGTCCACCCTACCAGCCAACCTCAGATCTCCACGCAGGCACACATGAATGCACATACATTTGCACACATCCAGAGATAAACTCACCCCAAACAATCCACATTCCAAGAAATCCAGACATGGCTCTGATTGCACACACATGTGATTATGCGCAGAGGTCCACCCTACCAGCCAACCTCAGATCTCCACGCAGGCACACATGAATGCACATACATTTGCACACATCCAGAGATAAACTCACCCCAAACAATCCACATTCCAAGAAATCCAGACATGGCTCTGATTGCACACACATGTGATTATGCGCAGAGGTCCACCCTACCAGCCAACCTCAGATCTCCACGCAGGCACACATGAATGCACATACATTTGCACACATCCAGAGATAAACTAACCCCAAACAATCCACATTCCAAGAAATCCAGACGTGGCTCTGATTGCACACACATGTGATTATACGCAGAGGTCCACCCTACCAGCCAACCTCAGATCTCCACGCAGGCACACATGAATGCACATAAACTCACCCCAAACAATCCACATTCCAAGAAATCCAGACGTGGCTCTGACTGCACACACATGTGATTATGCGCAGAGGTCCACCCTACCAGCCAACCTCAGATCTCCACGCAGGCACACATGAATGCACATACATTTGCACACATCCAGAGATAAACTAACCCCAAACAATCCACATTCCAAGAAATCCAGACATGGCTTTGATTGCACACACATGTGATTATGCGCAGAGGTCCACCCAACCAGCCAACCTCAGATCTCCACGCAGGCACACATGAATGCACATACATTTGCACACATCCAGAGATAAACTAACCCCAAACAATCCACATTCCAAGAAATCCAGACGTGGCTCTGATTGCACACACATGTGATTATGCGCAGAGGTCCACCCTACCAGCCAACCTCAGATCTCCACGCAGGCACACATGAATGCACATAAACTCACCCCAAACAATCCACATTCCAAGAAATCCAGACGTGGCTCTGATTGCACACACATGTGATTATGCGCAGAGGTCCACCCTACCACCCAACCCCAGATCTCCACGCAGGCACACATGAATGCACATACATTTGCACACATCCAGAGATAAACTCACCCCAAACAATCCACATTCCAAGAAATCCAGACGTGGCTCTGATTGCACACACATGTGATTATGCGCAGAGGTCCACCCTACCAGCCAACCTCAGATCTCCATGCAGGCACACATGAATGCACATACATTTGCACACATCCAGAGATAAACTAACCCCAAACAATCCACATTCCAAGAAATCCAGACGTGGCTCTGATTGCACACACATGTGATTATGCGCAGAGGTCCACCCTACCAGCCAACCTCAGATCTCCACGCAGGCACACATGAATGCACATACATTGGCACACATCCAGAGATAAACTCACCCCAAACAATCCACATTCCAAGAAATCCAGACGTGGCTCTGATTGCACACACATGTGATTATGCGCAGAGGTCCACCCTACCAGCCAACCTCAGATCTCCACACAGGCACACATGAATGCACATACATTTGCACACATCCAGAGATAAACTCACCCCAAACAATCCACATTCCAAGAAATCCAGACGTGGCTCTGATTGCACACACATGTGATTATGCGCAGAGGTCCACCCTACCACCCAACCCCAGATCTCCACGCAGGCACACATGAATGCACATACATTTGCACACATCCAGAGATAAACTAACCCCAAACAATCCACATTCCAAGGAATCCAGACGTGGCTCTGATTGCACACACATGTGATTATGCGCAGAGGTCCACCCTACCAGCCAACCTCAGATCTCCACGCAGGCACACATGAATGCACATACATTTGCACACATCCAGAGATAAACTCACCCCAAACAATCCACATTCCAAGAAATCCAGACGTGGCTCTGATTGCACACACATGTGATTATGCGCAGAGGTCCACCCTACCACCCAACCCCAGATCTCCACGCAGGCACACATGAATGCACATACATTTGCACACATCCAGAGATAAACTAACCCCAAACAATCCACATTCCAAGGAATCCAGACGTGGCTCTGATTGCACACACATGTGATTATGCGCAGAGATCCACCCTACCAGCCAACCTCAGATCTCCACGCAGGCACACATGAATGCACATACATTTGCACACATCCAGAGATAAACTAACCCCAAACAATCCACATTCCAAGAAATCCAGACGTGGCTCTGATTGCACACACATGTGATTATGCGCAGAGGTCCACCCTACCAGCCAACCTCAGATCTCCACGCAGGCACACATGAATGCACATACATTTGCACACATCCAGAGATAAACTCACCCCAAACAATCCACATTCCAAGAAATCCAGACGTGGCTCTGATTGCACACACATGTGATTATGCGCAGAGGTCCACCCTACCAGCCAACCTCAGATCTCCACGCAGGCACACATGAATGGACATACATTTGCACACATCCAGAGATAAACTAACCCCAAACAATCCACATTCCAAGAAATCCAGACGTGGCTCTGATTGCACACACATGTGATTATACGCAGAGGTCCACCCTACCAGCCAACCTCAGATCTCCACGCAGGCACACATGAATGCACATACATTTGCACACATCCAGAGATAAACTAACCCCAAACAATCCACATTCCAAGAAATCCAGACGTGGCTCTGATTGCACACACATGTGATTATGCGCAGAGGTCCACCCTACCAGCCAACCTCAGATCTCCACGCAGGCACACATGAATGCACATACATTTGCACACATCCAGAGATAAACTCACCCCAAACAATCCACATTCCAAGAAATCCAGACGTGGCTCTGATCGCACACACATGTGATTATGCGCAGAGGTCCACCCTACCAGCCAACCTCAGATCTCCACACAGGCACACATGAATGCACATACATTTGCACACATCCAGAGATAAACTCACCCCAAACAATCCACATTCCAAGAAATCCAGACGTGGCTCTGATTGCACACACATGTGATTATGCGCAGAGGTCCACCCTACCACCCAACCCCAGATCTCCACGCAGGCACACATGAATGCACATACATTTGCACACATCCAGAGATAAACTAACCCCAAACAATCCACATTCCAAGAAATCCAGACGTGGCTCTGATTGCACACACATGTGATTATGCGCAGAGGTCCACCCTACCAGCCAACCTCAGATCTCCACGCAGGCACACATGAATGCACATACATTTGCACACATCCAGAGATAAACTCACCCCAAACAATCCACATTCCAAGAAATCCAGACGTGGCTCTGATTGCACACACATGTGATTATGCGCAGAGGTCCACCCTACCAGCCAACCTCAGATCTCCACGCAGGCACACATGAATGCACATACATTTGCACACATCCAGAGATAAACTCACCCCAAACAATCCACATTCCAAGAAATCCAGACATGGCTCTGATTGCACACACATGTGATTATGCGCAGAGGTCCACCCTACCAGCCAACCTCAGATCTCCACGCAGACACACATGAATGCACATAAACTCACCCCAAACAATCCACATTCCAAGAAATCCAGACATGGCTCTGATTGCACACACATGTGATTATGCGCAGAGGTCCACCCTACCAGCCAACCTCAGATCTCCACGCAGGCACACATGAATGCACATACATTTGCACACATCCAGAGATAAACTCACCCCAAACAATCCACATTCCAAGGAATCCAGACGTGGCTCTGATTGCACACACATGTGATTATGCGCAGAGGTCCACCCTACCACCCAACCCCAGATCTCCACGCAGGCACACATGAATGCACATACATTTGCACACATCCAGAGATAAACTAACCCCAAACAATCCACATTCCAAGGAATCCAGACGTGGCTCTGATTGCACACACATGTGATTATGCGCAGAGATCCACCCTACCAGCCAACCTCAGATCTCCACGCAGGCACACATGAATGCACATACATTTGCACACATCCAGAGATAAACTAACCCCAAACAATCCACATTCCAAGAAATCCAGACGTGGCTCTGATTGCACACACATGTGATTATGCGCAGAGGTCCACCCTACCAGCCAACCTCAGATCTCCACGCAGGCACACATGAATGCACATACATTTGCACACATCCAGAGATAAACTAACCCCAAACAATCCACATTCCAAGAAATCCAGACGTGGCTCTGATTGCACACACATGTGATTATGCGCAGAGGTCCACCCTACCAGCCAACCTCAGATCTCCACGCAGGCACACATGAATGCACATACATTGGCACACATCCAGAGATAAACTCACCCCAAACAATCCACATTCCAAGAAATCCAGACGTGGCTCTGATTGCACACACATGTGATTATGCGCAGAGGTCCACCCTACCAGCCAACCTCAGATCTCCACGCAGGCACACATGAATGCACATACATTTGCACACATCCAGAGATAAACTCACCCCAAACAATCCACATTCCAAGAAATCCAGACGTGGCTCTGATTGCACACACATGTGATTATGCGCAGAGGTCCACCCTACCACCCAACCCCAGATCTCCACGCAGGCACACATGAATGCACATACATTTGCACACATCCAGAGATAAACTAACCCCAAACAATCCACATTCCAAGAAATCCAGACGTGGCTCTGATTGCACACACATGTGATTATGCGCAGAGGTCCACCCTACCAGCCAACCTCAGATCTCCACGCAGGCACACATGAATGCACATACATTTGCACACATCCAGAGATAAACTCACCCCAAACAATCCACATTCCAAGAAATCCAGACGTGGCTCTGATTGCACACACATGTGATTATGCGCAGAGGTCCACCCTACCAGCCAACCTCAGATCTCCACGCAGGCACACATGAATGCACATACATTTGCACACATCCAGAGATAAACTCACCCCAAACAATCCACATTCCAAGAAATCCAGACGTGGCTCTGATTGCACACACATGTGATTATGCGCAGAGGTCCACCCTACCAGCCAACCTCAGATCTCCACGCAGGCACACATGAATGGACATACATTTGCACACATCCAGAGATAAACTAACCCCAAACAATCCACATTCCAAGAAATCCAGACGTGGCTCTGATTGCACACACATGTGATTATACGCAGAGGTCCACCCTACCAGCCAACCTCAGATCTCCACGCAGGCACACATGAATGCACATACATTTGCACACATCCAGAGATAAACTAACCCCAAACAATCCACATTCCAAGAAATCCAGACGTGGCTCTGATTGCACACACATGTGATTATGCGCAGAGGTCCACCCTACCAGCCAACCTCAGATCTCCACGCAGGCACACATGAATGCACATACATTTGCACACATCCAGAGATAATCTCACCCCAAACAATCCACATTCCAAGAAATCCAGACGTGGCTCTGATCGCACACACATGTGATTATGCGCAGAGGTCCACCCTACCAGCCAACCTCAGATCTCCACACAGGCACACATGAATGCACATACATTTGCACACATCCAGAGATAAACTCACCCCAAACAGTCCACATTCCAAGAAATCCAGACGTGGCTCTGATTGCACACACATGTGATTATGCGCAGAGGTCCACCCTACCACCCAACCCCAGATCTCCACGCAGGCACACATGAATGCACATACATTTGCACACATCCAGAGATAAACTAACCCCAAACAATCCACATTCCAAGAAATCCAGACGTGGCTCTGATTGCACACACATGTGATTATGCGCAGAGGTCCACCCTACCAGCCAACCTCAGATCTCCACGCAGGCACACATGAATGCACATACATTTGCACACATCCAGAGATAAACTCACCCCAAACAATCCACATTCCAAGAAATCCAGACGTGGCTCTGATTGCACACACATGTGATTATGCGCAGAGGTCCACCCTACCAGCCAACCTCAGATCTCCACGCAGGCACACATGAATGCACATACATTTGCACACATCCAGAGATAAACTCACCCCAAACAATCCACATTCCAAGAAATCCAGACATGGCTCTGATTGCACACACATGTGATTATGCGCAGAGGTCCACCCTACCAGCCAACCTCAGATCTCCACGCAGACACACATGAATGCACATAAACTCACCCCAAACAATCCACATTCCAAGAAATCCAGACATGGCTCTGATTGCACACACATGTGATTATGCGCAGAGGTCCACCCTACCAGCCAACCTCAGATCTCCACGCAGGCACACATGAATGCACATACATTTGCACACATCCAGAGATAAACTCACCCCAAACAATCCACATTCCAAGAAATCCAGACATGGCTCTGATTGCACACACATGTGATTATGCGCAGAGGTCCACCCTACCAGCCAACCTCAGATCTCCACGCAGACACACATGAATGCACATAAACTCACCCCAAACAATCCACATTCCAAGAAATCCAGACATGGCTCTGATTGCACACACATGTGATTATGCGCAGAGGTCCACCCTACCAGCCAACCTCAGATCTCCACACAGGCACACATGAATGCACATACATTTGCACACATCCAGAGATAAACTCACCCCAAACAATCCACATTCCAAGAAATCCAGACGTGGCTCTGATTGCACACACATGTGATTATGCGCAGAGGTCCACCCTACCAGCCAACCTCAGATCTCCACGCAGGCACACATGAATGCACATACATTTGCACACATCCAGAGATAAACTAACCCCAAACAATCCACATTCCAAGAAATCCAGACGTGGCTCTGATTGCACACACATGCGATTATGCGCAGAGGTCCACCCTACCAGCCAACCTCAGATCTCCACGCAGGCACACATGAATGCACATACATTTGCACACATCCAGAGATAAACTCACCCCAAACAATCCACATTCCAAGAAATCCAGACATGGCTCTGATTGCACACACATGTGATTATGCGCAGAGGTCCACCCTACCAGCCAACCTCAGATCTCCACGCAGGCACACATGAATGCACATACATTTGCACACATCCAGAGATAAACTCACCCCAAACAATCCACATTCCAAGAAATCCAGACATGGCTCTGATTGCACACACATGTGATTATGCGCAGAGGTCCACCCTACCAGCCAACCTCAGATCTCCACGCAGGCACACATGAATGCACATACATTTGCACACATCCAGAGATAAACTAACCCCAAACAATCCACATTCCAAGAAATCCAGACGTGGCTCTGATTGCACACACATGTGATTATACGCAGAGGTCCACCCTACCAGCCAACCTCAGATCTCCACGCAGGCACACATGAATGCACATACATTTGCACACATCCAGAGATAAACTAACCCCAAACAATCCACATTCCAAGAAATCCAGACGTGGCTCTGATTGCACACACATGTGATTATGCGCAGAGGTCCACCCTACCAGCCAACCTCAGATCTCCACGCAGGCACACATGAATGCACATACATTTGCACACATCCAGAGATAAACTAACCCCAAACAATCCACATTCCAAGAAATCCAGACGTGGCTCTGATTGCACACACATGTGATTATACGCAGAGGTCCACCCTACCAGCCAACCTCAGATCTCCACGCAGGCACACATGAATGCACATACATTTGCACACATCCAGAGATAAACTCACCCCAAACAATCCACATTCCAAGAAATCCAGACATGGCTCTGATTGCACACACATGTGATTATGCGCAGAGGTCCACCCTACCAGCCAACCTCAGATCTCCACGCAGGCACACATGAATGCACATACATTTGCACACATCCAGAGATAAACTCACCCCAAACAATCCACATTCCAAGAAATCCAGACGTGGCTCTGATTGCACACACATGTGATTATGCGCAGAGGTCCACCCTACCAGCCAACCTCAGATCTCCACGCAGGCACACATGAATGCACATACATTTGCACACATCCAGAGATAAACTCACCCCAAACAATCCACATTCCAAGAAATCCAGACGTGGCTCTGATTGCACACACATGTGATTATGCGCAGAGGTCCACCCTACCAGCCAACCTCAGATCTCCACGCAGGCACACATGAATGCACATACATTTGCACACATCCAGAGATAAACTCACCCCAAACAATCCACATTCCAAGAAATCCAGACATGGCTCTGATTGCACACACATGTGATTATGCGCAGAGGTCCACCCTACCAGCCAACCTCAGATCTCCACGCAGGCACACATGAATGCACATAAACTCACCCCAAACAATCCACATTCCAAGAAATCCAGACGTGGCTCTGACTGCACACACATGTGATTATGCGCAGAGGTCCACCCTACCAGCCAACCTCAGATCTCCACGCAGGCACACATGAATGCACATACATTTGCACACATCCAGAGATAAACTAACCCCAAACAATCCACATTCCAAGAAATCCAGACGTGGCTCTGATTGCACACACATGTGATTATACGCAGAGGTCCACCCTACCAGCCAACCTCAGATCTCCACGCAGGCACACATGAATGCACATACATTTGCACACATCCAGAGATAAACTAACCCCAAACAATCCACATTCCAAGAAATCCAGACGTGGCTCTGATTGCACACACATGTGATTATGCGCAGAGGTCCACCCTACCAGCCAACCTCAGATCTCCACGCAGGCACACATGAATGCACATACATTTGCGCACATCCAGAGATAAACTAACCCCAAACAATCCACATTCCAAGAAATCCAGACGTGGCTCTGATTGCACACACATGCGATTATGCGCAGAGGTCCACCCTACCAGCCAACCTCAGATCTCCACGCAGGCACACATGAATGCACATACATTTGCACACATCCAGAGATAAACTCACCCCAAACAATCCACATTCCAAGAAATCCAGACATGGCTCTGATTGCACACACATGTGATTATGCGCAGAGGTCCACCCTACCAGCCAACCTCAGATCTCCACGCAGGCACACATGAATGCACATACATTTGCACACATCCAGAGATAAACTCACCCCAAACAATCCACATTCCAAGAAATCCAGACGTGGCTCTGATTGCACACACATGTGATTATGCGCAGAGGTCCACCCTACCACCCAACCCCAGATCTCTACGCAGGCACACATGAATGCACATACATTTGCACACATCCAGAGATAAACTAACCCCAAACAATCCACATTCCAAGAAATCCAGACGTGGCTCTGATTGCACACACATGCGATTATGCGCAGAGGTCCACCCTACCAGCCAACCTCAGATCTCCACGCAGGCACACATGAATGCACATACATTTGCACACATCCAGAGATAAACTCACCCCAAACAATCCACATTCCAAGAAATCCAGACATGGCTCTGATTGCACACACATGTGATTATGCGCAGAGGTCCACCCTACCAGCCAACCTCAGATCTCCACGCAGGCACACATGAATGCACATACATTTGCACACATCCAGAGATAAACTCACCCCAAACAATCCACATTCCAAGAAATCCAGACGTGGCTCTGATTGCACACACATGTGATTATGCGCAGAGGTCCACCCTACCAGCCAACCTCAGATCTCCACGCAGGCACACATGAATGCACATACATTTGCACACATCCAGAGATAAACTAACCCCAAACAATCCACATTCCAAGAAATCCAGACGTGGCTCTGATTGCACACACATGTGATTATGCGCAGAGGTCCACCCTACCAGCCAACCTCAGATCTCCACGCAGGCACACATGAATGCACATACATTTGCACACATCCAGAGATAAACTCACCCCAAACAATCCACATTCCAAGAAATCCAGACATGGCTCTGATTGCACACACATGTGATTATGCGCAGAGGTCCACCCTACCAGCCAACCTCAGATCTCCACGCAAGCACACATGAATGCACATACATTTGCACACATCCAGAGATAAACTAACCCCAAACAATCCACATTCCAAGAAATCCAGACGTGGCTCTGATTGCACACACATGCGATTATGCGCAGAGGTCCACCCTACCAGCCAACCTCAGATCTCCACGCAGGCACACATGAATGCACATACATTTGCACACATCCAGAGATAAACTCACCCCAAACAATCCACATTCCAAGAAATCCAGACGTGGCTCTGATTGCACACACATGTGATTATGCGCAGAGGTCCACCCTACCAGCCAACCTCAGATCTCCACGCAGGCACACATGAATGCACATACATTTGCACACATCCAGAGATAAACTAACCCCAAACAATCCACATTCCAAGAAATCCAGACGTGGCTCTGATTGCACACACATGTGATTATGCGCAGAGGTCCACCCTACCAGCCAACCTCAGATCTCCACGCAGGCACACATGAATGCACATACATTGGCACACATCCAGAGATAAACTCACCCCAAACAATCCACATTCCAAGAAATCCAGACGTGGCTCTGATTGCACACACATGTGATTATGCGCAGAGGTCCACCCTACCAGCCAACCTCAGATCTCCACACAGGCACACATGAATGCACATACATTTGCACACATCCAGAGATAAACTCACCCCAAACAATCCACATTCCAAGAAATCCAGACGTGGCTCTGATTGCACACACATGTGATTATGCGCAGAGGTCCACCCTACCAGCCAACCCCAGATCTCCACGCAGGCACACATGAATGCACATACATTTGCACACATCCAGAGATAAACTAACCCCAAACAATCCACATTCCAAGAAATCCAGACGTGGCTCTGATTGCACACACATGTGATTATGCGCAGAGGTCCACCCTACCAGCCAACCTCAGATCTCCACGCAGGCACACATGAATGGACATACATTTGCACACATCCAGAGATAAACTAACCCCAAACAATCCACATTCCAAGAAATCCAGACGTGGCTCTGATTGCACACACATGTGATTATACGCAGAGGTCCACCCTACCAGCCAACCTCAGATCTCCACGCAGGCACACATGAATGCACATACATTTGCACACATCCAGAGATAAACTAACCCCAAACAATCCACATTCCAAGAAATCCAGACGTGGCTCTGATTGCACACACATGTGATTATGCGCAGAGGTCCACCCTACCAGCCAACCTCAGATCTCCACGCAGGCACACATGAATGCACATACATTTGCACACATCCAGAGATAAACTCACCCCAAACAATCCACATTCCAAGAAATCCAGACGTGGCTCTGATCGCACACACATGTGATTATGCGCAGAGGTCCACCCTACCAGCCAACCTCAGATCTCCACACAGGCACACATGAATGCACATACATTTGCACACATCCAGAGATAAACTCACCCCAAACAATCCACATTCCAAGAAATCCAGACGTGGCTCTGATTGCACACACATGTGATTATGCGCAGAGGTCCACCCTACCACCCAACCCCAGATCTCCACGCAGGCACACATGAATGCACATACATTTGCACACATCCAGAGATAAACTAACCCCAAACAATCCACATTCCAAGAAATCCAGACGTGGCTCTGATTGCACACACATGTGATTATGCGCAGAGGTCCACCCTACCAGCCAACCTCAGATCTCCACGCAGGCACACATGAATGCACATACATTTGCACACATCCAGAGATAAACTCACCCCAAACAATCCACATTCCAAGAAATCCAGACGTGGCTCTGATTGCACACACATGTGATTATGCGCAGAGGTCCACCCTACCAGCCAACCTCAGATCTCCACGCAGGCACACATGAATGCACATACATTTGCACACATCCAGAGATAAACTCACCCCAAACAATCCACATTCCAAGAAATCCAGACATGGCTCTGATTGCACACACATGTGATTATGCGCAGAGGTCCACCCTACCAGCCAACCTCAGATCTCCACGCAGACACACATGAATGCACATAAACTCACCCCAAACAATCCACATTCCAAGAAATCCAGACATGGCTCTGATTGCACACACATGTGATTATGCGCAGAGGTCCACCCTACCAGCCAACCTCAGATCTCCACACAGGCACACATGAATGCACATACATTTGCACACATCCAGAGATAAACTCACCCCAAACAATCCTCATTCCAAGAAATCCAGACGTGGATCTGATTGCACACACATGTGATTATGCGCAGAGGTCCACCCTACCAGCCAACCTCAGATCTCCACGCAGGCACACATGAATGCACATACATTTGCACACATCCAGAGATAAACTAACCCCAAACAATCCACATTCCAAGAAATCCAGACATGGATCTGATTGCACACACATGTGATTATGCACAGAGGTCCACCCTACCAGCCAACCTCAGATCTCCACGCAGGCACACATGAATGCACATACATTTGCACACATCCAGAGATAAACTAACCCCAAACAATCCACATTCCAAAAAATCCAGACGTGGCTCTGATTGCACACACATGTGATTATGCGCAGAGGTCCACCCTACCAGCCAACCTCAGATCTCCACACAGGCACACATGAATGCACATACATTTGCACACATCCAGAGATAAACTAACCCCAAACAATCCACATTCCAAGAAATCCAGACGTGGCTCTGATTGCACACACATGTGATTATGCGCAGAGGTCCACCCTACCAGCCAACCTCAGATCTCCACGCAGGCACACATGAATGCACATACATTTGCACACATCCAGAGATAAACTCACCCCAAACAATCCACATTCCAAGAAATCCAGACGTGGCTCTGATTGCACACACATGTGATTATGCGCAGAGGTCCACCCTACCAGCCAACCTCAGATCTCCACGCAGGCACACATGAATGCACATACATTTGCACACATCCAGAGATAAACTCACCCCAAACAATCCACTTTCCAAGAAATCCAGACGTGGCTCTGATTGCACACACATGTGATTATGCGCAGAGGTCCACCCTACCAGCCAACCTCAGATCTCCACGCAGGCACACATGAATGCACATACATTTGCACACATCCAGAGATAAAATCACACCAAACAATCCACATTCCAAGGAATCCAGACGTGGCTCTGATTGCACACACATGTGATTATGCGCAGAGGTCCACCTTACCAGCCAACCTCAGATCTCCACGCAGGCACACATGAATGCACATACATTTGCACACATCCAGAGATAAACTCACCCCAAACAATCCACATTCCAAGAAATCCAGACGTGGCTCTGATTGCACACACATGTGATTATGCGCAGAGGTCCACCCTACCAGCCAACCTCAGATCTCCACACAGGCACACATGAATGCACATACATTTGCACACATCCAGAGATAAACTAACCCCAAACAATCCACATTCCAAGAAATCCAGACGTGGCTCTGATTGCACACACATGTGATTATGCGCAGAGGTCCACCCTACCAGCCAACCTCAGATCTCCACACAGGCACACATGAATGCACATACATTTGCACACATCCAGAGATAAACTCACCCCAAACAATCCACATTCCAAGAAATCCAGACATGGCTCTGATTGCACACACATGTGATTATGCGCAGAGGTCCACCCTACCAGCCAACCTCAGATCTCCACGCAGGCACACATGAATGCACATACATTTGCACATATCCAGAGATAAACTAACCCCAAACAATCCACATTCCAAGGAATCCAGACATGGCTCTGATTGCACACACATGTGATTATGCGCAGAGGTCCACCCTACCAGCCAACCTCAGATCTCCACGCAGGCACACATGAATGCACATACATTTGCACACATCCAGAGATAAACTAACCCCAAACAATCCACATTCCAAAAAATCCAGACGTGGCTCTGATTGCACACACATGTGATTATGCGCAGAGGTCCACCCTACCAGCCAACCTCAGATCTCCACACAGGCACACATGAATGCACATACATTTGCACACATCCAGAGATAAACTCACCCCAAACAATCCTCATTCCAAGAAATCCAGACGTGGATCTGATTGCACACACATGTGATTATGCGCAGAGGTCCACCCTACCAGCCAACCTCAGATCTCCACGCAGGCACACATGAATGCACATACATTTGCACACATCCAGAGATAAACTAACCCCAAACAATCCACATTCCAAGAAATCCAGACATGGATCTGATTGCACACACATGTGATTATGCACAGAGGTCCACCCTACCAGCCAACCTCAGATCTCCACGCAGGCACACATGAATGCACATACATTTGCACACATCCAGAGATAAACTAACCCCAAACAATCCACATTCCAAAAAATCCAGACGTGGCTCTGATTGCACACACATGTGATTATGCGCAGAGGTCCACCCTACCAGCCAACCTCAGATCTCCACACAGGCACACATGAATGCACATACATTTGCACACATCCAGAGATAAACTAACCCCAAACAATCCACATTCCAAGAAATCCAGACGTGGCTCTGATTGCACACACATGTGATTATGCGCAGAGGTCCACCCTACCAGCCAACCTCAGATCTCCACGCAGGCACACATGAATGCACATACATTTGCACACATCCAGAGATAAACTCACCCCAAACAATCCACATTCCAAGAAATCCAGACGTGGCTCTGATTGCACACACATGTGATTATGCGCAGAGGTCCACCCTACCAGCCAACCTCAGATCTCCACGCAGGCACACATGAATGCACATACATTTGCACACATCCAGAGATAAACTCACCCCAAACAATCCACATTCCAAGAAATCCAGACGTGGCTCTGATTGCACACACATGTGATTATGCGCAGAGGTCCACCCTACCAGCCAACCTCAGATCTCCACGCAGGCACACATGAATGCACATACATTTGCACACATCCAGAGATAAAATCACACCAAACAATCCACATTCCAAGGAATCCAGACGTGGCTCTGATTGCACACACATGTGATTATGCGCAGAGGTCCACCCTACCAGCCAACCTCAGATCTCCACGCAGGCACACATGAATGCACATACATTTGCACACATCCAGAGATAAACTCACCCCAAACAATCCACATTCCAAGAAATCCAGACGTGGCTCTGATTGCACACACATGTGATTATGCGCAGAGGTCCACCCTACCAGCCAACCTCAGATCTCCACACAGGCACACATGAATGCACATACATTTGCACACATCCAGAGATAAACTCACCCCAAACAATCCACATTCCAAGAAATCCAGACGTGGCTCTGATTGCACACACATGTGATTATGCGCAGAGGTCCACCCTACCAGCCAACCTCAGATCTCCACACAGGCACACATGAATGCACATACATTTGCACACATCCAGAGATAAACTAACCCCAAACAATCCACATTCCAAGAAATCCAGACGTGGCTCTGATTGCACACACATGTGATTATGCGCAGAGGTCCACCCTACCAGCCAACCTCAGATCTCCACACAGGCACACATGAATGCACATACATTTGCACACATCCAGAGATAAACTAACCCCAAACAATCCACATTCCAAGAAATCCAGATGTGGCTCTGATTGCACACACATGTGATTATGCGCAGAGGTCCACCCTACCAGCCAACCTCAGATCTCCACACAGGCACACATGAATGCACATACATTTGCACACATCCAGAGATAAACTAACCCCAAACAATCCACATTCCAAAAAATCCAGACGTGGCTCTGATTGCACACACATGTGATTATGCGCAGAGGTCCACCCTACCAGCCAACCTCAGATCTCCACACAGGCACACATGAATGCACATACATTTGCACACATCCAGAGATAAACTCACCCCAAACAATCCTCATTCCAAGAAATCCAGACGTGGATCTGATTGCACACACATGTGATTATGCGCAGAGGTCCACCCTACCAGCCAACCTCAGATCTCCACGCAGGCACACATGAATGCACATACATTTGCACACATCCAGAGATAAACTAACCCCAAACAATCCACATTCCAAGAAATCCAGACGTGGCTCTGATTGCACACACATGTGATTATGCGCAGAGGTCCACCCTACCAGCCAACCTCAGATCTCCACGCAGGCACACATGAATGCACATACATTTGCACACATCCAGAGATAAAATCACACCAAACAATCCACATTCCAAGGAATCCAGACGTGGCTCTGATTGCACACACATGTGATTATGCGCAGAGGTCCACCCTACCAGCCAACCTCAGATCTCCACGCAGGCACACATGAATGCACATACATTTGCACACATCCAGAGATAAACTCACCCCAAACAATCCACATTCCAAGAAATCCAGACGTGGCTCTGATTGCACACACATGTGATTATGCGCAGAGGTCCACCCTACCAGCCAACCTCAGATCTCCACACAGGCACACATGAATGCACATACATTTGCACACATCCAGAGATAAACTAACCCCAAACAATCCACATTCCAAGAAATCCAGACGTGGCTCTGATTGCACACACATGTGATTATGCGCAGAGGTCCACCCTACCAGCCAACCTCAGATCTCCACACAGGCACACATGAATGCACATACATTTGCACACATCCAGAGATAAACTAACCCCAAACAATCCACATTCCAAGAAATCCAGACGTGGCTCTGATTGCACACACATGTGATTATGCGCAGAGGTCCACCCTACCAGCCAACCTCAGATCTCCACACAGGCACACATGAATGCACATACATTTGCACACATCCAGAGATAAGCTCACCCCAAACAATCCACATTCCAAGAAATCCAGACGTGGCTCTGATTGCACACACATGTGATTATGCGCAGAGGTCCACCCTACCAGCCAACCTCAGATCTCCACGCAGACACACATGAATGCACATACATTTGCACACATCCAGAGATAAACTCACCCCAAACAATCCACATTCCAAGAAATCCAGACATGGCTCTGATTGCACACACATGTGATTATGCGCAGAGGTCCACCCTACCAGCCAACCTCAGATCTCCACGCAGGCACACATGAATGCACATACATTTGCACACATCCAGAGATAAACTCACCCCAAACAATCCACATTCCAAGAAATCCAGACATGGCTCTGATTGCACACACATGTGATTATGCGCAGAGGTCCACCCTACCAGCCAACCTCAGATCTCCACACAGGCACACATGAATGCACATACATTTGCACACATCCAGAGATAAACTAACCCCAAACAATCCACATTCCAAGAAATCCAGACGTGGCTCTGATTGCACACACATGTGATTATGCGCAGAGGTCCACCCTACCAGCCAACCTCAGATCTCCACACAGGCACACATAATTGCACATACATTTGCACACATCCAGAGATAAACTCACCCCAAACAATCCACATTCCAAGAAATCCAGACGTGGCTCTGATTGCACACACATGTGATTATGCGCAGAGGTCCACCCTACCAGCCAACCTCAGATCTCCACACAGGCACACATGAATGCACATACATTTGCACACATCCAGAGATAAACTCACCCCAAACAATCCACATTCCAAGAAATCCAGACATGGCTCTGATTGCACACACATGTGATTATGCGCAGAGGTCCACCCTA
The DNA here is from genome assembly GCF_963969265.1 of Rhamphochromis sp. 'chilingali'. Lineage (NCBI taxonomy): Eukaryota > Metazoa > Chordata > Actinopteri > Cichliformes > Cichlidae > Rhamphochromis > Rhamphochromis sp. 'chilingali'. Next base: position 2,260,358 of record NC_137943.1, on the reverse strand, counting down.
CCAGCCAACCTCAGATCTCCACGCAGGCACACATGAATGCACATACATTTGCACACATCCAGAGATAAACTCACCCCAAACAATCCACATTCCAAGAAATCCAGACATGGCTCTGATTGCACACACATGTGATTATGCGCAGAGGTCCACTCTACCAGCCAACCTCAGATCTCCACGCAGGCACACATGAATGCACATACATTTGCACACATCCAGAGATAAACTAACCCCAAACAATCCACATTCCAAGAAATCCAGACGTGGCTCTGATTGCACACACATGTGATTATGCGCAGAGGTCCACCCTACCAGCCAACCTCAGATCTCCACACAGGCACACATGAATGCACATACATTTGCACACATCCAGAGATAAACTCACCCCAAACAATCCACATTCCAAGAAATCCAGACGTGGATCTGATTGCACACACATGTGATTATGCGCAGAGGTCCACCCTACCAGCCAACCTCAGATCTCCACGCAGGCACACATGAATGCACATACATTTGCACACATCCAGAGATAAACTCACCCCAAACAATCCACATTCCAAGAAATCCAGACATGGCTCTGATTGCACACACATGTGATTATGCGCAGAGGTCCACCCTACCAGCCAACCTCAGATCTCCACGCAGGCACACATGAATGCACATACATTTGCACACATCCAGAGATAAACTCACCCCAAACAATCCACATTCCAAGAAATCCAGACATGGCTCTGATTGCACACACATGTGATTATGCGCAGAGGTCCACCCTACCAGCCAACCTCAGATCTCCACGCAGGCACACATGAATGCACATACATTTGCACACATCCAGAGATAAACTAACCCCAAACAATCCACATTCCAAGAAATCCAGACGTGGCTCTGATTGCACACACATGTGATTATGCGCAGAGGTCCACCCTACCAGCCAACCTCAGATCTCCACACAGGCACACATAAATGCACATACATTTGCACACATCCAGAGATAAACTCACCCCAAACAATCCACATTCCAAGAAATCCAGACGTGGATCTGATTGCACACACATGTGATTATGCGCAGAGGTCCACCCTACCAGCCAACCTCAGATCTCCACGCAGGCACACATGAATGCACATACATTTGCACACATCCAGAGATAAACTAACCCCAAACAATCCACATTCCAAAAAATCCAGACGTGGCTCTGATTGCACACACATGCGATTATGCGCAGAGGTCCACCCTACCAGCCAACCTCAGATCTCCACACAGGCACACATGAATGCACATACATTTGCACACATCCAGAGATAAACTCACCCCAAACAATCCACATTCCAAGAAATCCAGACATGGCTCTGATTGCACACACATGTGATTATGCGCAGAGGTCCACCCTACCAGCCAACCCCAGATCTCCACGCAGGCACACATGAATGCACATACATTTGCACACATCCAGAGATAAACTAACCCCAAACAATCCACATTCCAAGGAATCCAGACGTGGCTCTGATTGCACACACATGTGATTATGCGCAGAGGTCCACCCTACCAGCCAACCTCAGATCTCCACGCAGGCACACATGAATGCACATACATTTGCACACATCCAGAGATAAACTAACCCCAAACAATCCACATTCCAAGGAATCCAGACGTGGCTCTGATTGCACACACATGTGATTATGCGCAGAGGTCCACCCTAACAGCCAACCTCAGATCTCCACGCAGGCACACATGAATGCACATACATTTGCACACATCCAGAGATAAACTAACCCCAAACAATCCACATTCCAAGGAATCCAGACATGGCTCTGATTGCACACACATGTGATTATGCGCAGAGGTCCACCCTACCAGCCAACCTCAGATCTCCACGCAGGCACACATGAATGCACATACATTTGCACACATCCAGAGATAAACTAACCCCAAACAATCCACATTCCAAGAAATCCAGACGTGGCTCTGATTGCACACACATGTGATTATGCGCAGAGGTCCACCCTACCAGCCAACCTCAGATCTCCACGCAGGCACACATGAATGCACATACATTTGCACACATCCAGAGATAAACTAACCCCAAACAATCCACATTCCAAGAAATCCAGACGTGGCTCTGATTGCACACACATGTGATTATGCGCAGAGGTCCACCCTACCAGCCAACCTCAGATCTCCACGCAGGCACACATGAATGCACATACATTTGCACACATCCAGAGATAAACTAACCCCAAACAATCCACATTCCAAGAAATCCAGACATGGCTTTGATTGCACACACATGTGATTATGCGCAGAGGTCCACCCTACCAGCCAACCTCAGATCTCCACGCAGGCACACATGAATGCACATACATTTGCACACATCCAGAGATAAACTAACCCCAAACAATCCACATTCCAAGGAATCCAGACGTGGCTCTGATTGCACACACATGTGATTATGCGCAGAGGTCCACCCTAACAGCCAACCTCAGATCTCCACGCAGGCACACATGAATGCACATACATTTGCACACATCCAGAGATAAACTAACCCCAAACAATCCACATTCCAAGGAATCCAGACATGGCTCTGATTGCACACACATGTGATTATGCGCAGAGGTCCACCCTACCAGCCAACCTCAGATCTCCACACAGGCACACATGAATGCACATACATTTGCACACATCCAGAGATAAACTAACCCCAAACAATCCACATTCCAAGAAATCCAGACGTGGCTCTGATTGCACACACATGTGATTATGCGCAGAGGTCCACCCTACCAGCCAACCTCAGATCTCCACACAGGCACACATAATTGCACATACATTTGCACACATCCAGAGATAAACTCACCCCAAACAATCCACATTCCAAGAAATCCAGACGTGGCTCTGATTGCACACACATGTGATTATGCGCAGAGGTCCACCCTACCAGCCAACCTCAGATCTCCACACAGGCACACATGAATGCACATACATTTGCACACATCCAGAGATAAACTCACCCCAAACAATCCACATTCCAAGAAATCCAGACATGGCTCTGATTGCACACACATGTGATTATGCGCAGAGGTCCACCCTACCAGCCAACCTCAGATCTCCACGCAGGCACACATGAATGCACATACATTTGCACACATCCAGAGATAAACTCACCCCAAACAATCCACATTCCAAGAAATCCAGACATGGCTCTGATTGCACACACATGTGATTATGCGCAGAGGTCCACTCTACCAGCCAACCTCAGATCTCCACGCAGGCACACATGAATGCACATACATTTGCACACATCCAGAGATAAACTAACCCCAAACAATCCACATTCCAAGAAATCCAGACGTGGCTCTGATTGCACACACATGTGATTATGCGCAGAGGTCCACCCTACCAGCCAACCTCAGATCTCCACACAGGCACACATGAATGCACATACATTTGCACACATCCAGAGATAAACTCACCCCAAACAATCCACATTCCAAGAAATCCAGACGTGGATCTGATTGCACACACATGTGATTATGCGCAGAGGTCCACCCTACCAGCCAACCTCAGATCTCCACGCAGGCACACATGAATGCACATACATTTGCACACATCCAGAGATAAACTCACCCCAAACAATCCACATTCCAAGAAATCCAGACATGGCTCTGATTGCACACACATGTGATTATGCGCAGAGGTCCACCCTACCAGCCAACCTCAGATCTCCACGCAGGCACACATGAATGCACATACATTTGCACACATCCAGAGATAAACTCACCCCAAACAATCCACATTCCAAGAAATCCAGACATGGCTCTGATTGCACACACATGTGATTATGCGCAGAGGTCCACCCTACCAGCCAACCTCAGATCTCCACGCAGGCACACATGAATGCACATACATTTGCACACATCCAGAGATAAACTAACCCCAAACAATCCACATTCCAAGAAATCCAGACGTGGCTCTGATTGCACACACATGTGATTATGCGCAGAGGTCCACCCTACCAGCCAACCTCAGATCTCCACACAGGCACACATAAATGCACATACATTTGCACACATCCAGAGATAAACTAACCCCAAACAATCCACATTCCAAGGAATCCAGACGTGGCTCTGATTGCACACACATGTGATTATGCGCAGAGGTCCACCCTACCAGCCAACCTCAGATCTCCACGCAGGCACACATGAATGCACATACATTTGCACACATCCAGAGATAAACTAACCCCAAACAATCCACATTCCAAGGAATCCAGACGTGGCTCTGATTGCACACACATGTGATTATGCGCAGAGGTCCACCCTAACAGCCAACCTCAGATCTCCACGCAGGCACACATGAATGCACATACATTTGCACACATCCAGAGATAAACTAACCCCAAACAATCCACATTCCAAGGAATCCAGACATGGCTCTGATTGCACACACATGTGATTATGCGCAGAGGTCCACCCTACCAGCCAACCTCAGATCTCCACGCAGGCACACATGAATGCACATACATTTGCACACATCCAGAGATAAACTAACCCCAAACAATCCACATTCCAAGAAATCCAGACGTGGCTCTGATTGCACACACATGTGATTATGCGCAGAGGTCCACCCTACCAGCCAACCTCAGATCTCCACGCAGGCACACATGAATGCACATACATTTGCACACATCCAGAGATAAACTAACCCCAAACAATCCACATTCCAAGAAATCCAGACATGGCTCTGATTGCACACACATGTGATTATGCGCAGAGGTCCACCCTACCAGCCAACCTCAGATCTCCACGCAGGCACACATGAATGCACATACATTTGCACACATCCAGAGATAAACTAACCCCAAACAATCCACATTCCAAGAAATCCAGACGTGGCTCTGATTGCACACACATGTGATTATGCGCAGAGGTCCACCCTACCAGCCAACCTCAGATCTCCACACAGGCACACATGAATGCACATACATTTGCACACATCCAGAGATAAACTCACCCCAAACAATCCACATTCCAAGAAATCCAGACATGGCTCTGATTGCACACACATGTGATTATGCGCAGAGGTCCACCCTACCAGCCAACCTCAGATCTCCACGCAGGCACACATGAATGCACATACATTTGCACACATCCAGAGATAAACTAATCCCAAACAATCCACATTCCAAGAAATCCAGACGTGGCTCTGATTGCACACACATGTGATTATGCGCAGAGGTCCACCCTACCAGCCAACCTCAGATCTCCACGCAGGCACACATGAATGCACATACATTTGCACACATCCAGAGATAAACTCACCCCAAACAATCCACATTCCAAGAAATCCAGACATGGCTCTGATTGCACACACATGTGATTATGCGCAGAGGTCCACCCTACCAGCCAACCCCAGATCTCCACGCAGGCACACATGAATGCACATACATTTGCACACATCCAGAGATAAACTAACCCCAAACAATCCACATTCCAAGGAATCCAGACGTGGCTCTGATTGCACACACATGTGATTATGCGCAGAGGTCCACCCTACCAGCCAACCTCAGATCTCCACGCAGGCACACATGAATGCACATACATTTGCACACATCCAGAGATAAACTAACCCCAAACAATCCACATTCCAAGGAATCCAGACATGGCTCTGATTGCACACACGTGATTATGCGCAGAGGTCCACCCTACCAGCCAACCTCAGATCTCCACGCAGGCACACATGAATGCACATACATTTGCACACATCCAGAGATAAACTCACCCCAAACAATCCACATTCCAAGAAATCCAGACGTGGCTCTGATTGCACACACATGTGATTATGCGCAGAGGTCCACCCTACCAGCCAACCTCAGATCTCCACGCAGGCACACATGAATGCACATACATTTGCACACATCCAGAGATAAACTAACCCCAAACAATCCACATTCCAAGAAATCCAGACGTGGCTCTGATTGCACACACATGTGATTATGCGCAGAGGTCCACCCTACCAGCCAACCTCAGATCTCCACGCAGGCACACATGAATGCACATACATTTGCACACATCCAGAGATAAACTAACCCCAAACAATCCACATTCCAAGAAATCCAGACGTGGCTCTGATTGCACACACATGTGATTATGCGCAGAGGTCCACCCTACCAGCCAACCTCAGATCTCCACGCAGGCACACATGAATGCACATACATTTGCACACATCCAGAGATAAACTAATCCCAAACAATCCACATTCCAAGAAATCCAGACGTGGCTCTGATTGCACACACATGTGATTATGCGCAGAGGTCCACCCTACCAGCCAACCTCAGATCTCCACGCAGGCACACATGAATGCACATACATTTGCACACATCCAGAGATAAACTAACCCCAAACAATCCACATTCCAAGAAATCCAGACGTGGCTCTGATTGCACACACATGTGATTATGCGCAGAGGTCCACCCTACCAGCCAACCTCTGATCTCCACGCAGGCACACATGAATGCACATACATTTGCACACATCCAGAGATAAACTAACCCCAAACAATCCACATTCCAAGAAATCCAGACGTTGCTCTGATTGCACACACATGTGATTATGCGCAGAGGTCCACCCTACCAGCCAACCTCAGATCTCCACGCAGGCACACATGAATGCACATACATTTGCACACATCCAGAGATAAACTCACCCCAAACAATCCACATTCCAAGAAATCCAGACGTGGCTCTGATTGCACACACATGTGATTATGCGCAGAGGTCCACCCTACCAGCCAACCTCAGATCTCCACGCAGGCACACATGAATGCACATACATTTGCACACATCCAGAGATAAACTAACCCCAAACAATCCACATTCCAAGAAATCCAGACGTGGCTCTGATTGCACACACATGCGATTATGCGCAGAGGTCCACCCTACCAGCCAACCTCAGATCTCCACGCAGGCACACATGAATGCACATACATTTGCACACATCCAGAGATAAACTAACCCCAAACAATCCACATTCCAAGAAATCCAGACGTGGCTCTGATTGCACACACATGTGATTATGCGCAGAGGTCCACCCTACCAGCCAACCTCAGATCTCCACACAGGCACACATAAATGCACATACATTTGCACACATCCAGAGATAAACTCACCCCAAACAATCCACATTCCAAGAAATCCAGACGTGGATCTGATTGCACACACATGTGATTATGCGCAGAGGTCCACCCTACCAGCCAACCTCAGATCTCCACGCAGGCACACATGAATGCACATACATTTGCACACATCCAGAGATAAACTAACCCCAAACAATCCACATTCCAAAAAATCCAGACGTGGCTCTGATTGCACACACATGCGATTATGCGCAGAGGTCCACCCTACCAGCCAACCTCAGATCTCCACACAGGCACACATGAATGCACATACATTTGCACACATCCAGAGATAAACTCACCCCAAACAATCCACATTCCAAGAAATCCAGACATGGCTCTGATTGCACACACATGTGATTATGCGCAGAGGTCCACCCTACCAGCCAACCCCAGATCTCCACGCAGGCACACATGAATGCACATACATTTGCACACATCCAGAGATAAACTAACCCCAAACAATCCACATTCCAAGGAATCCAGACGTGGCTCTGATTGCACACACATGTGATTATGCGCAGAGGTCCACCCTACCAGCCAACCTCAGATCTCCACGCAGGCACACATGAATGCACATACATTTGCACACATCCAGAGATAAACTAACCCCAAACAATCCACATTCCAAGGAATCCAGACGTGGCTCTGATTGCACACACATGTGATTATGCGCAGAGGTCCACCCTACCAGCCAACCTCAGATCTCCACGCAGGCACACATGAATGCACATACATTTGCACACATCCAGAGATAAACTAACCCCAAACAATCCACATTCCAAGGAATCCAGACATGGCTCTGATTGCACACACATGTGATTATGCGCAGAGGTCCACCCTACCAGCCAACCTCAGATCTCCACGCAGGCACACATGAATGCACATACATTTGCACACATCCAGAGATAAACTAACCCCAAACAATCCACATTCCAAGAAATCCAGACGTGGCTCTGATTGCACACACATGTGATTATGCGCAGAGGTCCACCCTACCAGCCAACCTCAGATCTCCACGCAGGCACACATGAATGCACATACATTTGCACACATCCAGAGATAAACTAACCCCAAACAATCCACATTCCAAGGAATCCAGACGTGGCTCTGATTGCACACACATGTGATTATGCGCAGAGGTCCACCCTACCAGCCAACCTCAGATCTCCACGCAGGCACACATGAATGCACATACATTTGCACACATCCAGAGATAAACTAACCCCAAACAATCCACATTCCAAGGAATCCAGACATGGCTCTGATTGCACACACATGTGATTATGTGCAGAGGTCCACCCTACCAGCCAATCTCAGATCTCCACACAGGCACACATGAATGCACATACATTTGCACACATCCAGAGATAAACTAACCCCAAACAATCCACATTCCAAGAAATCCAGACGTGGCTCTGATTGCACACACATGTGATTATGCGCAGAGGTCCACCCTACCAGCCAACCTCAGATCTCCACGCAGGCACACATGAATGCACATACATTTGCACACATCCAGAGATAAACTCACCCCAAACAATCCACATTCCAAGAAATCCAGACGTGGCTCTGATTGCACACACATGTGATTATGCGCAGAGGTCCACCCTACCAGCCAACCTCAGATCTCCACGCAGGCACACATGAATGCACATACATTTGCACACATCCAGAGATAAACTAACCCCAAACAATCCACATTCCAAGAAATCCAGACGTGGCTCTGATTGCACACACATGTGATTATGCGCAGAGGTCCACCCTACCAGCCAACCTCAGATCTCCACGCAGGCACACATGAATGCACATACATTTGCACACATCCAGAGATAAACTAACCCCAAACAATCCACATTCCAAGAAATCCAGACGTGGCTCTGATTGCACACACATGTGATTATGCGCAGAGGTCCACCCTACCAGCCAACCTCAGATCTCCACGCAGGCACACATGAATGCACATACATTTGCACACATCCAGAGATAAACTAACCCCAAACAATCCACATTCCAAGAAATCCAGACGTGGCTCTGATTGCACACACATGTGATTATGCGCAGAGGTCCACCCTACCAGCCAACCTCAGATCTCCACACAGGCACACATGAATGCACATACATTTGCACACATCCAGAGATAAACTCACCCCAAACAATCCACATTCCAAGAAATCCAGACATGGCTCTGATTGCACACACATGTGATTATGCGCAGAGGTCCACCCTACCAGCCAACCTCAGATCTCCACGCAGGCACACATGAATGCACATACATTTGCACACATCCAGAGATAAACTAATCCCAAACAATCCACATTCCAAGAAATCCAGACGTGGCTCTGATTGCACACACATGTGATTATGCGCAGAGGTCCACCCTACCAGCCAACCTCAGATCTCCACGCAGGCACACATGAATGCACATACATTTGCACACATCCAGAGATAAACTAACCCCAAACAATCCACATTCCAAGGAATCCAGACGTGGCTCTGATTGCACACACATGTGATTATGCGCAGAGGTCCACCCTACCAGCCAACCTCAGATCTCCACGCAGGCACACATGAATGCACATACATTTGCACACATCCAGAGATAAACTAACCCCAAACAATCCACATTCCAAGGAATCCAGACGTGGCTCTGATTGCACACACATGTGATTATGCGCAGAGGTCCACCCTACCAGCCAACCTCAGATCTCCACGCAGGCACACATGAATGCACATACATTTGCACACATCCAGAGATAAACTAACCCCAAACAATCCACATTCCAAGAAATCCAGACGTGGCTCTGATTGCACACACATGTGATTATGCGCAGAGGTCCACCCTACCAGCCAACCTCAGATCTCCACGCAGGCACACATGAATGCACATACATTTGCACACATCCAGAGATAAACTAACCCCAAACAATCCACATTCCAAGAAATCCAGACGTGGCTCTGATTGCACACACATGTGATTATGCGCAGAGGTCCACCCTACCAGCCAACCTCAGATCTCCACGCAGGCACACATGAATGCACATACATTTGCACACATCCAGAGATAAACTAACCCCAAACAATCCACATTCCAAGAAATCCAGACGTGGCTCTGATTGCACACACATGTGATTATGCGCAGAGGTCCACCCTACCAGCCAACCTCAGATCTCCACACAGGCACACATGAATGCACATACATTTGCACACATCCAGAGATAAACTCACCCCAAACAATCCACATTCCAAGAAATCCAGACATGGCTCTGATTGCACACACATGTGATTATGCGCAGAGGTCCACCCTACCAGCCAACCTCAGATCTCCACGCAGGCACACATGAATGCACATACATTTGCACACATCCAGAGATAAACTAATCCCAAACAATCCACATTCCAAGAAATCCAGACGTGGCTCTGATTGCACACACATGTGATTATGCGCAGAGGTCCACCCTACCAGCCAACCTCAGATCTCCACGCAGGCACACATGAATGCACATACATTTGCACACATCCAGAGATAAACTCACCCCAAACAATCCACATTCCAAGAAATCCAGACATGGCTCTGATTGCACACACATGTGATTATGCGCAGAGGTCCACCCTACCAGCCAACCCCAGATCTCCACGCAGGCACACATGAATGCACATACATTTGCACACATCCAGAGATAAACTAACCCCAAACAATCCACATTCCAAGGAATCCAGACGTGGCTCTGATTGCACACACATGTGATTATGCGCAGAGGTCCACCCTACCAGCCAACCTCAGATCTCCACGCAGGCACACATGAATGCACATACATTTGCACACATCCAGAGATAAACTAACCCCAAACAATCCACATTCCAAGGAATCCAGACATGGCTCTGATTGCACACACATGTGATTATGCGCAGAGGTCCACCCTACCAGCCAACCTCAGATCTCCACGCAGGCACACATGAATGCACATACATTTGCACACATCCAGAGATAAACTAACCCCAAACAATCCACATTCCAAGAAATCCAGACGTGGCTCTGATTGCACACACATGTGATTATGCGCAGAGGTCCACCCTACCAGCCAACCTCAGATCTCCACGCAGGCACACATGAATGCACATACATTTGCACACATCCAGAGATAAACTAACCCCAAACAATCCACATTCCAAGGAATCCAGACGTGGCTCTGATTGCACACACATGTGATTATGCGCAGAGGTCCACCCTACCAGCCAACCTCAGATCTCCACGCAGGCACACATGAATGCACATACATTTGCACACATCCAGAGATAAACTAACCCCAAACAATCCACATTCCAAGGAATCCAGACATGGCTCTGATTGCACACACGTGATTATGCGCAGAGGTCCACCCTACCAGCCAACCTCAGATCTCCACGCAGGCACACATGAATGCACATACATTTGCACACATCCAGAGATAAACTCACCCCAAACAATCCACATTCCAAGAAATCCAGACGTGGCTCTGATTGCACACACATGTGATTATGCGCAGAGGTCCACCCTACCAGCCAACCTCAGATCTCCACGCAGGCACACATGAATGCACATACATTTGCACACATCCAGAGATAAACTAACCCCAAACAATCCACATTCCAAGAAATCCAGACGTGGCTCTGATTGCACACACATGTGATTATGCGCAGAGGTCCACCCTACCAGCCAACCTCAGATCTCCACGCAGGCACACATGAATGCACATACATTTGCACACATCCAGAGATAAACTAATCCCAAACAATCCACATTCCAAGAAATCCAGACGTGGCTCTGATTGCACACACATGTGATTATGCGCAGAGGTCCACCCTACCAGCCAACCTCAGATCTCCACGCAGGCACACATGAATGCACATACATTTGCACACATCCAGAGATAAACTAACCCCAAACAATCCACATTCCAAGAAATCCAGACGTGGCTCTGATTGCACACACATGTGATTATGCGCAGAGGTCCACCCTACCAGCCAACCTCAGATCTCCACGCAGGCACACATGAATGCACATACATTTGCACACATCCAGAGATAAACTAACCCCAAACAATCCACATTCCAAGAAATCCAGACGTGGCTCTGATTGCACACACATGTGATTATGCGCAGAGGTCCACCCTACCAGCCAACCTCAGATCTCCACGCAGGCACACATGAATGCACATACATTTGCACACATCCAGAGATAAACTCACCCCAAACAATCCACATTCCAAGAAATCCAGACGTGGCTCTGATTGCACACACATGTGATTATGCGCAGAGGTCCACCCTACCAGCCAACCTCAGATCTCCACGCAGGCACACATGAATGCACATACATTTGCACACATCCAGAGATAAACTAACCCCAAACAATCCACATTCCAAGAAATCCAGACGTGGCTCTGATTGCACACACATGCGATTATGCGCAGAGGTCCACCCTACCAGCCAACCTCAGATCTCCACGCAGGCACACATGAATGCACATACATTTGCACACATCCAGAGATAAACTAACCCCAAACAATCCACATTCCAAGAAATCCAGACGTGGCTCTGATTGCACACACATGCGATTATGCGCAGAGGTCCACCCTACCAGCCAACCTCAGATCTCCACGCAGGCACACATGAATGCACATACATTTGCACACATCCAGAGATAAACTCACCCCAAACAATCCACATTCCAAGAAATCCAGACGTGGCTCTGATTGCACACACATGTGATTATGCGCAGAGGTCCACCCTACCAGCCAACCTCAGATCTCCACACAGGCACACATGAATGCACATACATTTGCACACATCCAGAGATAAACTCACCCCAAACAATCCACATTCCAAGAAATCCAGACATGGCTCTGATTGCACACACATGTGATTATGCGCAGAGGTCCACCCTACCAGCCAACCTCAGATCTCCACGCAGGCACACATGAATGCACATACATTTGCACACATCCAGAGATAAACTAACCCCAAACAATCCACATTCCAAGAAATCCAGACGTGGCTCTGATTGCACACACATGCGATTATGCGCAGAGGTCCACCCTACCAGCCAACCTCAGATCTCCACGCAGGCACACATGAATGCACATACATTTGCACACATCCAGAGATAAACTCACCCCAAACAATCCACATTCCAAGAAATCCAGACATGGCTCTGATTGCACACACATGTGATTATGCGCAGAGGTCCACCCTACCAGCCAACCTCAGATCTCCACGCAGGCACACATGAATGCACATACATTTGCACACATCCAGAGATAAACTCACCCCAAACAATCCACATTCCAAGAAATCCAGACGTGGCTCTGATTGCACACACATGTGATTATGCGCAGAGGTCCACCCTACCAGCCAACCTCAGATCTCCACGCAGGCACACATGAATGCACATACATTTGCACACATCCAGAGATAAAATCACACCAAACAATCCACATTCCAAGGAATCCAGACGTGGCTCTGATTGCACACACGTGATTATGCGCAGAGGTCCACCCTACCAGCCAACCTCAGATCTCCACGCAGGCACACATGAATGCACATACATTTGCACACATCCAGAGATAAACTCACCCCAAACAATCCACATTCCAAGAAATCCAGACGTGGCTCTGATTGCACACACATGTGATTATGCGCAGAGGTCCACCCTACCAGCCAACCTCAGATCTCCACACAGGCACACATGAATGCACATACATTTGCACACATCCAGAGATAAACTCACCCCAAACAATCCACATTCCAAGAAATCCAGACATGGCTCTGATTGCACACACATGTGATTATGCACAGAGGTCCACCCTACCAGCCAACCTCAGATCTCCACGCAGGCACACATGAATGCACATACATTTGCACACATCCAGAGATAAACTAACCCCAAACAATCCACATTCCAAGAAATCCAGACGTGGCTCTGATTGCACACACATGCGATTATGCGCAGAGGTCCACCCTACCAGCCAACCTCAGATCTCCACGCAGGCACACATGAATGCACATACATTTGCACACATCCAGAGATAAACTCACCCCAAACAATCCACATTCCAAGAAATCCAGACGTGGCTCTGATTGCACACACATGTGATTATGCGCAGAGGTCCACCCTACCAGCCAACCTCAGATCTCCACGCAGGCACACATGAATGCACATACATTTGCACACATCCAGAGATAAACTAACCCCAAACAATCCACATTCCAAGAAATCCAGACGTGGCTCTGATTGCACACACATGTGATTATGCGCAGAGGTCCACCCTACCAGCCAACCTCAGATCTCCACGCAGGCACACATGAATGCACATACATTTGCACACATCCAGAGATAAACTAACCCCAAACAATCCACATTCCAAGAAATCCAGACGTGGCTCTGATTGCACACACATGTGATTATGCGCAGAGGTCCACCCTACCAGCCAACCTCAGATCTCCACGCAGGCACACATGAATGCACATACATTTGCACACATCCAGAGATAAACTCACCCCAAACAATCCACATTCCAAGAAATCCAGACGTGGCTCTGATTGCACACACATGTGATTATGCGCAGAGGTCCACCCTACCAGCCAACCTCAGATCTCCACGCAGGCACACATGAATGCACATACATTTGCACACATCCAGAGATAAACTAACCCCAAACAATCCACATTCCAAGAAATCCAGACGTGGCTCTGATTGCACACACATGCGATTATGCGCAGAGGTCCACCCTACCAGCCAACCTCAGATCTCCACGCAGGCACACATGAATGCACATACATTTGCACACATCCAGAGATAAACTAACCCCAAACAATCCACATTCCAAGAAATCCAGACGTGGCTCTGATTGCACACACATGCGATTATGCGCAGAGGTCCACCCTACCAGCCAACCTCAGATCTCCACGCAGGCACACATGAATGCACATACATTTGCACACATCCAGAGATAAACTCACCCCAAACAATCCACATTCCAAGAAATCCAGACGTGGCTCTGATTGCACACACATGTGATTATGCGCAGAGGTCCACCCTACCAGCCAACCTCAGATCTCCACACAGGCACACATGAATGCACATACATTTGCACACATCCAGAGATAAACTCACCCCAAACAATCCACATTCCAAGAAATCCAGACATGGCTCTGATTGCACACACATGTGATTATGCGCAGAGGTCCACCCTACCAGCCAACCTCAGATCTCCACGCAGGCACACATGAATGCACATACATTTGCACACATCCAGAGATAAACTAACCCCAAACAATCCACATTCCAAGAAATCCAGACGTGGCTCTGATTGCACACACATGCGATTATGCGCAGAGGTCCACCCTACCAGCCAACCTCAGATCTCCACGCAGGCACACATGAATGCACATACATTTGCACACATCCAGAGATAAACTCACCCCAAACAATCCACATTCCAAGAAATCCAGACATGGCTCTGATTGCACACACATGTGATTATGCGCAGAGGTCCACCCTACCAGCCAACCTCAGATCTCCACGCAGGCACACATGAATGCACATACATTTGCACACATCCAGAGATAAACTCACCCCAAACAATCCACATTCCAAGAAATCCAGACGTGGCTCTGATTGCACACACATGTGATTATGCGCAGAGGTCCACCCTACCAGCCAACCTCAGATCTCCACGCAGGCACACATGAATGCACATACATTTGCACACATCCAGAGATAAAATCACACCAAACAATCCACATTCCAAGGAATCCAGACGTGGCTCTGATTGCACACACGTGATTATGCGCAGAGGTCCACCCTACCAGCCAACCTCAGATCTCCACGCAGGCACACATGAATGCACATACATTTGCACACATCCAGAGATAAACTCACCCCAAACAATCCACATTCCAAGAAATCCAGACGTGGCTCTGATTGCACACACATGTGATTATGCGCAGAGGTCCACCCTACCAGCCAACCTCAGATCTCCACACAGGCACACATGAATGCACATACATTTGCACACATCCAGAGATAAACTCACCCCAAACAATCCACATTCCAAGAAATCCAGACATGGCTCTGATTGCACACACATGTGATTATGCACAGAGGTCCACCCTACCAGCCAACCTCAGATCTCCACGCAGGCACACATGAATGCACATACATTTGCACACATCCAGAGATAAACTAACCCCAAACAATCCACATTCCAAGAAACCCAGACGTGGCTCTGATTGCACACACACATGCGATTATGCGCAGAGGTCCACCCTACCAGCCAACCTCAGATCTCCACGCAGGCACACATGAATGCACATACATTTGCACACATCCAGAGATAAACTCACCCCAAACAATCCACATTCCAAGAAATCCAGACATGGCTCTGATTGCACACACATGTGATTATGCGCAGAGGTCCACCCTACCAGCCAACCTCAGATCTCCACGCAGGCACACATGAATGCACATACATTTGCACACATCCAGAGATAAACTCACCCCAAACAATCCACATTCCAAGAAATCCAGACGTGGCTCTGATTGCACACACATGTGATTATGCGCAGAGGTCCACCCTACCAGCCAACCTCAGATCTCCACGCAGGCATACATGAATGCACATACATTTGCACACATCCAGAGATAAACTAACCCCAAACAATCCACATTCCAAGAAATCCAGACGTGGCTCTGATTGCACACACATGCGATTATGCGCAGAGGTCCACCCTACCAGCCAACCTCAGATCTCCACGCAGGCACACATGAATGCACATACATTTGCACACATCCAGAGATAAACTCACCCCAAACAATCCACATTCCAAGAAATCCAGACGTGGCTCTGATTGCACACACATGTGATTATGCGCAGAGGTCCACCCTACCACCCAACCCCAGATCTCCACGCAGGCACACATGAATGCACATACATTTGCACACATCCAGAGATAAACTCACCCCAAACAATCCACATTCCAAGAAATCCAGACGTGGCTCTGATTGCACACACATGTGATTATGCGCAGAGGTCCACCCTACCAGCCAACCTCAGATCTCCACGCAGGCACACATGAATGCACATACATTTGCACACATCCAGAGATAAACTCACCCCAAACAATCCACATTCCAAGAAATCCAGACGTGGCTCTGATTGCACACACATGTGATTATGCGCAGAGGTCCACCCTACCAGCCAACCTCAGATCTCCACGCAGGCACACATGAATGCACATACATTTGCACACATCCAGAGATAAACTCACCCCAAACAATCCACATTCCAAGAAATCCAGACGTGGCTCTGATTGCACACACATGCGATTATGCGCAGAGGTCCACCCTACCAGCCAACCTCAGATCTCCACGCAGGCACACATGAATGCACATACATTTGCACACATCCAGAGATAAACTCACCCCAAACAATCCACATTCCAAGAAATCCAGACGTGGCTCTGATTGCACACACATGCGATTATGCGCAGAGGTCCACCCTACCAGCCAACCTCAGATCTCCACGCAGGCACACATGAATGCACATACATTTGCACACATCCAGAGATAAACTCACCCCAAACAATCCACATTCCAAGAAATCCAGACGTGGCTCTGATTGCACACACATGTGATTATGCGCAGAGGTCCACCCTACCAGCCAACCTCAGATCTCCACGCAGGCACACATGAATGCACATACATTTGCACACATCCAGAGATAAACTAACCCCAAACAATCCACATTCCAAGAAATCCAGACGTGGCTCTGATTGCACACACATGCGATTATGCGCAGAGGTCCACCCTACAAGCCAACCTCAGATCTCCACGCAGGCACACATGAATGCACATACATTTGCACACATCCAGAGATAAACTCACCCCAAACAATCCACATTCCAAGAAATCCAGACATGGCTCTGATTGCACACACATGTGATTATGCGCAGAGGTCCACCCTACCAGCCAACCTCAGATCTCCACGCAGGCACACATGAATGCACATACATTTGCACACATCCAGAGATAAACTCACCCCAAACAATCCACATTCCAAGAAATCCAGACGTGGCTCTGATTGCGCACACATGTGATTATGCGCAGAGGTCCACCCTACCAGCCAACCTCAGATCTCCACGCAGGCACACATGAATGCACATACATTTGCACACATCCAGAGATAAACTAACCCCAAACAATCCACATTCCAAGAAATCCAGACGTGGCTCTGATTGCACACACATGTGATTATGCGCAGAGGTCCACCCTACCAGCCAACCTCAGATCTCCACGCAGGCACACATGAATGCACATACATTTGCACACATCCAGAGATAAACTCACCCCAAACAATCCACATTCCAAGAAATCCAGACGTGGCTCTGATTGCGCACACATGTGATTATGCGCAGAGGTCCACCCTACCAGCCAACCTCAGATCTCCACGCAGGCACACATGAATGCACATACATTTGCACACATCCAGAGATAAACTCACCCCAAACAATCCACATTCCAAGAAATCCAGACGTGGCTCTGATTGCACACACATGTGATTATGCGCAGAGGTCCACCCTACCAGCCAACCTCAGATCTCCACACAGGCACACATGAATGCACATACATTTGCACACATCCAGAGATAAACTCACCCCAAACAATCCACATTCCAAGAAATCCAGACGTGGCTCTGATTGCGCACACATGTGATTATGCGCAGAGGTCCACCCTACCAGCAAACCTCAGATCTCCACGCAGGCACACATGAATGCACATACATTTGCACACATCCAGAGATAAACTCACCCCAAACAATCCACATTCCAAGAAATCCAGACGTGGCTCTGATTGCACACACATGTGATTATGCGCAGAGGTCCACCCTACCAGCCAACCTCAGATCTCCACACAGGCACACATGAATGCACATACATTTGCACACATCCAGAGATAAACTCACCCCAAACAATCCACATTCCAAGAAATCCAGACGTGGCTCTGATTGCGCACACATGTGATTATGCGCAGAGGTCCACCCTACCAGCCAACCTCAGATCTCCACGCAGGCACACATGAATGCACATACATTTGCACACATCCAGAGATAAACTCACCCCAAACAATCCACATTCCAAGAAATCCAGACGTGGCTCTGATTGCGCACACATGTGATTATGCGCAGAGGTCCACCCTACCAGCCAACCTCAGATCTCCACACAGGCACACATGAATGCACATACATTTGCACACATCCAGAGATAAACTCACCCCAAACAATCCACATTCCAAGAAATCCAGACATGGCTCTGATTGCACACACATGTGATTATGCGCAGAGGTCCACCCTACCAGCCAACCTCAGATCTCCACACAGGCACACATGAATGCACATACATTTGCACACATCCAGAGATAAACTCACACCAAACAATCCACATTCCAAGAAATCCAGACATGGCTCTGATTGCACACACATGTGATTATGCGCAGAGGTCCACCCTACCAGCCAACCTCAGATCTCCACGCAGGCACACATGAATGCACATACATTTGCACACATCCAGAGATAAACTAACCCCAAACAATCCACATTCCAAGAAATCCAGACGTGGCTCTGATTGCACACACATGCGATTATGCGCAGAGGTCCACCCTACCAGCCAACCTCAGATCTCCACGCAGGCACACATGAATGCACATACATTTGCACACATCCAGAGATAAACTCACCCCAAACAATCCACATTCCAAGAAATCCAGACATGGCTCTGATTGCACACACATGTGATTATGCGCAGAGGTCCACCCTACCAGCCAACCTCAGATCTCCACGCAGGCACACATGAATGCACATACATTTGCACACATCCAGAGATAAACTCACCCCAAACAATCCACATTCCAAGAAATCCAGACGTGGCTCTGATTGCACACACATGTGATTATGCGCAGAGGTCCACCCTACCACCCAACCCCAGATCTCCACGCAGGCACACATGAATGCACATACATTTGCACACATCCAGAGATAAACTCACCCCAAACAATCCACATTCCAAGAAATCCAGACGTGGCTCTGATTGCACACACATGTGATTATGCGCAGAGGTCCACCCTACCAGCCAACCTCAGATCTCCACACAGGCACACATGAATGCACATACATTTGCACACATCCAGAGATAAACTCACCCCAAACAATCCACATTCCAAGAAATCCAGACGTGGCTCTGATTGCGCACACATGTGATTATGCGCAGAGGTCCACCCTACCAGCCAACCTCAGATCTCCACGCAGGCACAC
The DNA here is from genome assembly GCF_963969265.1 of Rhamphochromis sp. 'chilingali'. NCBI lineage: Eukaryota > Metazoa > Chordata > Actinopteri > Cichliformes > Cichlidae > Rhamphochromis > Rhamphochromis sp. 'chilingali'. Next base: position 2,239,850 of record NC_137943.1, on the reverse strand, counting down.
ATGAATGCACATACATTTGCACACATCCAGAGATAAACTCACCCCAAACAATCCACATTCCAAGAAATCCAGACGTGGCTCTGATTGCACACACATGTGATTATGCGCAGAGGTCCACCCTACCAGCCAACCTCAGATCTCCACACAGGCACACATGAATGCACATACATTTGCACACATCCAGAGATAAACTCACCCCAAACAATCCACATTCCAAGAAATCCAGACGTGGCTCTGATTGCGCACACATGTGATTATGCGCAGAGGTCCACCCTACCAGCCAACCTCAGATCTCCACGCAGGCACACATGAATGCACATACATTTGCACACATCCAGAGATAAACTCACCCCAAACAATCCACATTCCAAGAAATCCAGACGTGGCTCTGATTGCACACACATGTGATTATGCGCAGAGGTCCACCCTACCAGCCAACCTCAGATCTCCACACAGGCACACATGAATGCACATACATTTGCACACATCCAGAGATAAACTCACCCCAAACAATCCACATTCCAAGAAATCCAGACGTGGCTCTGATTGCACACACATGCGATTATGCGCAGAGGTCCACCCTACCAGCCAACCTCAGATCTCCACGCAGGCACACATGAATGCACATACATTTGCACACATCCAGAGATAAACTAACCCCAAACAATCCACATTCCAAGAAATCCAGACGTGGCTCTGATTGCACACACATGTGATTATGCGCAGAGGTCCACCCTACCAGCCAACCTCAGATCTCCACGCAGGCACACATGAATGCACATACATTTGCACACATCCAGAGATAAACTCACCCCAAACAATCCACATTCCAAGAAATCCAGACGTGGCTCTGATTGCGCACACATGTGATTATGCGCAGAGGTCCACCCTACCAGCCAACTTCAGATCTCCACGCAGGCACACATGAATGCACATACATTTGCACACATCCAGAGATAAACTCACCCCAAACAATCCACATTCCAAGAAATCCAGACGTGGCTCTGATTGCACACACATGTGATTATGCGCAGAGGTCCACCCTACCAGCCAACCTCAGATCTCCACACAGGCACACATGAATGCACATACATTTGCACACATCCAGAGATAAACTCACCCCAAACAATCCACATTCCAAGAAATCCAGACATGGCTCTGATTGCACACACATGTGATTATGCGCAGAGGTCCACCCTACCAGCCAACCTCAGATCTCCACGCAGGCACACATGAATGCACATACATTTGCACACATCCAGAGATAAACTAACCCCAAACAATCCACATTCCAAGAAATCCAGACGTGGCTCTGATTGCACACACATGCGATTATGCACAGAGGTCCACCCTACCAGCCAACCTCAGATCTCCACGCAGGCACACATGAATGCACATACATTTGCACACATCCAGAGATAAACTCACCCCAAACAATCCACATTCCAAGAAATCCAGACATGGCTCTGATTGCACACACATGTGATTATGCGCAGAGGTCCACCCTACCAGCCAACCTCAGATCTCCACGCAGGCACACATGAATGCACATACATTTGCACACATCCAGAGATAAACTCACCCCAAACAATCCACATTCCAAGAAATCCAGACGTGGCTCTGATTGCACACACATGTGATTATGCGCAGAGGTCCACCCTACCACCCAACCCCAGATCTCCACGCAGGCACACATGAATGCACATACATTTGCACACATCCAGAGATAAACTCACCCCAAACAATCCACATTCCAAGAAATCCAGACGTGGCTCTGATTGCACACACATGTGATTATGCGCAGAGGTCCACCCTACCAGCCAACCTCAGATCTCCACACAGGCACACATGAATGCACATACATTTGCACACATCCAGAGATAAACTCACCCCAAACAATCCACATTCCAAGAAATCCAGACGTGGCTCTGATTGCACACACATGCGATTATGCGCAGAGGTCCACCCTACCAGCCAACCTCAGATCTCCACGCAGGCACACATGAATGCACATACATTTGCACACATCCAGAGATAAACTAACCCCAAACCACATTCCAAGAAATCCAGACGTGGCTCTGATTGCACACACATGCGATTATGCGCAGAGGTCCACCCTACCAGCCAACCTCAGATCTCCACGCAGGCACACATGAATGCACATACATTTGCACACATCCAGAGATAAACTAACCCCAAACAATCCACATTCCAAGAAATCCAGACATGGCTCTGATTGCACACACATGTGATTATGCGCAGAGGTCCACCCTACCAGCCAACCTCAGATCTCCACGCAGGCACACATGAATGCACATACATTTGCACACATCCAGAGATAAACTAACCCCAAACAATCCACATTCCAAGAAATCCAGACGTGGCTCTGATTGCACACACATGCGATTATGCGCAGAGGTCCACCCTACCAGCCAACCTCAGATCTCCACGCAGGCACACATGAATGCACATACATTTGCACACATCCAGAGATAAACTCACCCCAAACAATCCACATTCCAAGAAATCCAGACATGGCTCTGATTGCACACACATGTGATTATGCGCAGAGGTCCACCCTACCAGCCAACCTCAGATCTCCACGCAGGCACACATGAATGCACATACATTTGCACACATCCAGAGATAAACTCACCCCAAACAATCCACATTCCAAGAAATCCAGACATGGCTCTGATTGCACACACATGTGATTATGCGCAGAGGTCCACCCTACCAGCCAACCTCAGATCTCCACGCAGGCACACATGAATGCACATACATTTGCACACATCCAGAGATAAACTAACCCCAAACAATCCACATTCCAAGAAATCCAGACGTGGCTCTGATTGCACACACATGCGATTATGCGCAGAGGTCCACCCTACCAGCCAACCTCAGATCTCCACGCAGGCACACATGAATGCACATACATTTGCACACATCCAGAGATAAACTCACCCCAAACAATCCACATTCCAAGAAATCCAGACATGGCTCTGATTGCACACACATGTGATTATGCGCAGAGGTCCACCCTACCAGCCAACCTCAGATCTCCACGCAGGCACACATGAATGCACATACATTTGCACACATCCAGAGATAAACTCACCCCAAACAATCCACATTCCAAGAAATCCAGACGTGGCTCTGATTGCACACACATGTGATTATGCGCAGAGGTCCACCCTACCACCCAACCCCAGATCTCCACGCAGGCACACATGAATGCACATACATTTGCACACATCCAGAGATAAACTCACCCCAAACAATCCACATTCCAAGAAATCCAGACGTGGCTCTGATTGCACACACATGTGATTATGCGCAGAGGTCCACCCTACCAGCCAACCTCAGATCTCCACACAGGCACACATGAATGCACATACATTTGCACACATCCAGAGATAAACTCACCCCAAACAATCCACATTCCAAGAAATCCAGACGTGGCTCTGATTGCGCACACATGTGATTATGCGCAGAGGTCCACCCTACCAGCCAACCTCAGATCTCCACGCAGGCACACATGAATGCACATACATTTGCACACATCCAGAGATAAACTCACCCCAAACAATCCACATTCCAAGAAATCCAGACGTGGCTCTGATTGCACACACATGTGATTATGCGCAGAGGTCCACCCTACCAGCCAACCTCAGATCTCCACACAGGCACACATGAATGCACATACATTTGCACACATCCAGAGATAAACTCACCCCAAACAATCCACATTCCAAGAAATCCAGACGTGGCTCTGATTGCGCACACATGTGATTATGCGCAGAGGTCCACCCTACCAGCCAACCTCAGATCTCCACGCAGGCACACATGAATGCACATACATTTGCACACATCCAGAGATAAACTCACCCCAAACAATCCACATTCCAAGAAATCCAGACGTGGCTCTGATTGCACACACATGTGATTATGCGCAGAGGTCCACCCTACCAGCCAACCTCAGATCTCCACACAGGCACACATGAATGCACATACATTTGCACACATCCAGAGATAAACTCACCCCAAACAATCCACATTCCAAGAAATCCAGACGTGGCTCTGATTGCACACACATGCGATTATGCGCAGAGGTCCACCCTACCAGCCAACCTCAGATCTCCACACAGGCACACATGAATGCACATACATTTGCACACATCCAGAGATAAACTCACCCCAAACAATCCACATTCCAAGAAATCCAGACATGGCTCTGATTGCACACACATGTGATTATGCGCAGAGGTCCACCCTACCAGCCAACCTCAGATCTCCACGCAGGCACACATGAATGCACATACATTTGCACACATCCAGAGATAAACTAACCCCAAACAATCCACATTCCAAGAAATCCAGACGTGGCTCTGATTGCACACACATGCGATTATGCGCAGAGGTCCACCCTACCAGCCAACCTCAGATCTCCACGCAGGCACACATGAATGCACATACATTTGCACACATCCAGAGATAAACTCACCCCAAACAATCCACATTCCAAGAAATCCAGACATGGCTCTGATTGCACACACATGTGATTATGCGCAGAGGTCCACCCTACCAGCCAACCTCAGATCTCCACGCAGGCACACATGAATGCACATACATTTGCACACATCCAGAGATAAACTCACCCCAAACAATCCACATTCCAAGAAATCCAGACGTGGCTCTGATTGCACACACATGTGATTATGCGCAGAGGTCCACCCTACCACCCAACCCCAGATCTCCACGCAGGCACACATGAATGCACATACATTTGCACACATCCAGAGATAAACTCACCCCAAACAATCCACATTCCAAGAAATCCAGACGTGGCTCTGATTGCACACACATGTGATTATGCGCAGAGGTCCACCCTACCAGCCAACCTCAGATCTCCACACAGGCACACATGAATGCACATACATTTGCACACATCCAGAGATAAATTCACCCCAAACAATCCACATTCCAAGAAATCCAGACATGGCTCTGATTGCACACACATGTGATTATGCGCAGAGGTCCACCCTACCAGCCAACCTCAGATCTCCACGCAGGCACACATGAATGCACATACATTTGCACACATCCAGAGATAAACTAACCCCAAACCACATTCCAAGAAATCCAGACGTGGCTCTGATTGCACACACATGCGATTATGCGCAGAGGTCCACCCTACCAGCCAACCTCAGATCTCCACGCAGGCACACATGAATGCACATACATTTGCACACATCCAGAGATAAACTCACCCCAAACAATCCACATTCCAAGAAATCCAGACGTGGCTCTGATTGCACACACATGCGATTATGCGCAGAGGTCCACCCTACCAGCCAACCTCAGATCTCCACGCAGGCACACATGAATGCACATACATTTGCACACATCCAGAGATAAACTAACCCCAAACCACATTCCAAGAAATCCAGACGTGGCTCTGATTGCACACACATGTGATTATGCGCAGAGGTCCACCCTACCAGCCAACCTCAGATCTCCACGCAGGCACACATGAATGCACATACATTTGCACACATCCAGAGATAAACTCACCCCAAACAATCCACATTCCAAGAAATCCAGACGTGGCTCTGATTGCACACACATGTGATTATGCGCAGAGGTCCACCCTACCAGCCAACCTCAGATCTCCACGCAGGCACACATGAATGCACATACATTTGCACACATCCAGAGATAAACTAACCCCAAACAATCCACATTCCAAGAAATCCAGACATGGCTCTGATTGCACACACATGTGATTATGCGCAGAGGTCCACCCTACCAGCCAACCTCAGATCTCCACGCAGGCACACATGAATGCACATACATTTGCACACATCCAGAGATAAACTCACCCCAAACAATCCACATTCCAAGAAATCCAGACGTGGCTCTGATTGCACACACATGTGATTATGCGCAGAGGTCCACCCTACCACCCAACCCCAGATCTCCACGCAGGCACACATGAATGCACATACATTTGCACACATCCAGAGATAAACTAACCCCAAACAATCCACATTCCAAGAAATCCAGACGTGGCTCTGATTGCACACACATGCGATTATGCGCAGAGGTCCACCCTACCAGCCAACCTCAGATCTCCACGCAGGCACACATGAATGCACATACATTTGCACACATCCAGATTTAAACTCACCCCAAACAATCCACATTCCAAGAAATCCAGACGTGGCTCTGATTGCACACACATGTGATTATGCGCAGAGGTCCACCCTACCAGCCAACCTCAGATCTCCACGCAGGCACACATGAATGCACATACATTTGCACACATCCAGAGATAAACTAACCCCAAACAATCCCCATTCCAAGAAATCCAGACGTGGCTCTGATTGCACACACATGCGATTATGCGCAGAGGTCCACCCTACCAGCCAACCTCAGATCTCCACGCAGGCACACATGAATGCACATACATTTGCACACATCCAGAGATAAACTAACCCCAAACCACATTCCAAGAAATCCAGACGTGGCTCTGATTGCACACACATGCGATTATGCGCAGAGGTCCACCCTACCAGCCAACCTCAGATCTCCACGCAGGCACACATGAATGCACATACATTTGCACACATCCAGAGATAAACTCACCCCAAACAATCCACATTCCAAGAAATCCAGACATGGCTCTGATTGCACACACATGTGATTATGCGCAGAGGTCCACCCTACCAGCCAACCTCAGATCTCCACGCAGGCACACATGAATGCACATACATTTGCACACATCCAGAGATAAATTCACCCCAAACAATCCACATTCCAAGAAATCCAGACATGGCTCTGATTGCACACACATGTGATTATGCGCAGAGGTCCACCCTACCAGCCAACCTCAGATCTCCACGCAGGCACACATGAATGCACATACATTTGCACACATCCAGAGATAAACTAACCCCAAACCACATTCCAAGAAATCCAGACGTGGCTCTGATTGCACACACATGCGATTATGCGCAGAGGTCCACCCTACCAGCCAACCTCAGATCTCCACGCAGGCACACATGAATGCACCTACATTTGCACACATCCAGAGATAAACTAACCCCAAACAATCCACATTCCAAGAAATCCAGACATGGCTCTGATTGCACACACATGTGATTATGCGCAGAGGTCCACCCTACCAGCCAACCTCAGATCTCCACGCAGGCACACATGAATGCACATACATTTGCACACATCCAGAGATAAACTAACCCCAAACAATCCACATTCCAAGAAATCCAGACGTGGCTCTGATTGCACACACATGCGATTATGCGCAGAGGTCCACCCTACCAGCCAACCTCAGATCTCCACGCAGGCACACATGAATGCACATACATTTGCACACATCCAGAGATAAACTCACCCCAAACAATCCACATTCCAAGAAATCCAGACATGGCTCTGATTGCACACACATGTGATTATGCGCAGAGGTCCACCCTACCAGCCAACCTCAGATCTCCACGCAGGCACACATGAATGCACATACATTTGCACACATCCAGAGATAAACTAACCCCAAACCACATTCCAAGAAATCCAGACGTGGCTCTGATTGCACACACATGCGATTATGCGCAGAGGTCCACCCTACCAGCCAACCTCAGATCTCCACGCAGGCACACATGAATGCACATACATTTGCACACATCCAGAGATAAACTAACCCCAAACAATCCCCATTCCAAGAAATCCAGACGTGGCTCTGATTGCACACACATGCGATTATGCGCAGAGGTCCACCCTACCAGCCAACCTCAGATCTCCACGCAGGCACACATGAATGCACATACATTTGCACACATCCAGAGATAAACTCACCCCAAACAATCCACATTCCAAGAAATCCAGACGTGGCTTTGATTGCACACACATGCGATTATGCGCAGAGGTCCACCCTACCAGCCAACCTCAGATCTCCACGCAGGCACACATGAATGCACATACATTTGCACACATCCAGAGATAAACTAACCCCAAACCACATTCCAAGAAATCCAGACGTGGCTCTGATTGCACACACATGCGATTATGCGCAGAGGTCCACCCTACCAGCCAACCTCAGATCTCCACGCAGGCACACATGAATGCACCTACATTTGCACACATCCAGAGATAAACTAACCCCAAACAATCCACATTCCAAGAAATCCAGACATGGCTCTGATTGCACACACATGTGATTATGCGCAGAGGTCCACCCTACCAGCCAACCTCAGATCTCCACGCAGGCACACATGAATGCACATACATTTGCACACATCCAGAGATAAACTAACCCCAAACAATCCACATTCCAAGAAATCCAGACGTGGCTCTGATTGCACACACATGCGATTATGCGCAGAGGTCCACCCTACCAGCCAACCTCAGATCTCCACGCAGGCACACATGAATGCACATACATTTGCACACATCCAGAGATAAACTCACCCCAAACAATCCACATTCCAAGAAATCCAGACATGGCTCTGATTGCACACACATGTGATTATGCGCAGAGGTCCACCCTACCAGCCAACCTCAGATCTCCACGCAGGCACACATGAATGCACATACATTTGCACACATCCAGAGATAAACTCACCCCAAACAATCCACATTCCAAGAAATCCAGACGTGGCTCTGATTGCACACACATGTGATTATGCGCAGAGGTCCACCCTACCACCCAACCCCAGATCTCCACGCAGGCACACATGAATGCACATACATTTGCACACATCCAGAGATAAACTAACCCCAAACAATCCACATTCCAAGAAATCCAGACGTGGCTCTGATTGCACACACATGCGATTATGCGCAGAGGTCCACCCTACCAGCCAACCTCAGATCTCCACGCAGGCACACATGAATGCACATACATTTGCACACATCCAGAGATAAACTCACCCCAAACAATCCACATTCCAAGAAATCCAGACGTGGCTCTGATTGCACACACATGCGATTATGCGCAGAGGTCCACCCTACCAGCCAACCTCAGATCTCCACGCAGGCACACATGAATGCACATACATTTGCACACATCCAGAGATAAACTCACCCCAAACAATCCACATTCCAAGAAATCCAGACGTGGCTCTGATTGCACACACATGTGATTATGCGCAGAGGTCCACCCTACCAGCCAACCTCAGATCTCCACGCAGGCACACATGAATGCACATACATTTGCACACATCCAGAGATAAATTCACCCCAAACAATCCACATTCCAAGAAATCCAGACATGGCTCTGATTGCACACACATGTGATTATGCGCAGAGGTCCACCCTACCAGCCAACCTCAGATCTCCACGCAGGCACACATGAATGCACATACATTTGCACACATCCAGAGATAAACTAACCCCAAACAATCCACATTCCAAGAAATCCAGACGTGGCTCTGATTGCACACACATGCGATTATGCGCAGAGGTCCACCCTACCAGCCAACCTCAGATCTCCACGCAGGCACACATGAATGCACATACATTTGCACACATCCAGAGATAAACTAACCCCAAACAATCCACATTCCAAGGAATCTAGACATGGCTCTGATTGCACACACATGTGATTATGCGCAGAGGTCCACCCTACCAGCCAACCTCAGATCTCCACGCAGGCACACATGAATGCACATACATTTGCACACATCCAGAGATAAATTCACCCCAAACAATCCACATTCCAAGAAATCCAGACATGGCTCTGATTGCACACACATGTGATTATGCGCAGAGGTCCACCCTACCAGCCAACCTCAGATCTCCACGCAGGCACACATGAATGCACATACATTTGCACACATCCAGAGATAAACTAACCCCAAACAATCCACATTCCAAGAAATCCAGACGTGGCTCTGATTGCACACACATGCGATTATGCGCAGAGGTCCACCCTACCAGCCAACCTCAGATCTCCACGCAGGCACACATGAATGCACATACATTTGCACACATCCAGAGATAAACTAACCCCAAACAATCCACATTCCAAGAAATCCAGACGTGGCTCTGATTGCACACACATGCGATTATGCGCAGAGGTCCACCCTACCAGCCAACCTCAGATCTCCACGCAGGCACACATGAATGCACATACATTTGCACACATCCAGAGATAAACTAACCCCAAACAATCCACATTCCAAGGAATCCAGACATGGCTCTGATTGCACACACATGTGATTATGCGCAGAGGTCCACCCTACCAGCCAACCTCAGATCTCCACGCAGGCACACATGAATGCACATACATTTGCACACATCCAGAGATAAACTCACCCCAAACAATCCACATTCCAAGAAATCCAGACGTGGCTCTGATTGCACACACATGTGATTATGCGCAGAGGTCCACCCTACCAGCCAACCTCAGATCTCCACGCAGGCACACATGAATGCACATACATTTGCACACATCCAGAGATAAACTCACCCCAAACAATCCACATTCCAAGAAATCCAGACGTGGCTCTGATTGCACACACATGTGATTATGCGCAGAGGTCCACCCTACCAGCCAACCTCAGATCTCCACGCAGGCACACATGAATGCACATACATTTGCACACATCCAGAGATAAACTCACCCCAAACAATCCACATTCCAAGAAATCCAGACGTGGCTCTGATTGCACACACATGTGATTATGCGCAGAGGTCCACCCTACCAGCCAACCTCAGATCTCCACGCAGGCACACATGAATGCACATACATTTGCACACATCCAGAGATAAACTAACCCCAAACAATCCCCATTCCAAGAAATCCAGACGTGGCTCTGATTGCACACACATGCGATTATGCGCAGAGGTCCACCCTACCAGCCAACCTCAGATCTCCACGCAGGCACACATGAATGCACATACATTTGCACACATCCAGAGATAAACTAACCCCAAACCACATTCCAAGAAATCCAGACGTGGCTCTGATTGCACACACATGCGATTATGCGCAGAGGTCCACCCTACCAGCCAACCTCAGATCTCCACGCAGGCACACATGAATGCACATACATTTGCACACATCCAGAGATAAACTCACCCCAAACAATCCACATTCCAAGAAATCCAGACATGGCTCTGATTGCACACACATGTGATTATGCGCAGAGGTCCACCCTACCAGCCAACCTCAGATCTCCACGCAGGCACACATGAATGCACATACATTTGCACACATCCAGAGATAAACTCACCCCAAACAATCCACATTCCAAGAAATCCAGACGTGGCTCTGATTGCACACACATGTGATTATGCGCAGAGGTCCACCCTACCACCCAACCCCAGATCTCCACGCAGGCACACATGAATGCACATACATTTGCACACATCCAGAGATAAACTCACCCCAAACAATCCACATTCCAAGAAATCCAGACGTGGCTCTGATTGCACACACATGTGATTATGCGCAGAGGTCCACCCTACCAGCCAACCTCAGATCTCCACGCAGGCACACATGAATGCACATACATTTGCACACATCCAGAGATAAACTAACCCCAAACCACATTCCAAGAAATCCAGACGTGGCTCTGATTGCACACACATGCGATTATGCGCAGAGGTCCACCCTACCAGCCAACCTCAGATCTCCACGCAGGCACACATGAATGCACATACATTTGCACACATCCAGAGATAAACTAACCCCAAACAATCCCCATTCCAAGAAATCCAGACGTGGCTCTGATTGCACACACATGCGATTATGCGCAGAGGTCCACCCTACCAGCCAACCTCAGATCTCCACGCAGGCACACATGAATGCACATACATTTGCACACATCCAGAGATAAACTCACCCCAAACAATCCACATTCCAAGAAATCCAGACATGGCTCTGATTGCACACACATGTGATTATGCGCAGAGGTCCACCCTACCAGCCAACCTCAGATCTCCACGCAGGCACACATGAATGCACATACATTTGCACACATCCAGAGATAAATTCACCCCAAACAATCCACATTCCAAGAAATCCAGACATGGCTCTGATTGCACACACATGTGATTATGCGCAGAGGTCCACCCTACCAGCCAACCTCAGATCTCCACGCAGGCACACATGAATGCACATACATTTGCACACATCCAGAGATAAACTAACCCCAAACCACATTCCAAGAAATCCAGACGTGGCTCTGATTGCACACACATGCGATTATGCGCAGAGGTCCACCCTACCAGCCAACCTCAGATCTCCACGCAGGCACACATGAATGCACCTACATTTGCACACATCCAGAGATAAACTAACCCCAAACAATCCACATTCCAAGAAATCCAGACATGGCTCTGATTGCACACACATGTGATTATGCGCAGAGGTCCACCCTACCAGCCAACCTCAGATCTCCACGCAGGCACACATGAATGCACATACATTTGCACACATCCAGAGATAAACTAACCCCAAACAATCCACATTCCAAGAAATCCAGACGTGGCTCTGATTGCACACACATGCGATTATGCGCAGAGGTCCACCCTACCAGCCAACCTCAGATCTCCACGCAGGCACACATGAATGCACATACATTTGCACACATCCAGAGATAAACTCACCCCAAACAATCCACATTCCAAGAAATCCAGACATGGCTCTGATTGCACACACATGTGATTATGCGCAGAGGTCCACCCTACCAGCCAACCTCAGATCTCCACGCAGGCACACATGAATGCACATACATTTGCACACATCCAGAGATAAACTAACCCCAAACCACATTCCAAGAAATCCAGACGTGGCTCTGATTGCACACACATGCGATTATGCGCAGAGGTCCACCCTACCAGCCAACCTCAGATCTCCACGCAGGCACACATGAATGCACATACATTTGCACACATCCAGAGATAAACTAACCCCAAACAATCCCCATTCCAAGAAATCCAGACGTGGCTCTGATTGCACACACATGCGATTATGCGCAGAGGTCCACCCTACCAGCCAACCTCAGATCTCCACGCAGGCACACATGAATGCACATACATTTGCACACATCCAGAGATAAACTCACCCCAAACAATCCACATTCCAAGAAATCCAGACGTGGCTTTGATTGCACACACATGCGATTATGCGCAGAGGTCCACCCTACCAGCCAACCTCAGATCTCCACGCAGGCACACATGAATGCACATACATTTGCACACATCCAGAGATAAACTAACCCCAAACCACATTCCAAGAAATCCAGACGTGGCTCTGATTGCACACACATGCGATTATGCGCAGAGGTCCACCCTACCAGCCAACCTCAGATCTCCACGCAGGCACACATGAATGCACCTACATTTGCACACATCCAGAGATAAACTAACCCCAAACAATCCACATTCCAAGAAATCCAGACATGGCTCTGATTGCACACACATGTGATTATGCGCAGAGGTCCACCCTACCAGCCAACCTCAGATCTCCACGCAGGCACACATGAATGCACATACATTTGCACACATCCAGAGATAAACTCACCCCAAACAATCCACATTCCAAGAAATCCAGACGTGGCTCTGATTGCACACACATGTGATTATGCGCAGAGGTCCACCCTACCACCCAACCCCAGATCTCCACGCAGGCACACATGAATGCACATACATTTGCACACATCCAGAGATAAACTAACCCCAAACAATCCACATTCCAAGAAATCCAGACGTGGCTCTGATTGCACACACATGCGATTATGCGCAGAGGTCCACCCTACCAGCCAACCTCAGATCTCCACGCAGGCACACATGAATGCACATACATTTGCACACATCCAGAGATAAACTCACCCCAAACAATCCACATTCCAAGAAATCCAGACGTGGCTCTGATTGCACACACATGTGATTATGCGCAGAGGTCCACCCTACCAGCCAACCTCAGATCTCCACGCAGGCACACATGAATGCACATACATTTGCACACATCCAGAGATAAACTCACCCCAAACAATCCACATTCCAAGAAATCCAGACGTGGCTCTGATTGCACACACATGTGATTATGCGCAGAGGTCCACCCTACCAGCCAACCTCAGATCTCCACGCAGGCACACATGAATGCACATACATTTGCACACATCCAGAGATAAATTCACCCCAAACAATCCACATTCCAAGAAATCCAGACATGGCTCTGATTGCACACACATGTGATTATGCGCAGAGGTCCACCCTACCAGCCAACCTCAGATCTCCACGCAGGCACACATGAATGCACATACATTTGCACACATCCAGAGATAAACTAACCCCAAACAATCCACATTCCAAGAAATCCAGACGTGGCTCTGATTGCACACACATGCGATTATGCGCAGAGGTCCACCCTACCAGCCAACCTCAGATCTCCACGCAGGCACACATGAATGCACATACATTTGCACACATCCAGAGATAAACTAACCCCAAACAATCCACATTCCAAGGAATCTAGACATGGCTCTGATTGCACACACATGTGATTATGCGCAGAGGTCCACCCTACCAGCCAACCTCAGATCTCCACGCAGGCACACATGAATGCACATACATTTGCACACATCCAGAGATAAATTCACCCCAAACAATCCACATTCCAAGAAATCCAGACATGGCTCTGATTGCACACACATGTGATTATGCGCAGAGGTCCACCCTACCAGCCAACCTCAGATCTCCACGCAGGCACACATGAATGCACATACATTTGCACACATCCAGAGATAAACTAACCCCAAACAATCCACATTCCAAGAAATCCAGACGTGGCTCTGATTGCACACACATGCGATTATGCGCAGAGGTCCACCCTACCAGCCAACCTCAGATCTCCACGCAGGCACACATGAATGCACATACATTTGCACACATCCAGAGATAAACTAACCCCAAACAATCCACATTCCAAGGAATCCAGACATGGCTCTGATTGCACACACATGTGATTATGCGCAGAGGTCCACCCTACCAGCCAACCTCAGATCTCCACGCAGGCACACATGAATGCACATACATTTGCACACATCCAGAGATAAACTCACCCCAAACAATCCACATTCCAAGAAATCCAGACGTGGCTCTGATTGCACACACATGTGATTATGCGCAGAGGTCCACCCTACCAGCCAACCTCAGATCTCCACGCAGGCACACATGAATGCACATACATTTGCACACATCCAGAGATAAACTCACCCCAAACAATCCACATTCCAAGAAATCCAGACGTGGCTCTGATTGCACACACATGTGATTATGCGCAGAGGTCCACCCTACCAGCCAACCTCAGATCTCCACGCAGGCACACATGAATGCACATACATTTGCACACATCCAGAGATAAACTCACCCCAAACAATCCACATTCCAAGAAATCCAGACGTGGCTCTGATTGCACACACATGTGATTATGCGCAGAGGTCCACCCTACCAGCCAACCTCAGATCTCCACGCAGGCACACATGAATGCACATACATTTGCACACATCCAGAGATAAACTAACCCCAAACAATCCCCATTCCAAGAAATCCAGACGTGGCTCTGATTGCACACACATGCGATTATGCGCAGAGGTCCACCCTACCAGCCAACCTCAGATCTCCACGCAGGCACACATGAATGCACATACATTTGCACACATCCAGAGATAAACTAACCCCAAACCACATTCCAAGAAATCCAGACGTGGCTCTGATTGCACACACATGCGATTATGCGCAGAGGTCCACCCTACCAGCCAACCTCAGATCTCCACGCAGGCACACATGAATGCACATACATTTGCACACATCCAGAGATAAACTCACCCCAAACAATCCACATTCCAAGAAATCCAGACATGGCTCTGATTGCACACACATGTGATTATGCGCAGAGGTCCACCCTACCAGCCAACCTCAGATCTCCACGCAGGCACACATGAATGCACATACATTTGCACACATCCAGAGATAAACTCACCCCAAACAATCCACATTCCAAGAAATCCAGACGTGGCTCTGATTGCACACACATGTGATTATGCGCAGAGGTCCACCCTACCACCCAACCCCAGATCTCCACGCAGGCACACATGAATGCACATACATTTGCACACATCCAGAGATAAACTCACCCCAAACAATCCACATTCCAAGAAATCCAGACGTGGCTCTGATTGCACACACATGTGATTATGCGCAGAGGTCCACCCTACCAGCCAACCTCAGATCTCCACGCAGGCACACATGAATGCACATACATTTGCACACATCCAGAGATAAATTCACCCCAAACAATCCACATTCCAAGAAATCCAGACATGGCTTTGATTGCACACACATGTGATTATGCGCAGAGGTCCACCCTACCAGCCAACCTCAGATCTCCACGCAGGCACACATGAATGCACATACATTTGCACACATCCAGAGATAAACTAACCCCAAACCACATTCCAAGAAATCCAGACGTGGCTCTGATTGCACACACATGCGATTATGCGCAGAGGTCCACCCTACCAGCCAACCTCAGATCTCCACGCAGGCACACATGAATGCACATACATTTGCACACATCCAGAGATAAACTAACCCCAAACAATCCCCATTCCAAGAAATCCAGACGTGGCTCTGATTGCACACACATGCGATTATGCGCAGAGGTCCACCCTACCAGCCAACCTCAGATCTCCACGCAGGCACACATGAATGCACATACATTTGCACACATCCAGAGATAAACTCACCCCAAACAATCCACATTCCAAGAAATCCAGACGTGGCTCTGATTGCACACACATGCGATTATGCGCAGAGGTCCACCCTACCAGCCAACCTCAGATCTCCACGCAGGCACACATGAATGCACATACATTTGCACACATCCAGAGATAAACTAACCCCAAACCACATTCCAAGAAATCCAGACGTGGCTCTGATTGCACACACATGCGATTATGCGCAGAGGTCCACCCTACCAGCCAACCTCAGATCTCCACGCAGGCACACATGAATGCACCTACATTTGCACACATCCAGAGATAAACTAACCCCAAACAATCCACATTCCAAGAAATCCAGACATGGCTCTGATTGCACACACATGTGATTATGCGCAGAGGTCCACCCTACCAGCCAACCTCAGATCTCCACGCAGGCACACATGAATGCACATACATTTGCACACATCCAGAGATAAACTAACCCCAAACAATCCACATTCCAAGAAATCCAGACGTGGCTCTGATTGCACACACATGTGATTATGCGCAGAGGTCCACCCTACCAGCCAACCTCAGATCTCCACGCAGGCACACATGAATGCACATACATTTGCACACATCCAGAGATAAACTCACCCCAAACAATCCACATTCCAAGAAATCCAGACATGGCTCTGATTGCACACACATGTGATTATGCGCAGAGGTCCACCCTACCAGCCAACCTCAGATCTCCACGCAGGCACACATGAATGCACATACATTTGCACACATCCAGAGATAAACTCACCCCAAACAATCCACATTCCAAGAAATCCAGACGTGGCTCTGATTGCACACACATGTGATTATGCGCAGAGGTCCACCCTACCACCCAACCCCAGATCTCCACGCAGGCACACATGAATGCACATACATTTGCACACATCCAGAGATAAACTAACCCCAAACAATCCACATTCCAAGAAATCCAGACGTGGCTCTGATTGCACACACATGCGATTATGCGCAGAGGTCCACCCTACCAGCCAACCTCAGATCTCCACGCAGGCACACATGAATGCACATACATTTGCACACATCCAGAGATAAACTAACCCCAAACAATCCACATTCCAAGAAATCCAGACGTGGCTCTGATTGCACACACATGCGATTATGCGCAGAGGTCCACCCTACCAGCCAACCTCAGATCTCCACGCAGGCACACATGAATGCACATACATTTGCACACATCCAGAGATAAACTCACCCCAAACAATCCACATTCCAAGAAATCCAGACGTGGCTCTGATTGCACACACATGTGATTATGCGCAGAGGTCCACCCTACCAGCCAACCTCAGATCTCCACGCAGGCACACATGAATGCACATACATTTGCACACATCCAGAGATAAACTCACCCCAAACAATCCACATTCCAAGAAATCCAGACGTGGCTCTGATTGCACACACATGTGATTATGCGCAGAGGTCCACCCTACCAGCCAACCTCAGATCTCCACGCAGGCACACATGAATACACATACATTTGCACACATCCAGAGATAAATTCACCCCAAACAATCCACATTCCAAGAAATCCAGACATGGCTCTGATTGCACACACATGTGATTATGCGCAGAGGTCCACCCTACCAGCCAACCTCAGATCTCCACGCAGGCACACATGAATGCACATACATTTGCACACATCCAGAGATAAACTAACCCCAAACAATCCACATTCCAAGAAATCCAGACGTGGCTCTGATTGCACACACATGCGATTATGCGCAGAGGTCCACCCTACCAGCCAACCTCAGATCTCCACGCAGGCACACATGAATGCACATACATTTGCACACATCCAGAGATAAACTAACCCCAAACAATCCACATTCCAAGGAATCCAGACATGGCTCTGATTGCATACACATGTGATTATGCGCAGAGGTCCACCCTACCAGCCAACCTCAGATCTCCACGCAGGCACACATGAATGCACATACATTTGCACACATCCAGAGATAAACTCACCCCAAACAATCCACATTCCAAGAAATCCAGACGTGGCTCTGATTGCACACACATGTGATTATGCGCAGAGGTCCACCCTACCAGCCAACCTCAGATCTCCACGCAGGCACACATGAATGCACATACATTTGCACACATCCAGAGATAAACTCACCCCAAACAATCCACATTCCAAGAAATCCAGACGTGGCTCTGATTGCACACACATGTGATTATGCGCAGAGGTCCACCCTACCACCCAACCCCAGATCTCCACGCAGGCACACATGAATGCACATACATTTGCACACATCCAGAGATAAACTCACCCCAAACAATCCACATTCCAAGAAATCCAGACGTGGCTCTGATTGCACACACATGTGATTATGCGCAGAGGTCCACCCTACCAGCCAACCTCAGATCTCCACGCAGGCACACATGAATGCACATACATTTGCACACATCCAGAGATAAACTCACCCCAAACAATCCACATTCCAAGAAATCCAGACGTGGCTCTGATTGCACACACATGTGATTATGCGCAGAGGTCCACCCTACCAGCCAACCTCAGATCTCCACGCAGGCACACATGAATGCACATACATTTGCACACATCCAGAGATAAACTCACCCCAAACAATCCACATTCCAAGAAATCCAGACGTGGCTCTGATTGCACACACATGCGATTATGCGCAGAGGTCCACCCTACCAGCCAACCTCAGATCT
Source organism: Rhamphochromis sp. 'chilingali' (assembly GCF_963969265.1). Classification (NCBI taxonomy): domain Eukaryota; kingdom Metazoa; phylum Chordata; class Actinopteri; order Cichliformes; family Cichlidae; genus Rhamphochromis; species Rhamphochromis sp. 'chilingali'. Next base: position 2,220,366 of record NC_137943.1, on the reverse strand, counting down.
CCACGCAGGCACACATGAATGCACATACATTTGCACACATCCAGAGATAAACTCACCCCAAACAATCCACATTCCAAGAAATCCAGACGTGGCTCTGATTGCACACACATGTGATTATGCGCAGAGGTCCACCCTACCAGCCAACCTCAGATCTCCACGCAGGCACACATGAATGCACATACATTTGCACACATCCAGAGATAAACTCACCCCAAACAATCCACATTCCAAGAAATCCAGACGTGGCTCTGATTGCACACACATGTGATTATGCGCAGAGGTCCACCCTACCAGCCAACCTCAGATCTCCACGCAGGCACACATGAATGCACATACATTTGCACACATCCAGAGATAAACTAACCCCAAACAATCCACATTCCAAGAAATCCAGACGTGGCTCTGATTGCACACACATGCGATTATGCGCAGAGGTCCACCCTACCAGCCAACCTCAGATCTCCACGCAGGCACACATGAATGCACATACATTTGCACACATCCAGAGATAAACTCACCCCAAACAATCCACATTCCAAGAAATCCAGACATGGCTCTGATTGCACACACATGTGATTATGCGCAGAGGTCCACCCTACCAGCCAACCTCAGATCTCCACGCAGGCACACATGAATGCACATACATTTGCACACATCCAGAGATAAACTCACCCCAAACAATCCACATTCCAAGAAATCCAGACGTGGCTCTGATTGCACACACATGTGATTATGCGCAGAGGTCCACCCTACCAGCCAACCTCAGATCTCCACACAGGCACACATGAATGCACATACATTTGCACACATCCAGAGATAAACTCACCCCAAACAATCCACATTCCAAGAAATCCAGACATGGCTCTGATTGCACACACATGTGATTATGCACAGAGGTCCACCCTACCAGCCAACCTCAGATCTCCACGCAGGCACACATGAATGCACATACATTTGCACACATCCAGAGATAAACTAACCCCAAACAATCCACATTCCAAGAAATCCAGACGTGGCTCTGATTGCACACACATGCGATTATGCGCAGAGGTCCACCCTACCAGCCAACCTCAGATCTCCACGCAGGCACACATGAATGCACATACATTTGCACACATCCAGAGATAAACTCACCCCAAACAATCCACATTCCAAGAAATCCAGACATGGCTCTGATTGCACACACATGTGATTATGCGCAGAGGTCCACCCTACCAGCCAACCTCAGATCTCCACGCAGGCACACATGAATGCACATACATTTGCACACATCCAGAGATAAACTAACCCCAAACAATCCACATTCCAAGAAATCCAGACGTGGCTCTGATTGCACACACATGTGATTATGCGCAGAGGTCCACCCTACCAGCCAACCTCAGATCTCCACGCAGGCACACATGAATGCACATACATTTGCACACATCCAGAGATAAACTCACCCCAAACAATCCACATTCCAAGAAATCCAGACGTGGCTCTGATTGCACACACATGTGATTATGCGCAGAGGTCCACCCTACCAGCCAACCTCAGATCTCCACGCAGGCACACATGAATGCACATACATTTGCACACATCCAGAGATAAACTCACCCCAAACAATCCACATTCCAAGAAATCCAGACGTGGCTCTGATTGCACACACATGTGATTATGCGCAGAGGTCCACCCTACCAGCCAACCTCAGATCTCCACGCAGGCACACATGAATGCACATACATTTGCACACATCCAGAGATAAACTCACCCCAAACAATCCACATTCCAAGAAATCCAGACGTGGCTCTGATTGCACACACATGCGATTATGCGCAGAGGTCCACCCTACCAGCCAACCTCAGATCTCCACGCAGGCACACATGAATGCACATACATTTGCACACATCCAGAGATAAACTCACCCCAAACAATCCACATTCCAAGAAATCCAGACGTGGCTCTGATTGCACACACATGTGATTATGCGCAGAGGTCCACCCTACCAGCCAACCTCAGATCTCCACGCAGGCACACATGAATGCACATACATTTGCACACATCCAGAGATAAACTAATCCCAAACAATCCACATTCCAAGAAATCCAGACATGGCTCTGATTGCACACACATGTGATTATGCGCAGAGGTCCACCCTACCAGCCAACCTCAGATCTCCACGCAGGCACACATGAATGCACATACATTTGCACACATCCAGAGATAAACTAACCCCAAACAATCCACATTCCAAGAAATCCAGACGTGGCTCTGATTGCACACACATGCGATTATGCGCAGAGGTCCACCCTACCAGCCAACCTCAGATCTCCACGCAGGCACACATGAATGCACATACATTTGCACACATCCAGAGATAAACTCACCCCAAACAATCCACATTCCAAGAAATCCAGACATGGCTCTGATTGCACACACATGTGATTATGCGCAGAGGTCCACCCTACCAGCCAACCTCAGATCTCCACGCAGGCACACATGAATGCACATACATTTGCACACATCCAGAGATAAACTAACCCCAAACAATCCACATTCCAAGAAATCCAGACGTGGCTCTGATTGCACACACATGTGATTATGCGCAGAGGTCCACCCTACCAGCCAACCTCAGATCTCCACGCAGGCACACATGAATGCACATACATTTGCACACATCCAGAGATAAACTCACCCCAAACAATCCACATTCCAAGAAATCCAGACGTGGCTCTGATTGCACACACATGTGATTATGCGCAGAGGTCCACCCTACCAGCCAACCTCAGATCTCCACGCAGGCACACATGAATGCACATACATTTGCACACATCCAGAGATAAACTCACCCCAAACAATCCACATTCCAAGAAATCCAGACGTGGCTCTGATTGCACACACATGCGATTATGCGCAGAGGTCCACCCTACCAGCCAACCTCAGATCTCCACGCAGGCACACATGAATGCACATACATTTGCACACATCCAGAGATAAACTCACCCCAAACAATCCACATTCCAAGAAATCCAGACGTGGCTCTGATTGCACACACATGCGATTATGCGCAGAGGTCCACCCTACCAGCCAACCTCAGATCTCCACGCAGGCACACATGAATGCACATACATTTGCACACATCCAGAGATAAACTCACCCCAAACAATCCACATTCCAAGAAATCCAGACGTGGCTCTGATTGCACACACATGTGATTATGCGCAGAGGTCCACCCTACCAGCCAACCTCAGATCTCCACGCAGGCACACATGAATGCACATACATTTGCACACATCCAGAGATAAACTAATCCCAAACAATCCACATTCCAAGAAATCCAGACGTGGCTCTGATTGCACACACATGTGATTATGCGCAGAGGTCCACCCTACCAGCCAACCTCAGATCTCCACGCAGGCACACATGAATGCACATACATTTGCACACATCCAGAGATAAACTAATCCCAAACAATCCACATTCCAAGAAATCCAGACGTGGCTCTGATTGCACACACATGCGATTATGCGCAGAGGTCCACCCTACCAGCCAACCTCAGATCTCCACGCAGGCACACATGAATGCACATACATTTGCACACATCCAGAGATAAACTAACCCCAAACAATCCACATTCCAAGAAATCCAGACGTGGCTCTGATTGCACACACATGCGATTATGCGCAGAGGTCCACCCTACCAGCCAACCTCAGATCTCCACGCAGGCACACATGAATGCACATACATTTGCACACATCCAGAGATAAACTCACCCCAAACAATCCACATTCCAAGAAATCCAGACGTGGCTCTGATTGCACACACATGTGATTATGCGCAGAGGTCCACCCTACCAGCCAACCTCAGATCTCCACGCAGGCACACATGAATGCACATACATTTGCACACATCCAGAGATAAACTAACCCCAAACAATCCACATTCCAAGAAATCCAGACGTGGCTCTGATTGCACACACATGCGATTATGCGCAGAGGTCCACCCTACCAGCCAACCTCAGATCTCCACGCAGGCACACATGAATGCACATACATTTGCACACATCCAGAGATAAACTCACCCCAAACAATCCACATTCCAAGAAATCCAGACATGGCTCTGATTGCACACACATGTGATTATGCGCAGAGGTCCACCCTACCAGCCAACCTCAGATCTCCACGCAGGCACACATGAATGCACATACATTTGCACACATCCAGAGATAAACTCACCCCAAACAATCCACATTCCAAGAAATCCAGACGTGGCTCTGATTGCACACACATGCGATTATGCGCAGAGGTCCACCCTACCAGCCAACCTCAGATCTCCACACAGGCACACATGAATGCACATACATTTGCACACATCCAGAGATAAACTCACCCCAAACAATCCACATTCCAAGAAATCCAGACGTGGCTCTGATTGCACACACATGCGATTATGCGCAGAGGTCCACCCTACCAGCCAACCTCAGATCTCCACGCAGGCACACATGAATGCACATACATTTGCACACATCCAGAGATAAACTCACCCCAAACAATCCACATTCCAAGAAATCCAGACGTGGCTCTGATTGCACACACATGTGATTATGCGCAGAGGTCCACCCTACCACCCAACCCCAGATCTCCACGCAGGCACACATGAATGCACATACATTTGCACACATCCAGAGATAAACTCACCCCAAACAATCCACATTCCAAGAAATCCAGACGTGGCTCTGATTGCACACACATGTGATTATGCGCAGAGGTCCACCCTACCAGCCAACCTCAGATCTCCACACAGGCACACATGAATGCACATACATTTGCACACATCCAGAGATAAACTAACCCCAAACAATCCACATTCCAAGAAATCCAGACGTGGCTCTGATTGCACACACATGTGATTATGCGCAGAGGTCCACCCTACCAGCCAACCTCAGATCTCCACGCAGGCACACATGAATGCACATACATTTGCACACATCCAGAGATAAACTAACCCCAAACAATCCACATTCCAAGAAATCCAGACGTGGCTCTGATTGCACACACATGTGATTATACGCAGAGGTCCACCCTACCAGCCAACCTCAGATCTCCACGCAGGCACACATGAATGCACATACATTTGCACACATCCAGAGATAAACTCACCCCAAACAATCCACATTCCAAGAAATCCAGACGTGGCTCTGATTGCACACACATGTGATTATGCGCAGAGGTCCACCCTACCAGCCAACCTCAGATCTCCACGCAGGCACACATGAATGCACATACATTTGCACACATCCAGAGATAAACTCATCCCAAACAATCCACATTCCAAGAAATCCAGACGTGGCTCTGATTGCACACACATGTGATTATGCGCAGAGGTCCACCCTACCAGCCAACCTCAGATCTCCACGCAGGCACACATGAATGCACATACATTTGCACACATCCAGAGATAAACTAATCCCAAACAATCCACATTCCAAGAAATCCAGACGTGGCTCTGATTGCACACACATGTGATTATGCGCAGAGGTCCACCCTACCAGCCAACCTCAGATCTCCACGCAGGCACACATGAATGCACATACATTTGCACACATCCAGAGATAAACTAATCCCAAACAATCCACATTCCAAGAAATCCAGACGTGGCTCTGATTGCACACACATGTGATTATGCGCAGAGGTCCACCCTACCAGCCAACCTCAGATCTCCACGCAGGCACACATGAATGCACATACATTTGCACACATCCAGAGATAAACTCACCCCAAACAATCCACATTCCAAGAAATCCAGACGTGGCTCTGATTGCACACACATGTGATTATGCGCAGAGGTCCACCCTACCAGCCAACCTCAGATCTCCACGCAGGCACACATGAATGCACATACATTTGCACACATCCAGAGATAAACTAACCCCAAACAATCCACATTCCAAGAAATCCAGACGTGGCTCTGATTGCACACACATGCGATTATGCGCAGAGGTCCACCCTACCAGCCAACCTCAGATCTCCACGCAGGCACACATGAATGCACATACATTTGCACACATCCAGAGATAAACTCACCCCAAACAATCCACATTCCAAGAAATCCAGACATGGCTCTGATTGCACACACATGTGATTATGCGCAGAGGTCCACCCTACCAGCCAACCTCAGATCTCCACGCAGGCACACATGAATGCACATACATTTGCACACATCCAGAGATAAAATCACACCAAACAATCCACATTCCAAGGAATCCAGACGTGGCTCTGATTGCACACACATGTGATTATGCGCAGAGGTCCACCCTACCAGCCAACCTCAGATCTCCACGCAGGCACACATGAATGCACATACATTTGCACACATCCAGAGATAAACTCACCCCAAACAATCCACATTCCAAGAAATCCAGACGTGGCTCTGATTGCACACACATGTGATTATGCGCAGAGGTCCACCCTACCAGCCAACCTCAGATCTCCACGCAGGCACACATGAATGCACATACATTTGCACACATCCAGAGATAAACTAACCCCAAACAATCCCCATTCCAAGAAATCCAGACGTGGCTCTGATTGCACACACATGCGATTATGCGCAGAGGTCCACCCTACCAGCCAACCTCAGATCTCCACGCAGGCACACATGAATGCACATACATTTGCACACATCCAGAGATAAACTAACCCCAAACCACATTCCAAGAAATCCAGACGTGGCTCTGATTGCACACACATGCGATTATGCGCAGAGGTCCACCCTACCAGCCAACCTCAGATCTCCACGCAGGCACACATGAATGCACATACATTTGCACACATCCAGAGATAAACTAACCCCAAACCACATTCCAAGAAATCCAGACGTGGCTCTGATTGCACACACATGCGATTATGCGCAGAGGTCCACCCTACCAGCCAACCTCAGATCTCCACGCAGGCACACATGAATGCACATACATTTGCACACATCCAGAGATAAACTCACCCCAAACAATCCACATTCCAAGAAATCCAGACATGGCTCTGATTGCACACACATGTGATTATGCGCAGAGGTCCACCCTACCAGCCAACCTCAGATCTCCACGCAGGCACACATGAATGCACATACATTTGCACACATCCAGAGATAAACTCACCCCAAACAATCCACATTCCAAGAAATCCAGACGTGGCTCTGATTGCACACACATGTGATTATGCGCAGAGGTCCACCCTACCACCCAACCCCAGATCTCCACGCAGGCACACATGAATGCACATACATTTGCACACATCCAGAGATAAACTCACCCCAAACAATCCACATTCCAAGAAATCCAGACGTGGCTCTGATTGCACACACATGTGATTATGCGCAGAGGTCCACCCTACCAGCCAACCTCAGATCTCCACGCAGGCACACATGAATGCACATACATTTGCACACATCCAGAGATAAATTCACCCCAAACAATCCACATTCCAAGAAATCCAGACATGGCTTTGATTGCACACACATGTGATTATGCGCAGAGGTCCACCCTACCAGCCAACCTCAGATCTCCACGCAGGCACACATGAATGCACATACATTTGCACACATCCAGAGATAAACTAACCCCAAACCACATTCCAAGAAATCCAGACGTGGCTCTGATTGCACACACATGCGATTATGCGCAGAGGTCCACCCTACCAGCCAACCTCAGATCTCCACGCAGGCACACATGAATGCACATACATTTGCACACATCCAGAGATAAACTAACCCCAAACAATCCCCATTCCAAGAAATCCAGACGTGGCTCTGATTGCACACACATGCGATTATGCGCAGAGGTCCACCCTACCAGCCAACCTCAGATCTCCACGCAGGCACACATGAATGCACATACATTTGCACACATCCAGAGATAAACTCACCCCAAACAATCCACATTCCAAGAAATCCAGACGTGGCTCTGATTGCACACACATGCGATTATGCGCAGAGGTCCACCCTACCAGCCAACCTCAGATCTCCACGCAGGCACACATGAATGCACATACATTTGCACACATCCAGAGATAAACTAACCCCAAACCACATTCCAAGAAATCCAGACGTGGCTCTGATTGCACACACATGCGATTATGCGCAGAGGTCCACCCTACCAGCCAACCTCAGATCTCCACGCAGGCACACATGAATGCACCTACATTTGCACACATCCAGAGATAAACTAACCCCAAACAATCCACATTCCAAGAAATCCAGACATGGCTCTGATTGCACACACATGTGATTATGCGCAGAGGTCCACCCTACCAGCCAACCTCAGATCTCCACGCAGGCACACATGAATGCACATACATTTGCACACATCCAGAGATAAACTAACCCCAAACAATCCACATTCCAAGAAATCCAGACGTGGCTCTGATTGCACACACATGCGATTATGCGCAGAGGTCCACCCTACCAGCCAACCTCAGATCTCCACGCAGGCACACATGAATGCACATACATTTGCACACATCCAGAGATAAACTCACCCCAAACAATCCACATTCCAAGAAATCCAGACGTGGCTCTGATTGCACACACATGCGATTATGCGCAGAGGTCCACCCTACCAGCCAACCTCAGATCTCCACGCAGGCACACATGAATGCACATACATTTGCACACATCCAGAGATAAACTAACCCCAAACCACATTCCAAGAAATCCAGACGTGGCTCTGATTGCACACACATGCGATTATGCGCAGAGGTCCACCCTACCAGCCAACCTCAGATCTCCACGCAGGCACACATGAATGCACCTACATTTGCACACATCCAGAGATAAACTAACCCCAAACAATCCACATTCCAAGAAATCCAGACATGGCTCTGATTGCACACACATGTGATTATGCGCAGAGGTCCACCCTACCAGCCAACCTCAGATCTCCACGCAGGCACACATGAATGCACATACATTTGCACACATCCAGAGATAAACTAACCCCAAACAATCCACATTCCAAGAAATCCAGACGTGGCTCTGATTGCACACACATGTGATTATGCGCAGAGGTCCACCCTACCAGCCAACCTCAGATCTCCACGCAGGCACACATGAATGCACATACATTTGCACACATCCAGAGATAAACTCACCCCAAACAATCCACATTCCAAGAAATCCAGACATGGCTCTGATTGCACACACATGTGATTATGCGCAGAGGTCCACCCTACCAGCCAACCTCAGATCTCCACGCAGGCACACATGAATGCACATACATTTGCACACATCCAGAGATAAACTCACCCCAAACAATCCACATTCCAAGAAATCCAGACGTGGCTCTGATTGCACACACATGTGATTATGCGCAGAGGTCCACCCTACCACCCAACCCCAGATCTCCACGCAGGCACACATGAATGCACATACATTTGCACACATCCAGAGATAAACTAACCCCAAACAATCCACATTCCAAGAAATCCAGACGTGGCTCTGATTGCACACACATGCGATTATGCGCAGAGGTCCACCCTACCAGCCAACCTCAGATCTCCACGCAGGCACACATGAATGCACATACATTTGCACACATCCAGAGATAAACTCACCCCAAACAATCCACATTCCAAGAAATCCAGACGTGGCTCTGATTGCACACACATGTGATTATGCGCAGAGGTCCACCCTACCAGCCAACCTCAGATCTCCACGCAGGCACACATGAATGCACATACATTTGCACACATCCAGAGATAAACTCACCCCAAACAATCCACATTCCAAGAAATCCAGACGTGGCTCTGATTGCACACACATGTGATTATGCGCAGAGGTCCACCCTACCAGCCAACCTCAGATCTCCACGCAGGCACACATGAATACACATACATTTGCACACATCCAGAGATAAATTCACCCCAAACAATCCACATTCCAAGAAATCCAGACATGGCTCTGATTGCACACACATGTGATTATGCGCAGAGGTCCACCCTACCAGCCAACCTCAGATCTCCACGCAGGCACACATGAATGCACATACATTTGCACACATCCAGAGATAAACTAACCCCAAACAATCCACATTCCAAGAAATCCAGACGTGGCTCTGATTGCACACACATGCGATTATGCGCAGAGGTCCACCCTACCAGCCAACCTCAGATCTCCACGCAGGCACACATGAATGCACATACATTTGCACACATCCAGAGATAAACTAACCCCAAACAATCCACATTCCAAGGAATCCAGACATGGCTCTGATTGCATACACATGTGATTATGCGCAGAGGTCCACCCTACCAGCCAACCTCAGATCTCCACGCAGGCACACATGAATGCACATACATTTGCACACATCCAGAGATAAACTCACCCCAAACAATCCACATTCCAAGAAATCCAGACGTGGCTCTGATTGCACACACATGTGATTATGCGCAGAGGTCCACCCTACCAGCCAACCTCAGATCTCCACGCAGGCACACATGAATGCACATACATTTGCACACATCCAGAGATAAACTCACCCCAAACAATCCACATTCCAAGAAATCCAGACGTGGCTCTGATTGCACACACATGTGATTATGCGCAGAGGTCCACCCTACCAGCCAACCTCAGATCTCCACGCAGGCACACATGAATGCACATACATTTGCACACATCCAGAGATAAACTCACCCCAAACAATCCACATTCCAAGAAATCCAGACGTGGCTCTGATTGCACACACATGTGATTATGCGCAGAGGTCCACCCTACCAGCCAACCTCAGATCTCCACGCAGGCACACATGAATGCACATACATTTGCACACATCCAGCGATAAAATCACACCAAACAATCCACATTCCAAGGAATCCAGACGTGGCTCTGATTGCACACACATGTGATTATGCGCAGAGGTCCACCCTACCAGCCAACCTCAGATCTCCACGCAGGCACACATGAATGCACATACATTTGCACACATCCAGAGATAAACTCACCCCAAACAATCCACATTCCAAGAAATCCAGACGTGGCTCTGATTGCACACACATGTGATTATGCGCAGAGGTCCACCCTACCAGCCAACCTCAGATCTCCACACAGGCACACATGAATGCACATACATTTGCACACATCCAGAGATAAACTCACCCCAAACAATCCACATTCCAAGAAATCCAGACATGGCTCTGATTGCACACACATGTGATTATGCACAGAGGTCCACCCTACCAGCCAACCTCAGATCTCCACGCAGGCACACATGAATGCACATACATTTGCACACATCCAGAGATAAACTAACCCCAAACAATCCACATTCCAAGAAATCCAGACGTGGCTCTGATTGCACACACATGCGATTATGCGCAGAGGTCCACCCTACCAGCCAACCTCAGATCTCCACGCAGGCACACATGAATGCACATACATTTGCACACATCCAGAGATAAACTCACCCCAAACAATCCACATTCCAAGAAATCCAGACGTGGCTCTGATTGCACACACATGTGATTATGCGCAGAGGTCCACCCTACCAGCCAACCTCAGATCTCCACGCAGGCACACATGAATGCACATACATTTGCACACATCCAGAGATAAACTCACCCCAAACAATCCACATTCCAAGAAATCCAGACGTGGCTCTGATTGCACACACATGTGATTATGCGCAGAGGTCCACCCTACCAGCCAACCTCAGATCTCCACGCAGGCACACATGAATGCACATACATTTGCACACATCCAGAGATAAACTCACCCCAAACAATCCACATTCCAAGAAATCCAGACGTGGCTCTGATTGCACACACATGCGATTATGCGCAGAGGTCCACCCTACCAGCCAACCTCAGATCTCCACGCAGGCACACATGAATGCACATACATTTGCACACATCCAGAGATAAACTCACCCCAAACAATCCACATTCCAAGAAATCCAGACGTGGCTCTGATTGCACACACATGTGATTATGCGCAGAGGTCCACCCTACCAGCCAACCTCAGATCTCCACGCAGGCACACATGAATGCACATACATTTGCACACATCCAGAGATAAACTCACCCCAAACAATCCACATTCCAAGAAATCCAGACGTGGCTCTGATTGCACACACATGTGATTATGCGCAGAGGTCCACCCTACCAGCCAACCTCAGATCTCCACGCAGGCACACATGAATGCACATACATTTGCACACATCCAGAGATAAACTAACCCCAAACAATCCACATTCCAAGAAATCCAGACGTGGCTCTGATTGCACACACATGCGATTATGCGCAGAGGTCCACCCTACCAGCCAACCTCAGATCTCCACGCAGGCACACATGAATGCACATACATTTGCACACATCCAGAGATAAACTCACCCCAAACAATCCACATTCCAAGAAATCCAGACATGGCTCTGATTGCACACACATGTGATTATGCGCAGAGGTCCACCCTACCAGCCAACCTCAGATCTCCACGCAGGCACACATGAATGCACATACATTTGCACACATCCAGAGATAAACTCACCCCAAACAATCCACATTCCAAGAAATCCAGACATGGCTCTGATTGCACACACATGTGATTATGCACAGAGGTCCACCCTACCAGCCAACCTCAGATCTCCACGCAGGCACACATGAATGCACATACATTTGCACACATCCAGAGATAAACTAACCCCAAACAATCCACATTCCAAGAAATCCAGACGTGGCTCTGATTGCACACACATGCGATTATGCGCAGAGGTCCACCCTACCAGCCAACCTCAGATCTCCACGCAGGCACACATGAATGCACATACATTTGCACACATCCAGAGATAAACTCACCCCAAACAATCCACATTCCAAGAAATCCAGACATGGCTCTGATTGCACACACATGTGATTATGCGCAGAGGTCCACCCTACCAGCCAACCTCAGATCTCCACGCAGGCACACATGAATGCACATACATTTGCACACATCCAGAGATAAACTAACCCCAAACAATCCACATTCCAAGAAATCCAGACGTGGCTCTGATTGCACACACATGTGATTATGCGCAGAGGTCCACCCTACCAGCCAACCTCAGATCTCCACGCAGGCACACATGAATGCACATACATTTGCACACATCCAGAGATAAACTCACCCCAAACAATCCACATTCCAAGAAATCCAGACGTGGCTCTGATTGCACACACATGTGATTATGCGCAGAGGTCCACCCTACCAGCCAACCTCAGATCTCCACGCAGGCACACATGAATGCACATACATTTGCACACATCCAGAGATAAACTCACCCCAAACAATCCACATTCCAAGAAATCCAGACGTGGCTCTGATTGCACACACATGTGATTATGCGCAGAGGTCCACCCTACCAGCCAACCTCAGATCTCCACGCAGGCACACATGAATGCACATACATTTGCACACATCCAGAGATAAACTCACCCCAAACAATCCACATTCCAAGAAATCCAGACGTGGCTCTGATTGCACACACATGCGATTATGCGCAGAGGTCCACCCTACCAGCCAACCTCAGATCTCCACGCAGGCACACATGAATGCACATACATTTGCACACATCCAGAGATAAACTCACCCCAAACAATCCACATTCCAAGAAATCCAGACGTGGCTCTGATTGCACACACATGTGATTATGCGCAGAGGTCCACCCTACCAGCCAACCTCAGATCTCCACGCAGGCACACATGAATGCACATACATTTGCACACATCCAGAGATAAACTAATCCCAAACAATCCACATTCCAAGAAATCCAGACGTGGCTCTGATTGCACACACATGTGATTATGCGCAGAGGTCCACCCTACCAGCCAACCTCAGATCTCCACGCAGGCACACATGAATGCACATACATTTGCACACATCCAGAGATAAACTAATCCCAAACAATCCACATTCCAAGAAATCCAGACGTGGCTCTGATTGCACACACATGTGATTATGCGCAGAGGTCCACCCTACCAGCCAACCTCAGATCTCCACGCAGGCACACATGAATGCACATACATTTGCACACATCCAGAGATAAACTAACCCCAAACAATCCACATTCCAAGAAATCCAGACGTGGCTCTGATTGCACACACATGCGATTATGCGCAGAGGTCCACCCTACCAGCCAACCTCAGATCTCCACGCAGGCACACATGAATGCACATACATTTGCACACATCCAGAGATAAACTCACCCCAAACAATCCACATTCCAAGAAATCCAGACGTGGCTCTGATTGCACACACATGTGATTATGCGCAGAGGTCCACCCTACCAGCCAACCTCAGATCTCCACGCAGGCACACATGAATGCACATACATTTGCACACATCCAGAGATAAACTAACCCCAAACAATCCACATTCCAAGAAATCCAGACGTGGCTCTGATTGCACACACATGCGATTATGCGCAGAGGTCCACCCTACCAGCCAACCTCAGATCTCCACGCAGGCACACATGAATGCACATACATTTGCACACATCCAGAGATAAACTCACCCCAAACAATCCACATTCCAAGAAATCCAGACATGGCTCTGATTGCACACACATGTGATTATGCGCAGAGGTCCACCCTACCAGCCAACCTCAGATCTCCACGCAGGCACACATGAATGCACATACATTTGCACACATCCAGAGATAAACTCACCCCAAACAATCCACATTCCAAGAAATCCAGACGTGGCTCTGATTGCACACACATGTGATTATGCGCAGAGGTCCACCCTACCAGCCAACCTCAGATCTCCACGCAGGCACACATGAATGCACATACATTTGCACACATCCAGAGATAAACTAACCCCAAACAATCCACATTCCAAGAAATCCAGACGTGGCTCTGATTGCACACACATGTGATTATGCGCAGAGGTCCACCCTACCAGCCAACCTCAGATCTCCACGCAGGCACACATGAATGCACATACATTTGCACACATCCAGAGATAAACTCACCCCAAACAATCCACATTCCAAGAAATCCAGACGTGGCTCTGATTGCGCACACATGTGATTATGCGCAGAGGTCCACCCTACCAGCCAACCTCAGATCTCCACGCAGGCACACATGAATGCACATACATTTGCACACATCCAGAGATAAACTCACCCCAAACAATCCACATTCCAAGAAATCCAGACGTGGCTCTGATTGCACACACATGTGATTATGCGCAGAGGTCCACCCTACCAGCCAACCTCAGATCTCCACACAGGCACACATGAATGCACATACATTTGCACACATCCAGAGATAAACTCATCCCAAACAATCCACATTCCAAGAAATCCAGACGTGGCTCTGATTGCACACACATGTGATTATACGCAGAGGTCCACCCTACCAGCCAACCTCAGATCTCCACGCAGGCACACATGAATGCACATACATTTGCACACATCCAGAGATAAACTCACCCCAAACAATCCACATTCCAAGAAATCCAGACGTGGCTCTGATTGCACACACATGTGATTATGCGCAGAGGTCCACCCTACCAGCCAACCTCAGATCTCCACGCAGGCACACATGAATGCACATACATTTGCACACATCCAGAGATAAACTCATCCCAAACAATCCACATTCCAAGAAATCCAGACGTGGCTCTGATTGCACACACATGTGATTATGCGCAGAGGTCCACCCTACCAGCCAACCTCAGATCTCCACGCAGGCACACATGAATGCACATACATTTGCACACATCCAGAGATAAACTAATCCCAAACAATCCACATTCCAAGAAATCCAGACGTGGCTCTGATTGCACACACATGTGATTATGCGCAGAGGTCCACCCTACCAGCCAACCTCAGATCTCCACGCAGGCACACATGAATGCACATACATTTGCACACATCCAGAGATAAACTAATCCCAAACAATCCACATTCCAAGAAATCCAGACGTGGCTCTGATTGCACACACATGTGATTATGCGCAGAGGTCCACCCTACCAGCCAACCTCAGATCTCCACGCAGGCACACATGAATGCACATACATTTGCACACATCCAGAGATAAACTAATCCCAAACAATCCACATTCCAAGAAATCCAGACGTGGCTCTGATTGCACACACATGTGATTATGCGCAGAGGTCCACCCTACCAGCCAACCTCAGATCTCCACGCAGGCACACATGAATGCACATACATTTGCACACATCCAGAGATAAACTCACCCCAAACAATCCACATTCCAAGAAATCCAGACGTGGCTCTGATTGCACACACATGTGATTATGCGCAGAGGTCCACCCTACCAGCCAACCTCAGATCTCCACGCAGGCACACATGAATGCACATACATTTGCACACATCCAGAGATAAACTAACCCCAAACAATCCACATTCCAAGAAATCCAGACGTGGCTCTGATTGCACACACATGCGATTATGCGCAGAGGTCCACCCTACCAGCCAACCTCAGATCTCCACGCAGGCACACATGAATGCACATACATTTGCACACATCCAGAGATAAACTAACCCCAAACAATCCACATTCCAAGAAATCCAGACGTGGCTCTGATTGCACACACATGCGATTATGCGCAGAGGTCCACCCTACCAGCCAACCTCAGATCTCCACGCAGGCACACATGAATGCACATACATTTGCACACATCCAGAGATAAACTCACCCCAAACAATCCACATTCCAAGAAATCCAGACATGGCTCTGATTGCACACACATGTGATTATGCGCAGAGGTCCACCCTACCAGCCAACCTCAGATCTCCACGCAGGCACACATGAATGCACATACATTTGCGCACATCCAGAGATAAACTAACCCCAAACAATCCACATTCCAAGAAATCCAGACGTGGCTCTGATTGCACACACATGTGATTATGCGCAGAGGTCCACCCTACCAGCCAACCTCAGATCTCCACGCAGGCACACATGAATGCACATACATTTGCACACATCCAGAGATAAACTAATCCCAAACAATCCACATTCCAAGAAATCCAGACGTGGCTCTGATTGCACACACATGTGATTATGCGCAGAGGTCCACCCTACCAGCCAACCTCAGATCTCCACGCAGGCACACATGAATGCACATACATTTGCACACATCCAGAGATAAACTAACCCCAAACAATCCACATTCCAAGAAATCCAGACGTGGCTCTGATTGCACACACATGTGATTATGCGCAGAGGTCCACCCTACCAGCCAACCTCAGATCTCCACGCAGGCACACATGAATGCACATACATTTGCACACATCCAGAGATAAACTAACCCCAAACAATCCACATTCCAAGAAATCCAGATGTGGCTCTGATTGCACACACATGTGATTATGCGCAGAGGTCCACCCTACCAGCCAACCTCAGATCTCCACGCAGGCACACATGAATGCACATACATTTGCACACATCCAGAGATAAACTCACCCCAAACAATCCACATTCCAAGAAATCCAGACGTGGCTCTGATTGCACACACATGTGATTATGCGCAGAGGTCCACCCTACCAGCCAACCTCAGATCTCCACGCAGGCACACATGAATGCACATACATTTGCACACATCCAGAGATAAACTAACCCCAAACAATCCACATTCCAAGAAATCCAGACGTGGCTCTGATTGCACACACATGCGATTATGCGCAGAGGTCCACCCTACCAGCCAACCTCAGATCTCCACGCAGGCACACATGAATGCACATACATTTGCACACATCCAGAGATAAACTAACCCCAAACAATCCACATTCCAAGAAATCCAGACGTGGCTCTGATTGCACACACATGCGATTATGCGCAGAGGTCCACCCTACCAGCCAACCTCAGATCTCCACGCAGGCACACATGAATGCACATACATTTGCACACATCCAGAGATAAACTCACCCCAAACAATCCACATTCCAAGAAATCCAGACATGGCTCTGATTGCACACACATGTGATTATGCGCAGAGGTCCACCCTACCAGCCAACCTCAGATCTCCACGCAGGCACACATGAATGCACATACATTTGCACACATCCAGAGATAAAATCACACCAAACAATCCACATTCCAAGAAATCCAGACGTGGCTCTGATTGCACACACATGTGATTATGCGCAGAGGTCCACCCTACCAGCCAACCTCAGATCTCCACGCAGGCACACATGAATGCACATACATTTGCACACATCCAGAGATAAACTCACCCCAAACAATCCACATTCCAAGAAATCCAGACGTGGCTCTGATTGCACACACATGTGATTATGCGCAGGGGTCCACCCTACCAGCCAACCTCAGATCTCCACGCAGGCACACATGAATGCACATACATTTGCACACATCCAGAGATAAACTCACCCCAAACAATCCACATTCCAAGAAATCCAGACGTGGCTCTGATTGCACACACATGCGATTATGCGCAGAGGTCCACCCTACCAGCCAACCTCAGATCTCCACGCAGGCACACATGAATGCACATACATTTGCACACATCCAGAGATAAACTCACCCCAAACAATCCACATTCCAAGAAATCCAGACGTGGCTCTGATTGCACACACATGTGATTATGCGCAGAGGTCCACCCTACCAGCCAACCTCAGATCTCCACGCAGGCACACATGAATGCACATACATTTGCACACATCCAGAGATAAACTAACCCCAAACAATCCACATTCCAAGAAATCCAGACGTGGCTCTGATTGCACACACATGTGATTATGCGCAGAGGTCCACCCTACCAGCCAACCTCAGATCTCCACACAGGCACACATGAATGCACATACATTTGCACACATCCAGAGATAAACTCACCCCAAACAATCCACATTCCAAGAAATCCAGACGTGGCTCTGATTGCACACACATGCGATTATGCGCAGAGGTCCACCCTACCAGCCAACCTCAGATCTCCACGCAGGCACACATGAATGCACATACATTTGCACACATCCAGAGATAAACTCACCCCAAACAATCCACATTCCAAGAAATCCAGACATGGCTCTGATTGCACACACATGTGATTATGCGCAGAGGTCCACCCTACCAGCCAACCTCAGATCTCCACGCAGGTACACATGAATGCACATACATTTGCACACATCCAGAGATAAAATCACACCAAACAATCCACATTCCAAGGAATCCAGACGTGGCTCTGATTGCACACACATGTGATTATGCGCAGAGGTCCACCCTACCAGCCAACCTCAGATCTCCACGCAGGCACACATGAATGCACATACATTTGCACACATCCAGAGATAAACTCACCCCAAACAATCCACATTCCAAGAAATCCAGACGTGGCTCTGATTGCACACACATGTGATTATGCGCAGGGGTCCACCCTACCAGCCAACCTCAGATCTCCACACAGGCACACATGAATGCACATACATTTGCACACATCCAGAGATAAACTCACCCCAAACAATCCACATTCCAAGAAATCCAGACATGGCTCTGATTGCACACACATGTGATTATGCACAGAGGTCCACCCTACCAGCCAACCTCAGATCTCCACGCAGGCACACATGAATGCACATACATTTGCACACATCCAGAGATAAACTCACCCCAAACAATCCACATTCCAAGAAATCCAGACGTGGCTCTGATTGCACACACATGCGATTATGCGCAGAGGTCCACCCTACCAGCCAACCTCAGATCTCCACGCAGGCACACATGAATGCACATACATTTGCACACATCCAGAGATAAACTCACCCCAAACAATCCACATTCCAAGAAATCCAGACATGGCTCTGATTGCACACACATGTGATTATGCGCAGAGGTCCACCCTACCAGCCAACCTCAGATCTCCACGCAGGCACACATGAATGCACATACATTTGCACACATCCAGAGATAAACTCACCCCAAACAATCCACATTCCAAGAAATCCAGACGTGGCTCTGATTGCACACACATGTGATTATGCGCAGAGGTCCACCCTACCAGCCAACCTCAGATCTCCACGCAGGCACACATGAATGCACATACATTTGCACACATCCAGAGATAAACTAACCCCAAACAATCCACATTCCAAGAAATCCAGACGTGGCTCTGATTGCACACACATGCGATTATGCGCAGAGGTCCACCCTACCAGCCAACCTCAGATCTCCACGCAGGCACACATGAATGCACATACATTTGCACACATCCAGAGATAAACTCACCCCAAACAATCCACATTCCAAGAAATCCAGACGTGGCTCTGATTGCACACACATGTGATTATGCGCAGAGGTCCACCCTACCAGCCAACCTCAGATCTCCACGCAGGCACACATGAATGCACATACATTTGCACACATCCAGAGATAAACTAACCCCAAACAATCCACATTCCAAGGAATCCAGACGTGGCTCTGATTGCACACACATGTGATTATGCGCAGAGGTCCACCCTACCAGCCAACCTCAGATCTCCACGCAGGCACACATGAATGCACATACATTTGCACACATCCAGAGATAAACTCACCCCAAACAATCCACATTCCAAGAAATCCAGACGTGGCTCTGATTGCACACACATGTGATTATGCGCAGAGGTCCACCCTACCAGCCAACCTCAGATCTCCACACAGGCACACATGAATGCACATACATTTGCACACATCCAGAGATAAACTCACCCCAAACAATCCACATTCCAAGAAATCCAGACATGGCTCTGATTGCACACACATGTGATTATGCGCAGAGGTCCACCCTACCAGCCAACCTCAGATCTCCACACAGGCACACATGAATGCACATACATTTGCACACATCCAGAGATAAACTCACCCCAAACAATCCACATTCCAAGAAATCCAGACATGGCTCTGATTGCACACACATGTGATTATGCGCAGAGGTCCACCCTACCAGCCAACCTCAGATCTCCACGCAGGCACACATGAATGCACATACATTTGCACACATCCAGAGATAAACTCACCCCAAACAATCCACATTCCAAGAAATCCAGACGTGGCTCTGATTGCACACACATGTGATTATGCGCAGAGGTCCACCCTACCAGCCAACCTCAGATCTCCACGCAGGCACACATGAATGCACATACATTTGCACACATCCAGAGATAAACTAACCCCAAACAATCCACATTCCAAGAAATCCAGACGTGGCTCTGATTGCACACACATGTGATTATGCGCAGAGGTCCACCCTACCAGCCAACCTCAGATCTCCACGCAGGCACACATGAATGCACATACATTTGCACACATCCAGAGATAAACTCACCCCAAACAATCCACATTCCAAGAAATCCAGACGTGGCTCTGATTGCACACACATGTGATTATGCGCAGAGGTCCACCCTACCACCCAACCCCAGATCTCCACGCAGGCACACATGAATGCACATACATTTGCACACATCCAGAGATAAACTCACCCCAAACAATCCACATTCCAAGAAATCCAGACGTGGCTCTGATTGCACACACATGCGATTATGCGCAGAGGTCCACCCTACCAGCCAACCTCAGATCTCCACGCAGGCACACATGAATGCACATACATTTGCACACATCCAGAGATAAACTCACCCCAAACAATCCACATTCCAAGAAATCCAGACGTGGCTCTGATTGCACACACATGTGATTATGCGCAGAGGTCCACCCTACCAGCCAACCTCAGATCTCCACGCAGGCACACATGAATGCACATACATTTGCGCACATCCAGAGATAAACTAACCCCAAACAATCCACATTCCAAGAAATCCAGACGTGGCTCTGATTGCACACACATGTGATTATGCGCAGAGGTCCACCCTACCAGCCAACCTCAGATCTCCACGCAGGCACACATGAATGCACATACATTTGCACACATCCAGAGATAAACTCACCCCAAACAATCCACATTCCAAGAAATCCAGACGTGGCTCTGATTGCGCACACATGTGATTATGCGCAGAGGTCCACCCTACCAGCCAACCTCAGATCTCCACGCAGGCACACATGAATGCACATACATTTGCACACATCCAGAGATAAACTCACCCCAAACAATCCACATTCCAAGAAATCCAGACGTGGCTCTGATTGCACACACATGTGATTATGCGCAGAGGTCCACCCTACCAGCCAACCTCAGATCTCCACACAGGCACACATGAATGCACATACATTTGCACACATCCAGAGATAAACTCACCCCAAACAATCCACATTCCAAGAAATCCAGACATGGCTCTGATTGCACACACATGTGATTATGCACAGAGGTCCACCCTACCAGCCAACCTCAGATCTCCACGCAGGCACACATGAATGCACATACATTTGCACACATCCAGAGATAAACTCACCCCAAACAATCCACATTCCAAGAAATCCAGACGTGGCTCTGATTGCACACACATGCGATTATGCGCAGAGGTCCACCCTACCAGCCAACCTCAGATCTCCACGCAGGCACACATGAATGCACATACATTTGCACACATCCAGAGATAAACTCACCCCAAACAATCCACATTCCAAGAAATCCAGACATGGCTCTGATTGCACACACATGTGATTATGCGCAGAGGTCCACCCTACCAGCCAACCTCAGATCTCCACGCAGGCACACATGAATGCACATACATTTGCACACATCCAGAGATAAACTCACCCCAAACAATCCACATTCCAAGAAATCCAGACGTGGCTCTGATTGCACACACATGTGATTATGCGCAGAGGTCCACCCTACCAGCCAACCTCAGATCTCCACGCAGGCACACATGAATGCACATACATTTGCACACATCCAGAGATAAACTAACCCCAAACAATCCACATTCCAAGAAATCCAGACGTGGCTCTGATTGCACACACATGTGATTATGCGCAGAGGTCCACCCTACCAGCCAACCTCAGATCTCCACGCAGGCACACATGAATGCACATACATTTGCACACATCCAGAGATAAACTAACCCCAAACAATCCACATTCCAAGAAATCCAGACGTGGCTCTGATTGCACACACATGTGATTATGCGCAGAGGTCCACCCTACCAGCCAACCTCAGATCTCCACGCAGGCACACATGAATGCACATACATTTGCACACATCCAGAGATAAACTAACCCCAAACAATCCACATTCCAAGAAATCCAGACGTGGCTCTGATTGCACACACATGTGATTATGCGCAGAGGTCCACCCTACCAGCCAACCTCAGATCTCCACGCAGGCACACATGAATGCACATACATTTGCACACATCCAGAGATAAACTCACCCCAAACAATCCACATTCCAAGAAATCCAGACGTGGCTCTGATTGCACACACATGTGATTATGCGCAGAGGTCCACCCTACCAGCCAACCTCAGATCTCCACGCAGGCACACATGAATGCACATACATTTGCACACATCCAGAGATAAACTAACCCCAAACAATCCACATTCCAAGAAATCCAGACGTGGCTCTGATTGCACACACATGCGATTATGCGCAGAGGTCCACCCTACCAGCCAACCTCAGATCTCCACGCAGGCACACATGAATGCACATACATTTGCACACATCCAGAGATAAACTAACCCCAAACAATCCACATTCCAAGAAATCCAGACGTGGCTCTGATTGCACACACATGCGATTATGCGCAGAGGTCCACCCTACCAGCCAACCTCAGATCTCCACGCAGGCACACATGAATGCACATACATTTGCACACATCCAGAGATAAACTCACCCCAAACAATCCACATTCCAAGAAATCCAGACATGGCTCTGATTGCACACACATGTGATTATGCGCAGAGGTCCACCCTACCAGCCAACCTCAGATCTCCACGCAGGCACACATGAATGCACATACATTTGCACACATCCAGAGATAAAATCACACCAAACAATCCACATTCCAAGAAATCCAGACGTGGCTCTGATTGCACACACATGTGATTATGCGCAGAGGTCCACCCTACCAGCCAACCTCAGATCTCCACGCAGGCACACATGAATGCACATACATTTGCACACATCCAGAGATAAACTCACCCCAAACAATCCACATTCCAAGAAATCCAGACGTGGCTCTGATTGCACACACATGTGATTATGCGCAGGGGTCCACCCTACCAGCCAACCTCAGATCTCCACACAGGCACACATGAATGCACATACATTTGCACACATCCAGAGATAAACTCACCCCAAACAATCCACATTCCAAGAAATCCAGACATGGCTCTGATTGCACACACATGTGATTATGCACAGAGGTCCACCCTACCAGCCAACCTCAGATCTCCACGCAGGCACACATGAATGCACATACATTTGCACACATCCAGAGATAAACTCACCCCAAACAATCCACATTCCAAGAAATCCAGACGTGGCTCTGATTGCACACACATGCGATTATGCGCAGAGGTCCACCCTACCAGCCAACCTCAGATCTCCACGCAGGCACACATGAATGCACATACATTTGCACACATCCAGAGATAAACTCACCCCAAACAATCCACATTCCAAGAAATCCAGACATGGCTCTGATTGCACACACATGTGATTATGCGCAGA
The DNA here is from genome assembly GCF_963969265.1 of Rhamphochromis sp. 'chilingali'. NCBI lineage: Eukaryota > Metazoa > Chordata > Actinopteri > Cichliformes > Cichlidae > Rhamphochromis > Rhamphochromis sp. 'chilingali'. The sequence goes on along the minus strand of NC_137943.1, from coordinate 2,195,775 downwards.
GGTCCACCCTACCAGCCAACCTCAGATCTCCACGCAGGCACACATGAATGCACATACATTTGCACACATCCAGAGATAAACTCACCCCAAACAATCCACATTCCAAGAAATCCAGACGTGGCTCTGATTGCACACACATGTGATTATGCGCAGAGGTCCACCCTACCAGCCAACCTCAGATCTCCACGCAGGCACACATGAATGCACATACATTTGCACACATCCAGAGATAAACTAACCCCAAACAATCCACATTCCAAGAAATCCAGACGTGGCTCTGATTGCACACACATGTGATTATGCGCAGAGGTCCACCCTACCAGCCAACCTCAGATCTCCACGCAGGCACACATGAATGCACATACATTTGCACACATCCAGAGATAAACTCACCCCAAACAATCCACATTCCAAGAAATCCAGACGTGGCTCTGATTGCACACACATGTGATTATGCGCAGAGGTCCACCCTACCACCCAACCCCAGATCTCCACGCAGGCACACATGAATGCACATACATTTGCACACATCCAGAGATAAACTCACCCCAAACAATCCACATTCCAAGAAATCCAGACGTGGCTCTGATTGCACACACATGCGATTATGCGCAGAGGTCCACCCTACCAGCCAACCTCAGATCTCCACGCAGGCACACATGAATGCACATACATTTGCACACATCCAGAGATAAACTCACCCCAAACAATCCACATTCCAAGAAATCCAGACGTGGCTCTGATTGCACACACATGTGATTATGCGCAGAGGTCCACCCTACCAGCCAACCTCAGATCTCCACGCAGGCACACATGAATGCACATACATTTGCACACATCCAGAGATAAACTAACCCCAAACAATCCACATTCCAAGAAATCCAGACGTGGCTCTGATTGCACACACATGTGATTATGCGCAGAGGTCCACCCTACCAGCCAACCTCAGATCTCCACACAGGCACACATGAATGCACATACATTTGCACACATCCAGAGATAAACTCACCCCAAACAATCCACATTCCAAGAAATCCAGACGTGGCTCTGATTGCACACACATGCGATTATGCGCAGAGGTCCACCCTACCAGCCAACCTCAGATCTCCACGCAGGCACACATGAATGCACATACATTTGCACACATCCAGAGATAAACTCACCCCAAACAATCCACATTCCAAGAAATCCAGACATGGCTCTGATTGCACACACATGTGATTATGCGCAGAGGTCCACCCTACCAGCCAACCTCAGATCTCCACGCAGGTACACATGAATGCACATACATTTGCACACATCCAGAGATAAAATCACACCAAACAATCCACATTCCAAGGAATCCAGACGTGGCTCTGATTGCACACACATGTGATTATGCGCAGAGGTCCACCCTACCAGCCAACCTCAGATCTCCACGCAGGCACACATGAATGCACATACATTTGCACACATCCAGAGATAAACTCACCCCAAACAATCCACATTCCAAGAAATCCAGACGTGGCTCTGATTGCACACACATGTGATTATGCGCAGGGGTCCACCCTACCAGCCAACCTCAGATCTCCACACAGGCACACATGAATGCACATACATTTGCACACATCCAGAGATAAACTCACCCCAAACAATCCACATTCCAAGAAATCCAGACATGGCTCTGATTGCACACACATGTGATTATGCACAGAGGTCCACCCTACCAGCCAACCTCAGATCTCCACGCAGGCACACATGAATGCACATACATTTGCACACATCCAGAGATAAACTCACCCCAAACAATCCACATTCCAAGAAATCCAGACGTGGCTCTGATTGCACACACATGCGATTATGCGCAGAGGTCCACCCTACCAGCCAACCTCAGATCTCCACGCAGGCACACATGAATGCACATACATTTGCACACATCCAGAGATAAACTCACCCCAAACAATCCACATTCCAAGAAATCCAGACATGGCTCTGATTGCACACACATGTGATTATGCGCAGAGGTCCACCCTACCAGCCAACCTCAGATCTCCACGCAGGCACACATGAATGCACATACATTTGCACACATCCAGAGATAAACTCACCCCAAACAATCCACATTCCAAGAAATCCAGACGTGGCTCTGATTGCACACACATGTGATTATGCGCAGAGGTCCACCCTACCAGCCAACCTCAGATCTCCACGCAGGCACACATGAATGCACATACATTTGCACACATCCAGAGATAAACTAACCCCAAACAATCCACATTCCAAGAAATCCAGACGTGGCTCTGATTGCACACACATGCGATTATGCGCAGAGGTCCACCCTACCAGCCAACCTCAGATCTCCACGCAGGCACACATGAATGCACATACATTTGCACACATCCAGAGATAAACTCACCCCAAACAATCCACATTCCAAGAAATCCAGACGTGGCTCTGATTGCACACACATGTGATTATGCGCAGAGGTCCACCCTACCAGCCAACCTCAGATCTCCACGCAGGCACACATGAATGCACATACATTTGCACACATCCAGAGATAAACTAACCCCAAACAATCCACATTCCAAGGAATCCAGACGTGGCTCTGATTGCACACACATGTGATTATGCGCAGAGGTCCACCCTACCAGCCAACCTCAGATCTCCACGCAGGCACACATGAATGCACATACATTTGCACACATCCAGAGATAAACTCACCCCAAACAATCCACATTCCAAGAAATCCAGACGTGGCTCTGATTGCACACACATGTGATTATGCGCAGAGGTCCACCCTACCAGCCAACCTCAGATCTCCACACAGGCACACATGAATGCACATACATTTGCACACATCCAGAGATAAACTCACCCCAAACAATCCACATTCCAAGAAATCCAGACATGGCTCTGATTGCACACACATGTGATTATGCGCAGAGGTCCACCCTACCAGCCAACCTCAGATCTCCACACAGGCACACATGAATGCACATACATTTGCACACATCCAGAGATAAACTCACCCCAAACAATCCACATTCCAAGAAATCCAGACATGGCTCTGATTGCACACACATGTGATTATGCGCAGAGGTCCACCCTACCAGCCAACCTCAGATCTCCACGCAGGCACACATGAATGCACATACATTTGCACACATCCAGAGATAAACTCACCCCAAACAATCCACATTCCAAGAAATCCAGACGTGGCTCTGATTGCACACACATGTGATTATGCGCAGAGGTCCACCCTACCAGCCAACCTCAGATCTCCACGCAGGCACACATGAATGCACATACATTTGCACACATCCAGAGATAAACTAACCCCAAACAATCCACATTCCAAGAAATCCAGACGTGGCTCTGATTGCACACACATGTGATTATGCGCAGAGGTCCACCCTACCAGCCAACCTCAGATCTCCACGCAGGCACACATGAATGCACATACATTTGCACACATCCAGAGATAAACTCACCCCAAACAATCCACATTCCAAGAAATCCAGACGTGGCTCTGATTGCACACACATGTGATTATGCGCAGAGGTCCACCCTACCACCCAACCCCAGATCTCCACGCAGGCACACATGAATGCACATACATTTGCACACATCCAGAGATAAACTCACCCCAAACAATCCACATTCCAAGAAATCCAGACGTGGCTCTGATTGCACACACATGCGATTATGCGCAGAGGTCCACCCTACCAGCCAACCTCAGATCTCCACGCAGGCACACATGAATGCACATACATTTGCACACATCCAGAGATAAACTCACCCCAAACAATCCACATTCCAAGAAATCCAGACGTGGCTCTGATTGCACACACATGTGATTATGCGCAGAGGTCCACCCTACCAGCCAACCTCAGATCTCCACGCAGGCACACATGAATGCACATACATTTGCGCACATCCAGAGATAAACTAACCCCAAACAATCCACATTCCAAGAAATCCAGACGTGGCTCTGATTGCACACACATGTGATTATGCGCAGAGGTCCACCCTACCAGCCAACCTCAGATCTCCACGCAGGCACACATGAATGCACATACATTTGCACACATCCAGAGATAAACTCACCCCAAACAATCCACATTCCAAGAAATCCAGACGTGGCTCTGATTGCACACACATGTGATTATGCGCAGAGGTCCACCCTACCAGCCAACCTCAGATCTCCACACAGGCACACATGAATGCACATACATTTGCACACATCCAGAGATAAACTCACCCCAAACAATCCACATTCCAAGAAATCCAGACATGGCTCTGATTGCACACACATGTGATTATGCGCAGAGGTCCACCCTACCAGCCAACCTCAGATCTCCACGCAGGCACACATGAATGCACATACATTTGCACACATCCAGAGATAAACTCACCCCAAACAATCCACATTCCAAGAAATCCAGACGTGGCTCTGATTGCACACACATGTGATTATGCGCAGAGGTCCACCCTACCAGCCAACCTCAGATCTCCACGCAGGCACACATGAATGCACATACATTTGCACACATCCAGAGATAAACTAACCCCAAACAATCCACATTCCAAGAAATCCAGACGTGGCTCTGATTGCACACACATGTGATTATGCGCAGAGGTCCACCCTACCAGCCAACCTCAGATCTCCACACAGGCACACATGAATGCACATACATTTGCACACATCCAGAGATAAACTCACCCCAAACAATCCACATTCCAAGAAATCCAGACGTGGCTCTGATTGCACACACATGCGATTATGCGCAGAGGTCCACCCTACCAGCCAACCTCAGATCTCCACGCAGGCACACATGAATGCACATACATTTGCACACATCCAGAGATAAACTCACCCCAAACAATCCACATTCCAAGAAATCCAGACGTGGCTCTGATTGCACACACATGCGATTATGCGCAGAGGTCCACCCTACCAGCCAACCTCAGATCTCCACGCAGGCACACATGAATGCACATACATTTGCACACATCCAGAGATAAACTCACCCCAAACAATCCACATTCCAAGAAATCCAGACGTGGCTCTGATTGCACACACATGTGATTATGCGCAGAGGTCCACCCTACCAGCCAACCTCAGATCTCCACGCAGGCACACATGAATGGACATACATTTGCACACATCCAGAGATAAACTAACCCCAAACAATCCACATTCCAAGAAATCCAGACGTGGCTCTGATTGCACACACATGTGATTATACGCAGAGGTCCACCCTACCAGCCAACCTCAGATCTCCACGCAGGCACACATGAATGCACATACATTTGCACACATCCAGAGATAAACTAACCCCAAACAATCCACATTCCGAGAAATCCAGACGTGGCTCTGATTGCACACACATGCGATTATGCGCAGAGGTCCACCCTACCAGCCAACCTCAGATCTCCACGCAGGCACACATGAATGCACATACATTTGCACACATCCAGAGATAAACTAACCCCAAACAATCCACATTCCAAGAAATCCAGACGTGGCTCTGATTGCACACACAGGTGATTATGCGCAGAGGTCCACCCTACCAGCCAACCTCAGATCTCCACGCAGGCACACATGAATGCACATACATTTGCACACATCCAGAGATAAACTAACCCCAAACAATCCACATTCCAAGAAATCCAGACGTGGCTCTGATTGCACACACATGTGATTATGCGCAGAGGTCCACCCTACCAGCCAACCTCAGATCTCCACGCAGGCACACATGAATGCACATACATTTGCACACATCCAGAGATAAACTAACCCCAAACAATCCACATTCCAAGAAATCCAGACGTGGCTCTGATTGCACACACATGTGATTATGCGCAGAGGTCCACCCTACCAGCCAACCTCAGATCTCCACGCAGGCACACATGAATGCACATACATTTGCACACATCCAGAGATAAACTAACCCCAAACAATCCACATTCCAAGAAATCCAGACATGGCTCTGATTGCACACACATGTGATTATGCGCAGAGGTCCACCCTACCAGCCAACCTCAGATCTCCACGCAGGCACACATGAATGCACATACATTTGCAGACATCCAGAGATAAACTCACCCCAAACAATCCACATTCCAAGAAATCCAGACGTGGCTCTGATTGCACACACATGTGATTATGCGCAGAGGTCCACCCTACCAGCCAACCTCAGATCTCCACGCAGGCACACATGAATGCACATACATTTGCACACATCCAGAGATAAACTCACCCCAAACAATCCACATTCCAAGAAATCCAGACGTGGCTCTGATTGCACACACATGCGATTATGCGCAGAGGTCCACCCTACCAGCCAACCTCAGATCTCCACGCAGGCACACATGAATGCACATACATTTGCACACATCCAGAGATAAACTCACCCCAAACAATCCACATTCCAAGAAATCCAGACGTGGCTCTGATTGCACACACATGCGATTATGCGCAGAGGTCCACCCTACCAGCCAACCTCAGATCTCCACGCAGGCACACATGAATGCACATACATTTGCACACATCCAGAGATAAACTCACCCCAAACAATCCACATTCCAAGAAATCCAGACGTGGCTCTGATTGCACACACATGTGATTATGCGCAGAGGTCCACCCTACCAGCCAACCTCAGATCTCCACGCAGGCACACATGAATGCACATACATTTGCACACATCCAGAGATAAACTAACCCCAAACAATCCACATTCCAAGAAATCCAGACGTGGCTCTGATTGCACACACATGTGATTATGCGCAGAGGTCCACCCTACCAGCCAACCTCAGATCTCCACACAGGCACACATGAATGCACATACATTTGCACACATCCAGAGATAAACTCACCCCAAACAATCCACATTCCAAGAAATCCAGACGTGGCTCTGATTGCACACACATGCGATTATGCGCAGAGGTCCACCCTACCAGCCAACCTCAGATCTCCACGCAGGCACACATGAATGCACATACATTTGCACACATCCAGAGATAAACTCACCCCAAACAATCCACATTCCAAGAAATCCAGACGTGGCTCTGATTGCACACACATGTGATTATGCGCAGAGGTCCACCCTACCAGCCAACCTCAGATCTCCACGCAGGCACACATGAATGCACATACATTTGCACACATCCAGAGATAAACTAACCCCAAACAATCCACATTCCAAGAAATCCAGACGTGGCTCTGATTGCACACACATGTGATTATGCGCAGAGGTCCACCCTACCACCCAACCCCAGATCTCCACGCAGGCACACATGAATGCACATACATTTGCACACATCCAGAGATAAACTCACCCCAAACAATCCACATTCCAAGAAATCCAGACGTGGCTCTGATTGCACACACATGTGATTATGCGCAGAGGTCCACCCTACCACCCAACCCCAGATCTCCACGCAGGCACACATGAATGCACATACATTTGCACACATCCAGAGATAAACTCACCCCAAACAATCCACATTCCAAGAAATCCAGACGTGGCTCTGATTGCACACACATGCGATTATGCGCAGAGGTCCACCCTACCAGCCAACCTCAGATCTCCACGCAGGCACACATGAATGCACATACATTTGCACACATCCAGAGATAAACTCACCCCAAACAATCCACATTCCAAGAAATCCAGACGTGGCTCTGATTGCACACACATGTGATTATGCGCAGAGGTCCACCCTACCAGCCAACCTCAGATCTCCACGCAGGCACACATGAATGCACATACATTTGCACACATCCAGAGATAAACTAACCCCAAACAATCCACATTCCAAGAAATCCAGACGTGGCTCTGATTGCACACACATGTGATTATGCGCAGAGGTCCACCCTACCAGCCAACCTCAGATCTCCACACAGGCACACATGAATGCACATACATTTGCACACATCCAGAGATAAACTCACCCCAAACAATCCACATTCCAAGAAATCCAGACGTGGCTCTGATTGCACACACATGCGATTATGCGCAGAGGTCCACCCTACCAGCCAACCTCAGATCTCCACGCAGGCACACATGAATGCACATACATTTGCACACATCCAGAGATAAACTAACCCCAAACAATCCACATTCCAAGAAATCCAGACGTGGCTCTGATTGCACACACATGTGATTATGCGCAGAGGTCCACCCTACCAGCCAACCTCAGATCTCCACACAGGCACACATGAATGCACATACATTTGCACACATCCAGAGATAAACTCACCCCAAACAATCCACATTCCAAGAAATCCAGACGTGGCTCTGATTGCACACACATGCGATTATGCGCAGAGGTCCACCCTACCAGCCAACCTCAGATCTCCACGCAGGCACACATGAATGCACATACATTTGCACACATCCAGAGATAAACTAACCCCAAACAATCCACATTCCAAGAAATCCAGACGTGGCTCTGATTGCACACACATGCGATTATGCGCAGAGGTCCACCCTACCAGCCAACCTCAGATCTCCACGCAGGCACACATGAATGCACATACATTTGCACACATCCAGAGATAAACTCACCCCAAACAATCCACATTCCAAGAAATCCAGACATGGCTCTGATTGCACACACATGTGATTATGCGCAGAGGTCCACCCTACCAGCCAACCTCAGATCTCCACGCAGGCACACATGAATGCACATACATTTGCACACATCCAGAGATAAACTAACCCCAAACAATCCACATTCCAAGAAATCCAGACGTGGCTCTGATTGCACACACATGCGATTATGCGCAGAGGTCCACCCTACCAGCCAACCTCAGATCTCCACGCAGGCACACATGAATGCACATACATTTGCACACATCCAGAGATAAACTCACCCCAAACAATCCACATTCCAAGAAATCCAGACGTGGCTCTGATTGCACACACATGTGATTATGCGCAGAGGTCCACCCTACCAGCCAACCTCAGATCTCCACGCAGGCACACATGAATGGACATACATTTGCACACATCCAGAGATAAACTAACCCCAAACAATCCACATTCCAAGAAATCCAGACGTGGCTCTGATTGCACACACATGTGATTATACGCAGAGGTCCACCCTACCAGCCAACCTCAGATCTCCACGCAGGCACACATGAATGCACATACATTTGCACACATCCAGAGATAAACTAACCCCAAACAATCCACATTCCGAGAAATCCAGACGTGGCTCTGATTGCACACACATGCGATTATGCGCAGAGGTCCACCCTACCAGCCAACCTCAGATCTCCACGCAGGCACACATGAATGCACATACATTTGCACACATCCAGAGATAAACTAACCCCAAACAATCCACATTCCAAGAAATCCAGACGTGGCTCTGATTGCACACACAGGTGATTATGCGCAGAGGTCCACCCTACCAGCCAACCTCAGATCTCCACGCAGGCACACATGAATGCACATACATTTGCACACATCCAGAGATAAACTAACCCCAAACAATCCACATTCCAAGAAATCCAGACGTGGCTCTGATTGCACACACATGTGATTATGCGCAGAGGTCCACCCTACCAGCCAACCTCAGATCTCCACGCAGGCACACATGAATGCACATACATTTGCACACATCCAGAGATAAACTAACCCCAAACAATCCACATTCCAAGAAATCCAGACGTGGCTCTGATTGCACACACATGTGATTATGCGCAGAGGTCCACCCTACCAGCCAACCTCAGATCTCCACGCAGGCACACATGAATGCACATACATTTGCACACATCCAGAGATAAACTAACCCCAAACAATCCACATTCCAAGAAATCCAGACATGGCTCTGATTGCACACACATGTGATTATGCGCAGAGGTCCACCCTACCAGCCAACCTCAGATCTCCACGCAGGCACACATGAATGCACATACATTTGCAGACATCCAGAGATAAACTCACCCCAAACAATCCACATTCCAAGAAATCCAGACGTGGCTCTGATTGCACACACATGTGATTATGCGCAGAGGTCCACCCTACCAGCCAACCTCAGATCTCCACGCAGGCACACATGAATGCACATACATTTGCACACATCCAGAGATAAACTCACCCCAAACAATCCACATTCCAAGAAATCCAGACGTGGCTCTGATTGCACACACATGTGATTATGCGCAGAGGTCCACCCTACCAGCCAACCTCAGATCTCCACGCAGGCACACATGAATGCACATACATTTGCACACATCCAGAGATAAACTCACCCCAAACAATCCACATTCCAAGAAATCCAGACGTGGCTCTGATTGCACACACATGCGATTATGCGCAGAGGTCCACCCTACCAGCCAACCTCAGATCTCCACGCAGGCACACATGAATGCACATACATTTGCACACATCCAGAGATAAACTCACCCCAAACAATCCACATTCCAAGAAATCCAGACGTGGCTCTGATTGCACACACATGTGATTATGCGCAGAGGTCCACCCTACCAGCCAACCTCAGATCTCCACGCAGGCACACATGAATGCACATACATTTGCACACATCCAGAGATAAACTAACCCCAAACAATCCACATTCCAAGAAATCCAGACGTGGCTCTGATTGCACACACATGTGATTATGCGCAGAGGTCCACCCTACCAGCCAACCTCAGATCTCCACACAGGCACACATGAATGCACATACATTTGCACACATCCAGAGATAAACTCACCCCAAACAATCCACATTCCAAGAAATCCAGACGTGGCTCTGATTGCACACACATGCGATTATGCGCAGAGGTCCACCCTACCAGCCAACCTCAGATCTCCACGCAGGCACACATGAATGCACATACATTTGCACACATCCAGAGATAAACTCACCCCAAACAATCCACATTCCAAGAAATCCAGACGTGGCTCTGATTGCACACACATGTGATTATGCGCAGAGGTCCACCCTACCAGCCAACCTCAGATCTCCACGCAGGCACACATGAATGCACATACATTTGCACACATCCAGAGATAAACTAACCCCAAACAATCCACATTCCAAGAAATCCAGACGTGGCTCTGATTGCACACACATGTGATTATGCGCAGAGGTCCACCCTACCACCCAACCCCAGATCTCCACGCAGGCACACATGAATGCACATACATTTGCACACATCCAGAGATAAACTCACCCCAAACAATCCACATTCCAAGAAATCCAGACGTGGCTCTGATTGCACACACATGTGATTATGCGCAGAGGTCCACCCTACCACCCAACCCCAGATCTCCACGCAGGCACACATGAATGCACATACATTTGCACACATCCAGAGATAAACTCACCCCAAACAATCCACATTCCAAGAAATCCAGACGTGGCTCTGATTGCACACACATGCGATTATGCGCAGAGGTCCACCCTACCAGCCAACCTCAGATCTCCACGCAGGCACACATGAATGCACATACATTTGCACACATCCAGAGATAAACTCACCCCAAACAATCCACATTCCAAGAAATCCAGACGTGGCTCTGATTGCACACACATGTGATTATGCGCAGAGGTCCACCCTACCAGCCAACCTCAGATCTCCACGCAGGCACACATGAATGCACATACATTTGCACACATCCAGAGATAAACTAACCCCAAACAATCCACATTCCAAGAAATCCAGACGTGGCTCTGATTGCACACACATGTGATTATGCGCAGAGGTCCACCCTACCAGCCAACCTCAGATCTCCACACAGGCACACATGAATGCACATACATTTGCACACATCCAGAGATAAACTCACCCCAAACAATCCACATTCCAAGAAATCCAGACGTGGCTCTGATTGCACACACATGCGATTATGCGCAGAGGTCCACCCTACCAGCCAACCTCAGATCTCCACGCAGGCACACATGAATGCACATACATTTGCACACATCCAGAGATAAACTAACCCCAAACAATCCACATTCCAAGAAATCCAGACGTGGCTCTGATTGCACACACATGTGATTATGCGCAGAGGTCCACCCTACCAGCCAACCTCAGATCTCCACACAGGCACACATGAATGCACATACATTTGCACACATCCAGAGATAAACTCACCCCAAACAATCCACATTCCAAGAAATCCAGACGTGGCTCTGATTGCACACACATGCGATTATGCGCAGAGGTCCACCCTACCAGCCAACCTCAGATCTCCACGCAGGCACACATGAATGCACATACATTTGCACACATCCAGAGATAAACTAACCCCAAACAATCCACATTCCAAGAAATCCAGACGTGGCTCTGATTGCACACACATGCGATTATGCGCAGAGGTCCACCCTACCAGCCAACCTCAGATCTCCACGCAGGCACACATGAATGCACATACATTTGCACACATCCAGAGATAAACTCACCCCAAACAATCCACATTCCAAGAAATCCAGACATGGCTCTGATTGCACACACATGTGATTATGCGCAGAGGTCCACCCTACCAGCCAACCTCAGATCTCCACGCAGGCACACATGAATGCACATACATTTGCACACATCCAGAGATAAACTAACCCCAAACAATCCACATTCCAAGAAATCCAGACGTGGCTCTGATTGCACACACATGCGATTATGCGCAGAGGTCCACCCTACCAGCCAACCTCAGATCTCCACGCAGGCACACATGAATGCACATACATTTGCACACATCCAGAGATAAACTCACCCCAAACAATCCACATTCCAAGAAATCCAGACGTGGCTCTGATTGCACACACATGTGATTATGCGCAGAGGTCCACCCTACCAGCCAACCTCAGATCTCCACGCAGGCACACATGAATGGACATACATTTGCACACATCCAGAGATAAACTAACCCCAAACAATCCACATTCCAAGAAATCCAGACGTGGCTCTGATTGCACACACATGTGATTATACGCAGAGGTCCACCCTACCAGCCAACCTCAGATCTCCACGCAGGCACACATGAATGCACATACATTTGCACACATCCAGAGATAAACTAACCCCAAACAATCCACATTCCGAGAAATCCAGACGTGGCTCTGATTGCACACACATGCGATTATGCGCAGAGGTCCACCCTACCAGCCAACCTCAGATCTCCACGCAGGCACACATGAATGCACATACATTTGCACACATCCAGAGATAAACTAACCCCAAACAATCCACATTCCAAGAAATCCAGACATGGCTCTGATTGCACACACATGTGATTATGCGCAGAGGTCCACCCTACCAGCCAACCTCAGATCTCCACGCAGGCACACATGAATGCACATACATTTGCAGACATCCAGAGATAAACTCACCCCAAACAATCCACATTCCAAGAAATCCAGACGTGGCTCTGATTGCACACACATGTGATTATGCGCAGAGGTCCACCCTACCAGCCAACCTCAGATCTCCACGCAGGCACACATGAATGCACATACATTTGCACACATCCAGAGATAAACTCACCCCAAACAATCCACATTCCAAGAAATCCAGACGTGGCTCTGATTGCACACACATGTGATTATGCGCAGAGGTCCACCCTACCAGCCAACCTCAGATCTCCACGCAGGCACACATGAATGCACATACATTTGCACACATCCAGAGATAAACTAACCCCAAACAATCCACATTCCAAGAAATCCAGACGTGTCTCTGATTGCACACACATGTGATTATGCGCAGAGGTCCACCCTACCAGCCAACCTCAGATCTCCACACAGGCACACATGAATGCACATACATTTGCACACATCCAGAGATAAACTCACCCCAAACAATCCACATTCCAAGAAATCCAGACGTGGCTCTGATTGCACACACATGCGATTATGCGCAGAGGTCCACCCTACCAGCCAACCTCAGATCTCCACGCAGGCACACATGAATGCACATACATTTGCACACATCCAGAGATAAACTCACCCCAAACAATCCACATTCCAAGAAATCCAGACGTGGCTCTGATTGCACACACATGTGATTATGCGCAGAGGTCCACCCTACCAGCCAACCTCAGATCTCCACGCAGGCACACATGAATGCACATACATTTGCACACATCCAGAGATAAACTAACCCCAAACAATCCACATTCCAAGAAATCCAGACGTGGCTCTGATTGCACACACATGTGATTATGCGCAGAGGTCCACCCTACCAGCCAACCTCAGATCTCCACGCAGGCACACATGAATGCACATACATTTGCACACATCCAGAGATAAACTCACCCCAAACAATCCACATTCCAAGAAATCCAGACGTGGCTCTGATTGCACACACATGTGATTATGCGCAGAGGTCCACCCTACCAGCCAACCTCAGATCTCCACACAGGCACACATGAATGCACATACATTTGCACACATCCAGAGATAAACTCACCCCAAACAATCCACATTCCAAGAAATCCAGACGTGGCTCTGATTGCACACACATGCGATTATGCGCAGAGGTCCACCCTACCAGCCAACCTCAGATCTCCACGCAGGCACACATGAATGCACATACATTTGCACACATCCAGAGATAAACTAACCCCAAACAATCCACATTCCAAGAAATCCAGACGTGGCTCTGATTGCACACACATGCGATTATGCGCAGAGGTCCACCCTACCAGCCAACCTCAGATCTCCACGCAGGCACACATGAATGCACATACATTTGCACACATCCAGAGATAAACTCACCCCAAACAATCCACATTCCAAGAAATCCAGACGTGGCTCTGATTGCACACACATGCGATTATGCGCAGAGGTCCACCCTACCAGCCAACCTCAGATCTCCACGCAGGCACACATGAATGCACATACATTTGCACACATCCAGAGATAAACTAACCCCAAACAATCCACATTCCAAGAAATCCAGACGTGGCTCTGATTGCACACACATGCGATTATGCGCAGAGGTCCACCCTACCAGCCAACCTCAGATCTCCACGCAGGCACACATGAATGCACATACATTTGCACACATCCAGAGATAAACTCACCCCAAACAATCCACATTCCAAGAAATCCAGACATGGCTCTGATTGCACACACATGTGATTATGCGCAGAGGTCCACCCTACCAGCCAACCTCAGATCTCCACGCAGGCACACATGAATGCACATACATTTGCACACATCCAGAGATAAACTAACCCCAAACAATCCACATTCCAAGAAATCCAGACATGGCTCTGATTGCACACACATGTGATTATGCGCAGAGGTCCACCCTACCAGCCAACCTCAGATCTCCACGCAGGCACACATGAATGCACATAAACTCACCCCAAACAATCCACATTCCAAGAAATCCAGACATGGCTCTGATTGCACACACATGTGATTATGCGCAGAGGTCCACCCTACCAGCCAACCTCAGATCTCCACGCAGGCACACATGAATGCACATACATTTGCACACATCCAGAGATAAACTCACCCCAAACAATCCACATTCCGAGAAATCCAGACGTGGCTCTGATTGCACACACATGCGATTATGCGCAGAGGTCCACCCTACCAGCCAACCTCAGATCTCCACGCAGGCACACATGAATGCACATACATTTGCACACATCCAGAGATAAACTAACCCCAAACAATCCACATTCCAAGAAATCCAGACGTGGCTCTGATTGCACACACAGGTGATTATGCGCAGAGGTCCACCCTACCAGCCAACCTCAGATCTCCACGCAGGCACACATGAATGCACATACATTTGCACACATCCAGAGATAAACTAACCCCAAACAATCCACATTCCAAGAAATCCAGACGTGGCTCTGATTGCACACACATGTGATTATGCGCAGAGGTCCACCCTACCAGCCAACCTCAGATCTCCACGCAGGCACACATGAATGCACATACATTTGCACACATCCAGAGATAAACTAACCCCAAACAATCCACATTCCAAGAAATCCAGACGTGGCTCTGATTGCACACACATGTGATTATGCGCAGAGGTCCACCCTACCACCCAACCCCAGATCTCCACGCAGGCACACATGAATGCACATACATTTGCACACATCCAGAGATAAACTCACCCCAAACAATCCACATTCCAAGAAATCCAGACGTGGCTCTGATTGCACACACATGTGATTATGCGCAGAGGTCCACCCTACCACCCAACCCCAGATCTCCACGCAGGCACACATGAATGCACATACATTTGCACACATCCAGAGATAAACTCACCCCAAACAATCCACATTCCAAGAAATCCAGACGTGGCTCTGATTGCACACACATGCGATTATGCGCAGAGGTCCACCCTACCAGCCAACCTCAGATCTCCACGCAGGCACACATGAATGCACATACATTTGCACACATCCAGAGATAAACTCACCCCAAACAATCCACATTCCAAGAAATCCAGACGTGGCTCTGATTGCACACACATGTGATTATGCGCAGAGGTCCACCCTACCAGCCAACCTCAGATCTCCACGCAGGCACACATGAATGCACATACATTTGCACACATCCAGAGATAAACTAACCCCAAACAATCCACATTCCAAGAAATCCAGACGTGGCTCTGATTGCACACACATGTGATTATGCGCAGAGGTCCACCCTACCAGCCAACCTCAGATCTCCACACAGGCACACATGAATGCACATACATTTGCACACATCCAGAGATAAACTCACCCCAAACAATCCACATTCCAAGAAATCCAGACGTGGCTCTGATTGCACACACATGCGATTATGCGCAGAGGTCCACCCTACCAGCCAACCTCAGATCTCCACGCAGGCACACATGAATGCACATACATTTGCACACATCCAGAGATAAACTAACCCCAAACAATCCACATTCCAAGAAATCCAGACGTGGCTCTGATTGCACACACATGTGATTATGCGCAGAGGTCCACCCTACCAGCCAACCTCAGATCTCCACACAGGCACACATGAATGCACATACATTTGCACACATCCAGAGATAAACTCACCCCAAACAATCCACATTCCAAGAAATCCAGACGTGGCTCTGATTGCACACACATGCGATTATGCGCAGAGGTCCACCCTACCAGCCAACCTCAGATCTCCACGCAGGCACACATGAATGCACATACATTTGCACACATCCAGAGATAAACTAACCCCAAACAATCCACATTCCAAGAAATCCAGACGTGGCTCTGATTGCACACACATGCGATTATGCGCAGAGGTCCACCCTACCAGCCAACCTCAGATCTCCACGCAGGCACACATGAATGCACATACATTTGCACACATCCAGAGATAAACTCACCCCAAACAATCCACATTCCAAGAAATCCAGACATGGCTCTGATTGCACACACATGTGATTATGCGCAGAGGTCCACCCTACCAGCCAACCTCAGATCTCCACGCAGGCACACATGAATGCACATACATTTGCACACATCCAGAGATAAACTAACCCCAAACAATCCACATTCCAAGAAATCCAGACGTGGCTCTGATTGCACACACATGCGATTATGCGCAGAGGTCCACCCTACCAGCCAACCTCAGATCTCCACGCAGGCACACATGAATGCACATACATTTGCACACATCCAGAGATAAACTCACCCCAAACAATCCACATTCCAAGAAATCCAGACGTGGCTCTGATTGCACACACATGTGATTATGCGCAGAGGTCCACCCTACCAGCCAACCTCAGATCTCCACGCAGGCACACATGAATGGACATACATTTGCACACATCCAGAGATAAACTAACCCCAAACAATCCACATTCCAAGAAATCCAGACGTGGCTCTGATTGCACACACATGTGATTATACGCAGAGGTCCACCCTACCAGCCAACCTCAGATCTCCACGCAGGCACACATGAATGCACATACATTTGCACACATCCAGAGATAAACTAACCCCAAACAATCCACATTCCGAGAAATCCAGACGTGGCTCTGATTGCACACACATGCGATTATGCGCAGAGGTCCACCCTACCAGCCAACCTCAGATCTCCACGCAGGCACACATGAATGCACATACATTTGCACACATCCAGAGATAAACTAACCCCAAACAATCCACATTCCAAGAAATCCAGACGTGGCTCTGATTGCACACACAGGTGATTATGCGCAGAGGTCCACCCTACCAGCCAACCTCAGATCTCCACGCAGGCACACATGAATGCACATACATTTGCACACATCCAGAGATAAACTAACCCCAAACAATCCACATTCCAAGAAATCCAGACGTGGCTCTGATTGCACACACATGTGATTATGCGCAGAGGTCCACCCTACCAGCCAACCTCAGATCTCCACGCAGGCACACATGAATGCACATACATTTGCACACATCCAGAGATAAACTAACCCCAAACAATCCACATTCCAAGAAATCCAGACATGGCTCTGATTGCACACACATGTGATTATGCGCAGAGGTCCACCCTACCAGCCAACCTCAGATCTCCACGCAGGCACACATGAATGCACATACATTTGCAGACATCCAGAGATAAACTCACCCCAAACAATCCACATTCCAAGAAATCCAGACGTGGCTCTGATTGCACACACATGTGATTATGCGCAGAGGTCCACCCTACCAGCCAACCTCAGATCTCCACGCAGGCACACATGAATGCACATACATTTGCACACATCCAGAGATAAACTCACCCCAAACAATCCACATTCCAAGAAATCCAGACGTGGCTCTGATTGCACACACATGTGATTATGCGCAGAGGTCCACCCTACCAGCCAACCTCAGATCTCCACGCAGGCACACATGAATGCACATACATTTGCACACATCCAGAGATAAACTAACCCCAAACAATCCACATTCCAAGAAATCCAGACGTGTCTCTGATTGCACACACATGTGATTATGCGCAGAGGTCCACCCTACCAGCCAACCTCAGATCTCCACACAGGCACACATGAATGCACATACATTTGCACACATCCAGAGATAAACTCACCCCAAACAATCCACATTCCAAGAAATCCAGACGTGGCTCTGATTGCACACACATGCGATTATGCGCAGAGGTCCACCCTACCAGCCAACCTCAGATCTCCACGCAGGCACACATGAATGCACATACATTTGCACACATCCAGAGATAAACTCACCCCAAACAATCCACATTCCAAGAAATCCAGACGTGGCTCTGATTGCACACACATGTGATTATGCGCAGAGGTCCACCCTACCAGCCAACCTCAGATCTCCACGCAGGCACACATGAATGCACATACATTTGCACACATCCAGAGATAAACTAACCCCAAACAATCCACATTCCAAGAAATCCAGACGTGGCTCTGATTGCACACACATGTGATTATGCGCAGAGGTCCACCCTACCAGCCAACCTCAGATCTCCACGCAGGCACACATGAATGCACATACATTTGCACACATCCAGAGATAAACTCACCCCAAACAATCCACATTCCAAGAAATCCAGACGTGGCTCTGATTGCACACACATGTGATTATGCGCAGAGGTCCACCCTACCAGCCAACCTCAGATCTCCACACAGGCACACATGAATGCACATACATTTGCACACATCCAGAGATAAACTCACCCCAAACAATCCACATTCCAAGAAATCCAGACGTGGCTCTGATTGCACACACATGCGATTATGCGCAGAGGTCCACCCTACCAGCCAACCTCAGATCTCCACGCAGGCACACATGAATGCACATACATTTGCACACATCCAGAGATAAACTCACCCCAAACAATCCACATTCCAAGAAATCCAGACGTGGCTCTGATTGCACACACATGCGATTATGCGCAGAGGTCCACCCTACCAGCCAACCTCAGATCTCCACGCAGGCACACATGAATGCACATACATTTGCACACATCCAGAGATAAACTCACCCCAAACAATCCACATTCCAAGAAATCCAGACGTGGCTCTGATTGCACACACATGCGATTATGCGCAGAGGTCCACCCTACCAGCCAACCTCAGATCTCCACGCAGGCACACATGAATGCACATACATTTGCACACATCCAGAGATAAACTAATCCCAAACAATCCACATTCCAAGAAATCCAGACGTGGCTCTGATTGCACACACATGTGATTATGCGCAGAGGTCCACCCTACCAGCCAACCTCAGATCTCCACGCAGGCACACATGAATGCACATACATTTGCACACATCCAGAGATAAACTAACCCCAAACAATCCACATTCCAAGAAATCCAGACGTGGCTCTGATTGCACACACATGTGATTATGCGCAGAGGTCCACCCTACCAGCCAACCTCAGATCTCCACGCAGGCACACATGAATGCACATACATTTGCACACATCCAGAGATAAACTCACCCCAAACAATCCACATTCCAAGAAATCCAGACGTGGCTCTGATTGCACACACATGTGATTATGCGCAGAGGTCCACCCTACCAGCCAACCTCAGATCTCCACGCAGGCACACATGAATGCACATACATTTGCACACATCCAGAGATAAACTAACCCCAAACAATCCACATTCCAAGAAATCCAGACGTGGCTCTGATTGCACACACATGCGATTATGCGCAGAGGTCCACCCTACCAGCCAACCTCAGATCTCCACGCAGGGACACATGAATGCACATACATTTGCACACATCCAGAGATAAACTAACCCCAAACAATCCACATTCCAAGAAATCCAGACGTGGCTCTGATTGCACACACATGCGATTATGCGCAGAGGTCCACCCTACCAGCCAACCTCAGATCTCCACGCAGGCACACATGAATGCACATACATTTGCACACATCCAGAGATAAACTCACCCCAAACAATCCACATTCCAAGAAATCCAGACATGGCTCTGATTGCACACACGTGATTATGCGCAGAGGTCCACCCTACCAGCCAACCTCAGATCTCCACGCAGGCACACATGAATGCACATACATTTGCACACATCCAGAGATAAACTCACCCCAAACAATCCACATTCCAAGAAATCCAGACGTGGCTCTGATTGCACACACATGTGATTATGCGCAGAGGTCCACCCTACCAGCCAACCTCAGATCTCCACACAGGCACACATGAATGCACATACATTTGCACACATCCAGAGATAAACTCACCCCAAACAATCCACATTCCAAGAAATCCAGACATGGCTCTGATTGCACACACATGTGATTATGCACAGAGGTCCACCCTACCAGCCAACCTCAGATCTCCACGCAGGCACACATGAATGCACATACATTTGCACACATCCAGAGATAAACTAACCCCAAACAATCCACATTCCAAGAAATCCAGACGTGGCTCTGATTGCACACACATGCGATTATGCGCAGAGGTCCACCCTACCAGCCAACCTCAGATCTCCACGCAGGCACACATGAATGCACATACATTTGCACACATCCAGAGATAAACTCACCCCAAACAATCCACATTCCAAGAAATCCAGACATGGCTCTGATTGCACACACATGTGATTATGCGCAGAGGTCCACCCTACCAGCCAACCTCAGATCTCCACGCAGGCACACATGAATGCACATACATTTGCACACATCCAGAGATAAACTCACCCCAAACAATCCACATTCCAAGAAATCCAGACGTGGCTCTGATTGCACACACATGTGATTATGCGCAGAGGTCCACCCTACCAGCCAACCTCAGATCTCCACGCAGGCACACATGAATGCACATACATTTGCACACATCCAGAGATAAACTAACCCCAAACAATCCACATTCCAAGAAATCCAGACGTGGCTCTGATTGCACACACATGTGATTATGCGCAGAGGTCCACCCTACCAGCCAACCTCAGATCTCCACGCAGGCACACATGAATGCACATACATTTGCACACATCCAGAGATAAACTAACCCCAAACAATCCACATTCCAAGAAATCCAGACGTGGCTCTGATTGCACACACATGTGATTATGCGCAGAGGTCCACCCTACCAGCCAACCTCAGATCTCCACACAGGCACACATGAATGCACATACATTTGCACACATCCAGAGATAAACTCACCCCAAACAATCCACATTCCAAGAAATCCAGACGTGGCTCTGATTGCACACACATGCGATTATGCGCAGAGGTCCACCCTACCAGCCAACCTCAGATCTCCACGCAGGCACACATGAATGCACATACATTTGCACACATCCAGAGATAAACTAACCCCAAACAATCCACATTCCAAGAAATCCAGACGTGGCTCTGATTGCACACACATGCGATTATGCGCAGAGGTCCACCCTACCAGCCAACCTCAGATCTCCACGCAGGCACACATGAATGCACATACATTTGCACACATCCAGAGATAAACTCACCCCAAACAATCCACATTCCAAGAAATCCAGACATGGCTCTGATTGCACACACATGTGATTATGCGCAGAGGTCCACCCTACCAGCCAACCTCAGATCTCCACGCAGGCACACATGAATGCACATACATTTGCACACATCCAGAGATAAACTCACCCCAAACAATCCACATTCCAAGAAATCCAGACGTGGCTCTGATTGCACACACATGTGATTATGCGCAGAGGTCCACCCTACCAGCCAACCTCAGATCTCCACGCAGGCACACATGAATGCACATACATTTGCACACATCCAGAGATAAACTAACCCCAAACAATCCACATTCCAAGAAATCCAGACGTGGCTCTGATTGCACACACATGCGATTATGCGCAGAGGTCCACCCTACCAGCCAACCTCAGATCTCCACGCAGGCACACATGAATGCACATACATTTGCACACATCCAGAGATAAACTCACCCCAAACAATCCACATTCCAAGAAATCCAGACGTGGCTCTGATTGCACACACATGTGATTATGCGCAGAGGTCCACCCTACCAGCCAACCTCAGATCTCCACGCAGGCACACATGAATGGACATACATTTGCACACATCCAGAGATAAACTAACCCCAAACAATCCACATTCCAAGAAATCCAGACGTGGCTCTGATTGCACACACATGTGATTATACGCAGAGGTCCACCCTACCAGCCAACCTCAGATCTCCACGCAGGCACACATGAATGCACATACATTTGCACACATCCAGAGATAAACTAACCCCAAACAATCCACATTCCAAGAAATCCAGACGTGGCTCTGATTGCACACACATGCGATTATGCGCAGAGGTCCACCCTACCAGCCAACCTCAGATCTCCACGCAGGCACACATGAATGCACATACATTTGCACACATCCAGAGATAAACTCACCCCAAACAATCCACATTCCAAGAAATCCAGACATGGCTCTGATTGCACACACATGTGATTATGCGCAGAGGTCCACCCTACCAGCCAACCTCAGATCTCCACGCAGGCACACATGAATGCACATACATTTGCACACATCCAGAGATAAACTCACCCCAAACAATCCACATTCCAAGAAATCCAGACGTGGCTCTGATTGCACACACATGTGATTATGCGCAGAGGTCCACCCTACCAGCCAACCTCAGATCTCCACGCAGGCACACATGAATGCACATACATTTGCACACATCCAGAGATAAACTAACCCCAAACAATCCACATTCCAAGAAATCCAGACGTGGCTCTGATTGCACACACATGCGATTATGCGCAGAGGTCCACCCTACCAGCCAACCTCAGATCTCCACGCAGGCACACATGAATGCACATACATTTGCACACATCCAGAGATAAACTCACCCCAAACAATCCACATTCCAAGAAATCCAGACGTGGCTCTGATTGCACACACATGTGATTATGCGCAGAGGTCCACCCTACCAGCCAACCTCAGATCTCCACGCAGGCACACATGAATGGACATACATTTGCACACATCCAGAGATAAACTAACCCCAAACAATCCACATTCCAAGAAATCCAGACGTGGCTCTGATTGCACACACATGTGATTATACGCAGAGGTCCACCCTACCAGCCAACCTCAGATCTCCACACAGGCACACATGAATGCACATACATTTGCACACATCCAGAGATAAACTCACCCCAAACAATCCACATTCCAAGAAATCCAGACGTGGCTCTGATTGCACACACATGTGATTATGCGCAGAGGTCCACCCTACCAGCCAACCTCAGATCTCCACGCAGGCACACATGAATGCACATACATTTGCACACATCCAGAGATAAACTAACCCCAAACAATCCACATTCCAAGAAATCCAGACGTGGCTCTGATTGCACACACATGCGATTATGCGCAGAGGTCCACCCTACCAGCCAACCTCAGATCTCCACGCAGGCACACATGAATGCACATACATTTGCACACATCCAGAGATAAACTCACCCCAAACAATCCACATTCCAAGAAATCCAGACGTGGCTCTGATTGCACACACATGTGATTATGCGCAGAGGTCCACCCTACCAGCCAACCTCAGATCTCCACGCAGGCACACATGAATGGACATACATTTGCACACATCCAGAGATAAACTAACCCCAAACAATCCACATTCCAAGAAATCCAGACGTGGCTCTGATTGCACACACATGCGATTATGCGCAGAGGTCCACCCTACCAGCCAACCTCAGATCTCCACGCAGGCACACATGAATGCACATACATTTGCACACATCCAGAGATAAACTAACCCCAAACAATCCACATTCCAAGAAATCCAGACGTGGCTCTGATTGCACACACATGTGATTATGCGCAGAGGTCCACCCTACCAGCCAACCTCAGATCTCCACGCAGGCACACATGAATGCACATACATTTGCACACATCCAGAGATAAACTAACCCCAAACAATCCACATTCCAAGAAATCCAGACATGGCTCTGATTGCACACACATGTGATTATGCGCAGAGGTCCACCCTACCAGCCAACCTCAGATCTCCACGCAGGCACACATGAATGCACATACATTTGCACACATCCAGAGATAAACTCACCCCAAACAATCCACATTCCAAGAAATCCAGACGTGGCTCTGATTGCACACACATGTGATTATGCGCAGAGGTCCACCCTACCAGCCAACCTCAGATCTCCACGCAGGCACACATGAATGCACATACATTTGCACACATCCAGAGATAAACTAACCCCAAACAATCCACATTCCAAGAAATCCAGACGTGGCTCTGATTGCACACACATGTGATTATGCGCAGAGGTCCACCCTACCAGCCAACCTCAGATCTCCACGCAGGCACACATGAATGCACATACATTTGCACACATTCAGAGATAAACTCACCCCAAACAATCCACATTCCAAGAAATCCAGACGTGGCTCTGATTGCACACACATGTGATTATGCGCAGAGGTCCACCCTACCAGCCAACCTCAGATCTCCACGCAGGCACACATGAATGCACATACATTTGCACACATCCAGAGATAAACTAACCCCAAACAATCCACATTCCAAGAAATCCAGACATGGCTCTGATTGCACACACATGTGATTATGCGCAGAGGTCCACCCTACCAGCCAACCTCAGATCTCCACGCAGGCACACATGAATGCACATAAACTCACCCCAAACAATCCACATTCCAAGAAATCCAGACGTGGCTCTGATTGCACACACATGCGATTATGCGCAGAGGTCCACCCTACCAGCCAACCTCAGATCTCCACGCAGGCACACATGAATGCACATACATTTGCACACATCCAGAGATAAACTAACCCCAAACAATCCACATTCCAAGAAATCCAGACGTGGCTCTGATTGCACACACATGCGATTATGCGCAGAGGTCCACCCTACCAGCCAACCTCAGATCTCCACGCAGGCACACATGAATGCACATACATTTGCACACATCCAGAGATAAACTCACCCCAAACAATCCACATTCCAAGAAATCCAGACATGGCTCTGATTGCACACACATGTGATTATGCGCAGAGGTCCACCCTACCAGCAAACCTCAGATCTCCACGCAGGCACACATGAATGCACATACATTTGCACACATCCAGAGATAAACTCACCCCAAACAATCCACATTCCAAGAAATCCAGACGTGGCTCTGATTGCACACACATGTGATTATGCGCAGAGGTCCACCCTACCAGCCAACCTCAGATCTCCACGCAGGCACACATGAATGCACATACATTTGCACACATCCAGAGATAAACTAACCCCAAACAATCCACATTCCAAGAAATCCAGACGTGGCTCTGATTGCACACACATGCGATTATGCGCAGAGGTCCACCCTACCAGCCAACCTCAGATCTCCACGCAGGCACACATGAATGCACATACATTTGCACACATCCAGAGATAAACTCACCCCAAACAATCCACATTCCAAGAAATCCAGACGTGGCTCTGATTGCACACACATGTGATTATGCGCAGAGGTCCACCCTACCACCCAACCCCAGATCTCCACGCAGGCACACATGAATGCACATACATTTGCACACATCCAGAGATAAACTCACCCCAAACAATCCACATTCCAAGAAATCCAGACGTGGCTCTGATTGCACACACATGTGATTATGCGCAGAGGTCCACCCTACCAGCCAACCTCAGATCTCCACGCAGGCACACATGAATGCACATACATTTGCACACATCCAGAGATAAACTCACCCCAAACAATCCACATTCCAAGAAATCCAGACGTGGCTCTGATTGCGCACACATGTGATTATGCGCAGAGGTCCACCCTACCAGCCAACCTCAGATCTCCACGCAGGCACACATGAATGCACATACATTTGCACACATCCAGAGATAAACTCACCCCAAACAATCCACATTCCAAGAAATCCAGACGTGGCTCTGATTGCACACACATGTGATTATGCGCAGAGGTCCACCCTACCACCCAACCCCAGATCTCCACGCAGGCACACATGAATGCACATACATTTGCACACATCCAGAGATAAACTCACCCCAAACAATCCACATTCCAAGAAATCCAGACGTGGCTCTGATTGCACACACATGCGATTATGCGCAGAGGTCCACCCTACCAGCCAACCTCAGATCTCCACGCAGGCACACATGAATGCACATACATTTGCACACATCCAGAGATAAACTCACCCCAAACAATCCACATTCCAAGAAATCCAGACGTGGCTCTGATTGCACACACATGTGATTATGCGCAGAGGTCCACCCTACCAGCCAACCTCAGATCTCCACGCAGGCACACATGAATGCACATACATTTGCACACATCCAGAGATAAACTCACCCCAAACAATCCACATTCCAAGAAATCCAGACGTGGCTCTGATTGCACACACATGCGATTATGCGCAGAGGTCCACCCTACCAGCCAACCTCAGATCTCCACGCAGGCACACATGAATGCACATACATTTGCACACATCCAGAGATAAACTAACCCCAAACAATCCACATTCCAAGAAATCCAGATGTGGCTCTGATTGCACACACATGCGATTATGCGCAGAGGTCCACCCTACCAGCCAACCTCAGATCTCCACGCAGGCACACATGAATGCACATACATTTGCACACATCCAGAGATAAACTCACCCCAAACAATCCACATTCCAAGAAATCCAGACATGGCTCTGATTGCACACACATGTGATTATGCGCAGAGGTCCACCCTACCAGCCAACCTCAGATCTCCACGCAGGCACACATGAATGCACATACATTTGCACACATCCAGAGATAAACTCACCCCAAACAATCCACATTCCAAGAAATCCAGACGTGGCTCTGATTGCACACACATGTGATTATGCGCAGAGGTCCACCCTACCAGCCAACCTCAGATCTCCACGCAGGCACACATGAATGCACATACATTTGCACACATCCAGAGATAAAATCACACCAAACAATCCACATTCCAAGGAATCCAGACGTGGCTCTGATTGCACACACATGTGATTATGCGCAGAGGTCCACCCTACCAGCCAACCTCAGATCTCCACGCAGGCACACATGAATGCACATACATTTGCACACATCCAGAGATAAACTCACCCCAAACAATCCACATTCCAAGAAATCCAGACGTGGCTCTGATTGCGCACACATGTGATTATGCGCAGAGGTCCACCCTACCAGCCAACCTCAGATCTCCACGCAGGCACACATGAATGCACATACATTTGCACACATCCAGAGATAAACTCACCCCAAACAATCCACATTCCAAGAAATCCAGACGTGGCTCTGATTGCACACACATGTGATTATGCGCAGAGGTCCACCCTACCACCCAACCCCAGATCTCCACGCAGGCACACATGAATGCACATACATTTGCACACATCCAGAGATAAACTCACCCCAAACAATCCACATTCCAAGAAATCCAGACGTGGCTCTGATTGCACACACATGTGATTATGCGCAGAGGTCCACCCTACCACCCAACCCCAGATCTCCACGCAGGCACACATGAATGCACATACATTTGCACACATCCAGAGATAAACTCACCCCAAACAATCCACATTCCAAGAAATCCAGACGTGGCTCTGATTGCACACACATGTGATTATGCGCAGAGGTCCACCCTACCAGCCAACCTCAGATCTCCACGCAGGCACACATGAATGCACATACATTTGCACACATCCAGAGATAAACTCACCCCAAACAATCCACATTCCAAGAAATCCAGACGTGGCTCTGATTGCGCACACATGTGATTATGCGCAGAGGTCCACCCTACCAGCCAACCTCAGATCTCCACGCAGGCACACATGAATGCACATACATTAGCACACATCCAGAGATAAACTCACCCCAAACAATCCACATTCCAAGAAATCCAGACGTGGCTCTGATTGCACACACATGTGATTATGCGCAGAGGTCCACCCTACCACCCAACCCCAGATCTCCACGCAGGCACACATGAATGCACATACATTTGCACACATCCAGAGATAAACTCACCCCAAACAATCCACATTCCAAGAAATCCAGACGTGGCTCTGATTGCACACACATGCGATTATGCGCAGAGGTCCACCCTACCAGCCAACCTCAGATCTCCACGCAGGCACACATGAATGCACATACATTTGCACACATCCAGAGATAAACTCACCCCAAACAATCCACATTCCAAGAAATCCAGACGTGGCTCTGATTGCACACACATGTGATTATGCGCAGAGGTCCACCCTACCAGCCAACCTCAGATCTCCACGCAGGCACACATGAATGCACATACATTTGCACACATCCAGAGATAAACTCACCCCAAACAATCCACATTCCAAGAAATCCAGACGTGGCTCTGATTGCACACACATGCGATTATGCGCAGAGGTCCACCCTACCAGCCAACCTCAGATCTCCACGCAGGCACACATGAATGCACATACATTTGCACACATCCAGAGATAAACTAACCCCAAACAATCCACATTCCAAGAAATCCAGATGTGGCTCTGATTGCACACACATGCGATTATGCGCAGAGGTCCACCCTACCAGCCAACCTCAGATCTCCACGCAGGCACACATGAATGCACATACATTTGCACACATCCAGAGATAAACTCACCCCAAACAATCCACATTCCAAGAAATCCAGACATGGCTCTGATTGCACACACATGTGATTATGCGCAGAGGTCCACCCTACCAGCCAACCTCAGATCTCCACGCAGGCACACATGAATGCACATACATTTGCACACATCCAGAGATAAACTCACCCCAAACAATCCACATTCCAAGAAATCCAGACGTGGCTCTGATTGCACACACATGTGATTATGCGCAGAGGTCCACCCTACCAGCCAACCTCAGATCTCCACGCAGGCACACATGAATGCACATACATTTGCACACATCCAGAGATAAAATCACACCAAACAATCCACATTCCAAGGAATCCAGACGTGGCTCTGATTGCACACACATGTGATTATGCGCAGAGGTCCACCCTACCAGCCAACCTCAGATCTCCACGCAGGCACACATGAATGCACATACATTTGCACACATCCAGAGATAAACTCACCCCAAACAATCCACATTCCAAGAAATCCAGACGTGGCTCTGATTGCACACACATGTGATTATGCGCAGAGGTCCACCCTACCAGCCAACCTCAGATCTCCACACAGGCACACATGAATGCACATACATTTGCACACATCCAGAGATAAACTCACCCCAAACAATCCACATTCCAAGAAATCCAGACATGGCTCTGATTGCACACACATGTGATTATGCACAGAGGTCCACCCTACCAGCCAACCTCAGATCTCCACGCAGGCACACATGAATGCACATACATTTGCACACATCCAGAGATAAACTAACCCCAAACAATCCACATTCCAAGAAATCCAGACGTGGCTCTGATTGCACACACATGCGATTATGCGCAGAGGTCCACCCTACCAGCCAACCTCAGATCTCCACGCAGGCACACATGAATGCACATACATTTGCACACATCCAGAGATAAACTCACCCCAAACAATCCACATTCCAAGAAATCCAGACGTGGCTCTGATTGCACACACATGTGATTATGCGCAGAGGTCCACCCTACCAGCCAACCTCAGATCTCCACACAGGCACACATGAATGCACATACATTTGCACACATCCAGAGATAAACTCACCCCAAACAATCCACATTCCAAGAAATCCAGACATGGCTCTGATTGCACACACATGTGATTATGCACAGAGGTCCACCCTACCAGCCAACCTCAGATCTCCACGCAGGCACACATGAATGCACATACATTTGCACACATCCAGAGATAAACTAACCCCAAACAATCCACATTCCAAGAAATCCAGATGTGGCTCTGATTGCACACACATGCGATTATGCGCAGAGGTCCACCCTACCAGCCAACCTCAGATCTCCACGCAGGCACACATGAATGCACATACATTTGCACACATCCAGAGATAAACTCACCCCAAACAATCCACATTCCAAGAAATCCAGACAAGGCTCTGATTGCACACACATGTGATTATGCGCAGAGGTCCACCCTACCAGCCAACCTCAGATCTCCACGCAGGCACACATGAATGCACATACATTTGCACACATCCAGAGATAAACTCACCCCAAACAATCCACATTCCAAGAAATCCAGACGTGGCTCTGATTGCACACACATGTGATTATGCGCAGAGGTCCACCCTACCAGCCAACCTCAGATCTCCACGCAGGCACACATGAATGCACATACATTTGCACACATCCAGAGATAAAATCACACCAAACAATCCACATTCCAAGGAATCCAGACGTGGCTCTGATTGCACACACATGTGATTATGCGCAGAGGTCCACCCTACCAGCCAACCTCAGATCTCCACGCAGGCACACATGAATGCACATACATTTGCACACATCCAGAGATAAACTCACCCCAAACAATCCACATTCCAAGAAATCCAGACGTGGCTCTGATTGCACACACATGTGATTATGCGCAGAGGTCCACCCTACCAGCCAACCTCAGATCTCCACACAGGCACACATGAATGCACATACATTTGCACACATCCAGAGATAAACTCACCCCAAACAATCCACATTCCAAGAAATCCAGACATGGCTCTGATTGCACACACATGTGATTATGCACAGAGGTCCACCCTACCAGCCAACCTCAGATCTCCACGCAGGCACACATGAATGCACATACATTTGCACACATCCAGAGATAAACTAACCCCAAACAATCCACATTCCAAGAAATCCAGACGTGGCTCTGATTGCACACACATGCGATTATGCGCAGAGGTCCACCCTACCAGCCAACCTCAGATCTCCACGCAGGCACACATGAATGCACATACATTTGCACACATCCAGAGATAAACTCACCCCAAACAATCCACATTCCAAGAAATCCAGACGTGGCTCTGATTGCACACACATGTGATTATGCGCAGAGGTCCACCCTACCAGCCAACCTCAGATCTCCACACAGGCACACATGAATGCACATACATTTGCACACATCCAGAGATAAACTCACCCCAAACAATCCACATTCCAAGAAATCCAGACATGGCTCTGATTGCACACACATGTGATTATGCACAGAGGTCCACCCTACCAGCCAACCTCAGATCTCCACGCAGGCACACATGAATGCACATACATTTGCACACATCCAGAGATAAACTAACCCCAAACAATCCACATTCCAAGAAATCCAGACGTGGCTCTGATTGCACACACATGCGATTATGCGCAGAGGTCCACCCTACCAGCCAACCTCAGATCTCCACGCAGGCACACATGAATGCACATACATTTGCACACATCCAGAGATAAACTCACCCCAAACAATCCACATTCCAAGAAATCCAGACATGGCTCTGATTGCACACACATGTGATTATGCGCAGAGGTCCACCCTACCAGCCAACCTCAGATCTCCACGCAGGCACACATGAATGCACATACATTTGCACACATCCAGAGATAAACTCACCCCAAACAATCCACATTCCAAGAAATCCAGACGTGGCTCTGATTGCACACACATGTGATTATGCGCAGAGGTCCACCCTACCAGCCAACCTCAGATCTCCACGCAGGCACACATGAATGCACATACATTTGCACACATCCAGAGATAAACTAACCCCAAACAATCCACATTCCAAGAAATCCAGACGTGGCTCTGATTGCACACACATGTGATTATGCGCAGAGGTCCACCCTACCAGCCAACCTCAGATCTCCACGCAGGCACACATGAATGCACATACATTTGCACACATCCAGAGATAAACTCACCCCAAACAATCCACATTCCAAGAAATCCAGACGTGGCTCTGATTGCACACACATGTGATTATGCGCAGAGGTCCACCCTACCACCCAACCCCAGATCTCCACGCAGGCACACATGAATGCACATACATTTGCACACATCCAGAGATAAACTCACCCCAAACAATCCACATTCCAAGAAATCCAGACGTGGCTCTGATTGCACACACATGCGATTATGCGCAGAGGTCCACCCTACCAGCCAACCTCAGATCTCCACGCAGGCACACATGAATGCACATACATTTGCACACATCCAGAGATAAACTCACCCCAAACAATCCACATTCCAAGAAATCCAGACGTGGCTCTGATTGCACACACATGCGATTATGCGCAGAGGTCCACCCTACCAGCCAACCTCAGATCTCCACGCAGGCACACATGAATGCACATACATTTGCACACATCCAGAGATAAACTAATCCCAAACAATCCACATTCCAAGAAATCCAGACGTGGCTCTGATTGCACACACATGTGATTATGCGCAGAGGTCCACCCTACCAGCCAACCTCAGATCTCCACGCAGGCACACATGAATGCACATACATTTGCACACATCCAGAGATAAACTCACCCCAAACAATCCACATTCCAAGAAATCCAGACATGGCTCTGATTGCACACACGTGATTATGCGCAGAGGTCCACCCTACCAGCCAACCTCAGATCTCCACGCAGGCACACATGAATGCACATACATTTGCACACATCCAGAGATAAAATCACACCAAACAATCCACATTCCAAGAAATCCAGACGTGGCTCTGATTGCACACACATGTGATTATGCGCAGAGGTCCACCCTACCAGCCAACCTCAGATCTCCACGCAGGCACACATGAATGCACATACATTTGCACACATCCAGAGATAAACTCACCCCAAACAATCCACATTCCAAGAAATCCAGACGTGGCTCTGATTGCACACACATGTGATTATGCGCAGAGGTCCACCCTACCAGCCAACCTCAGATCTCCACACAGGCACACATGAATGCACATACATTTGCACACATCCAGAGATAAACTCACCCCAAACAATCCACATTCCAAGAAATCCAGACATGGCTCTGATTGCACACACATGTGATTATGCACAGAGGTCCACCCTACCAGCCAACCTCAGATCTCCACGCAGGCACACATGAATGCACATACATTTGCACACATCCAGAGATAAACTAACCCCAAACAATCCACATTCCAAGAAATCCAGACGTGGCTCTGATTGCACACACATGCGATTATGCGCAGAGGTCCACCCTACCAGCCAACCTCAGATCTCCACGCAGGCACACATGAATGCACATACATTTGCACACATCCAGAGATAAACTCACCCCAAACAATCCACATTCCAAGAAATCCAGACGTGGCTCTGATTGCACACACATGTGATTATGCGCAGAGGTCCACCCTACCAGCCAACCTCAGATCTCCACGCAGGCACACATGAATGCACATACATTTGCACACATCCAGAGATAAACTAACCCCAAACAATCCACATTCCAAGAAATCCAGACGTGGCTCTGATTGCACACACATGCGATTATGCGCAGAGGTCCACCCTACCAGCCAACCTCAGATCTCCACGCAGGCACACATGAATGCACATACATTTGCACACATCCAGAGATAAACTCACCCCAAACAATCCACATTCCAAGAAATCCAGACGTGGCTCTGATTGCACACACATGTGATTATGCGCAGAGGTCCACCCTACCACCCAACCCCAGATCTCCACGCAGGCACACATGAATGCACATACATTTGCACACATCCAGAGATAAACTCACCCCAAACAATCCACATTCCAAGAAATCCAGACGTGGCTCTGATTGCACACACATGTGATTATGCGCAGAGGTCCACCCTACCAGCCAACCTCAGATCTCCACGCAGGCACACATGAATGCACATACATTTGCACACATCCAGAGATAAACTCACCCCAAACAATCCACATTCCAAGAAATCCAGACGTGGCTCTGATTGCGCACACATGTGATTATGCGCAGAGGTCCACCCTACCAGCCAACCTCAGATCTCCACGCAGGCACACATGAATGCACATACATTTGCACACATCCAGAGATAAACTCACCCCAAACAATCCACATTCCAAGAAATCCAGACGTGGCTCTGATTGCACACACATGTGATTATGCGCAGAGGTCCACCCTACCACCCAACCCCAGATCTCCACGCAGGCACACATGAATGCACATACATTTGCACACATCCAGAGATAAACTCACCCCAAACAATCCACATTCCAAGAAATCCAGACGTGGCTCTGATTGCACACACATGTGATTATGCGCAGAGGTCCACCCTACCAGCCAACCTCAGATCTCCACGCAGGCACACATGAATGCACATACATTTGCACACATCCAGAGATAAACTAACCCCAAACAATCCACATTCCAAGAAATCCAGACATGGCTCTGATTGCACACACATGTGATTATGCGCAGAGGTCCACCCTACCAGCCAACCTCAGATCTCCACGCAGGCACACATGAATGCACATAAACTCACCCCAAACAATCCACATTCCAAGAAATCCAGACGTGGCTCTGATTGCACACACATGCGATTATGCGCAGAGGTCCACCCTACCAGCCAACCTCAGATCTCCACGCAGGCACACATGAATGCACATACATTTGCACACATCCAGAGATAAACTAACCCCAAACAATCCACATTCCAAGAAATCCAGACGTGGCTCTGATTGCACACACATGCGATTATGCGCAGAGGTCCACCCTACCAGCCAACCTCAGATCTCCACGCAGGCACACATGAATGCACATACATTTGCACACATCCAGAGATAAACTCACCCCAAACAATCCACATTCCAAGAAATCCAGACATGGCTCTGATTGCACACACATGTGATTATGCGCAGAGGTCCACCCTACCAGCAAACCTCAGATCTCCACGCAGGCACACATGAATGCACATACATTTGCACACATCCAGAGATAAACTCACCCCAAACAATCCACATTCCAAGAAATCCAGACGTGGCTCTGATTGCACACACATGTGATTATGCGCAGAGGTCCACCCTACCAGCCAACCTCAGATCTCCACGCAGGCACACATGAATGCACATACATTTGCACACATCCAGAGATAAACTAACCCCAAACAATCCACATTCCAAGAAATCCAGACGTGGCTCTGATTGCACACACATGCGATTATGCGCAGAGGTCCACCCTACCAGCCAACCTCAGATCTCCACGCAGGCACACATGAATGCACATACATTTGCACACATCCAGAGATAAACTCACCCCAAACAATCCACATTCCAAGAAATCCAGACGTGGCTCTGATTGCACACACATGTGATTATGCGCAGAGGTCCACCCTACCACCCAACCCCAGATCTCCACGCAGGCACACATGAATGCACATACATTTGCACACATCCAGAGATAAACTCACCCCAAACAATCCACATTCCAAGAAATCCAGACGTGGCTCTGATTGCACACACATGTGATTATGCGCAGAGGTCCACCCTACCAGCCAACCTCAGATCTCCACGCAGGCACACATGAATGCACATACATTTGCACACATCCAGAGATAAACTCACCCCAAACAATCCACATTCCAAGAAATCCAGACGTGGCTCTGATTGCGCACACATGTGATTATGCGCAGAGGTCCACCCTACCAGCCAACCTCAGATCTCCACGCAGGCACACATGAATGCACATACATTTGCACACATCCAGAGATAAACTCACCCCAAACAATCCACATTCCAAGAAATCCAGACGTGGCTCTGATTGCACACACATGTGATTATGCGCAGAGGTCCACCCTACCACCCAACCCCAGATCTCCACGCAGGCACACATGAATGCACATACATTTGCACACATCCAGAGATAAACTCACCCCAAACAATCCACATTCCAAGAAATCCAGACGTGGCTCTGATTGCACACACATGCGATTATGCGCAGAGGTCCACCCTACCAGCCAACCTCAGATCTCCACGCAGGCACACATGAATGCACATACATTTGCACACATCCAGAGATAAACTCACCCCAAACAATCCACATTCCAAGAAATCCAGACGTGGCTCTGATTGCACACACATGTGATTATGCGCAGAGGTCCACCCTACCAGCCAACCTCAGATCTCCACGCAGGCACACATGAATGCACATACATTTGCACACATCCAGAGATAAACTCACCCCAAACAATCCACATTCCAAGAAATCCAGACGTGGCTCTGATTGCACACACATGCGATTATGCGCAGAGGTCCACCCTACCAGCCAACCTCAGATCTCCACGCGGGCACACATGAATGCACATACATTTGCACACATCCAGAGATAAACTAACCCCAAACAATCCACATTCCAAGAAATCCAGATGTGGCTCTGATTGCACACACATGCGATTATGCGCAGAGGTCCACCCTACCAGCCAACCTCAGATCTCCACGCAGGCACACATGAATGCACATACATTTGCACACATCCAGAGATAAACTCACCCCAAACAATCCACATTCCAAGAAATCCAGACATGGCTCTGATTGCACACACATGTGATTATGCGCAGAGGTCCACCCTACCAGCCAACCTCAGATCTCCACGCAGGCACACATGAATGCACATACATTTGCACACATCCAGAGATAAACTCACCCCAAACAATCCACATTCCAAGAAATCCAGACGTGGCTCTGATTGCACACACATGTGATTATGCGCAGAGGTCCACCCTACCAGCCAACCTCAGATCTCCACGCAGGCACACATGAATGCACATACATTTGCACACATCCAGAGATAAAATCACACCAAACAATCCACATTCCAAGGAATCCAGACGTGGCTCTGATTGCACACACATGTGATTATGCGCAGAGGTCCACCCTACCAGCCAACCTCAGATCTCCACGCAGGCACACATGAATGCACATACATTTGCACACATCCAGAGATAAACTCACCCCAAACAATCCACATTCCAAGAAATCCAGACGTGGCTCTGATTGCGCACACATGTGATTATGCGCAGAGGTCCACCCTACCAGCCAACCTCAGATCTCCACGCAGGCACACATGAATGCACATACATTTGCACACATCCAGAGATAAACTCACCCCAAACAATCCACATTCCAAGAAATCCAGACGTGGCTCTGATTGCACACACATGTGATTATGCGCAGAGGTCCACCCTACCACCCAACCCCAGATCTCCACGCAGGCACACATGAATGCACATACATTTGCACACATCCAGAGATAAACTCACCCCAAACAATCCACATTCCAAGAAATCCAGACGTGGCTCTGATTGCACACACATGTGATTATGCGCAGAGGTCCACCCTACCACCCAACCCCAGATCTCCACGCAGGCACACATGAATGCACATACATTTGCACACATCCAGAGATAAACTCACCCCAAACAATCCACATTCCAAGAAATCCAGACGTGGCTCTGATTGCACACACATGTGATTATGCGCAGAGGTCCACCCTACCAGCCAACCTCAGATCTCCACGCAGGCACACATGAATGCACATACATTTGCACACATCCAGAGATAAACTCACCCCAAACAATCCACATTCCAAGAAATCCAGACGTGGCTCTGATTGCGCACACATGTGATTATGCGCAGAGGTCCACCCTACCAGCCAACCTCAGATCTCCACGCAGGCACACATGAATGCACATACATTAGCACACATCCAGAGATAAACTCACCCCAAACAATCCACATTCCAAGAAATCCAGACGTGGCTCTGATTGCACACACATGTGATTATGCGCAGAGGTCCACCCTACCACCCAACCCCAGATCTCCACGCAGGCACACATGAATGCACATACATTTGCACACATCCAGAGATAAACTCACCCCAAACAATCCACATTCCAAGAAATCCAGACGTGGCTCTGATTGCACACACATGCGATTATGCGCAGAGGTCCACCCTACCAGCCAACCTCAGATCTCCACGCAGGCACACATGAATGCACATACATTTGCACACATCCAGAGATAAACTCACCCCAAACAATCCACATTCCAAGAAATCCAGACGTGGCTCTGATTGCACACACATGTGATTATGCGCAGAGGTCCACCCTACCAGCCAACCTCAGATCTCCACGCAGGCACACATGAATGCACATACATTTGCACACATCCAGAGATAAACTCACCCCAAACAATCCACATTCCAAGAAATCCAGACGTGGCTCTGATTGCACACACATGCGATTATGCGCAGAGGTCCACCCTACCAGCCAACCTCAGATCTCCACGCAGGCACACATGAATGCACATACATTTGCACACATCCAGAGATAAACTAACCCCAAACAATCCACATTCCAAGAAATCCAGATGTGGCTCTGATTGCACACACATGCGATTATGCGCAGAGGTCCACCCTACCAGCCAACCTCAGATCTCCACGCAGGCACACATGAATGCACATACATTTGCACACATCCAGAGATAAACTCACCCCAAACAATCCACATTCCAAGAAATCCAGACATGGCTCTGATTGCACACACATGTGATTATGCGCAGAGGTCCACCCTACCAGCCAACCTCAGATCTCCACGCAGGCACACATGAATGCACATACATTTGCACACATCCAGAGATAAACTCACCCCAAACAATCCACATTCCAAGAAATCCAGACGTGGCTCTGATTGCACACACATGTGATTATGCGCAGAGGTCCACCCTACCAGCCAACCTCAGATCTCCACGCAGGCACACATGAATGCACATACATTTGCACACATCCAGAGATAAAATCACACCAAACAATCCACATTCCAAGGAATCCAGACGTGGCTCTGATTGCACACACATGTGATTATGCGCAGAGGTCCACCCTACCAGCCAACCTCAGATCTCCACGCAGGCACACATGAATGCACATACATTTGCACACATCCAGAGATAAACTCACCCCAAACAATCCACATTCCAAGAAATCCAGACGTGGCTCTGATTGCACACACATGTGATTATGCGCAGAGGTCCACCCTACCAGCCAACCTCAGATCTCCACACAGGCACACATGAATGCACATACATTTGCACACATCCAGAGATAAACTCACCCCAAACAATCCACATTCCAAGAAATCCAGACATGGCTCTGATTGCACACACATGTGATTATGCACAGAGGTCCACCCTACCAGCCAACCTCAGATCTCCACGCAGGCACACATGAATGCACATACATTTGCACACATCCAGAGATAAACTAACCCCAAACAATCCACATTCCAAGAAATCCAGACGTGGCTCTGATTGCACACACATGCGATTATGCGCAGAGGTCCACCCTACCAGCCAACCTCAGATCTCCACGCAGGCACACATGAATGCACATACATTTGCACACATCCAGAGATAAACTCACCCCAAACAATCCACATTCCAAGAAATCCAGACGTGGCTCTGATTGCACACACATGTGATTATGCGCAGAGGTCCACCCTACCAGCCAACCTCAGATCTCCACACA
Source organism: Rhamphochromis sp. 'chilingali' (assembly GCF_963969265.1). Taxonomy (NCBI): domain Eukaryota; kingdom Metazoa; phylum Chordata; class Actinopteri; order Cichliformes; family Cichlidae; genus Rhamphochromis; species Rhamphochromis sp. 'chilingali'. The sequence goes on along the minus strand of NC_137943.1, from coordinate 2,155,307 downwards.
GGCACACATGAATGCACATACATTTGCACACATCCAGAGATAAACTCACCCCAAACAATCCACATTCCAAGAAATCCAGACATGGCTCTGATTGCACACACATGTGATTATGCACAGAGGTCCACCCTACCAGCCAACCTCAGATCTCCACGCAGGCACACATGAATGCACATACATTTGCACACATCCAGAGATAAACTAACCCCAAACAATCCACATTCCAAGAAATCCAGATGTGGCTCTGATTGCACACACATGCGATTATGCGCAGAGGTCCACCCTACCAGCCAACCTCAGATCTCCACGCAGGCACACATGAATGCACATACATTTGCACACATCCAGAGATAAACTCACCCCAAACAATCCACATTCCAAGAAATCCAGACAAGGCTCTGATTGCACACACATGTGATTATGCGCAGAGGTCCACCCTACCAGCCAACCTCAGATCTCCACGCAGGCACACATGAATGCACATACATTTGCACACATCCAGAGATAAACTCACCCCAAACAATCCACATTCCAAGAAATCCAGACGTGGCTCTGATTGCACACACATGTGATTATGCGCAGAGGTCCACCCTACCAGCCAACCTCAGATCTCCACGCAGGCACACATGAATGCACATACATTTGCACACATCCAGAGATAAAATCACACCAAACAATCCACATTCCAAGGAATCCAGACGTGGCTCTGATTGCACACACATGTGATTATGCGCAGAGGTCCACCCTACCAGCCAACCTCAGATCTCCACGCAGGCACACATGAATGCACATACATTTGCACACATCCAGAGATAAACTCACCCCAAACAATCCACATTCCAAGAAATCCAGACGTGGCTCTGATTGCACACACATGTGATTATGCGCAGAGGTCCACCCTACCAGCCAACCTCAGATCTCCACACAGGCACACATGAATGCACATACATTTGCACACATCCAGAGATAAACTCACCCCAAACAATCCACATTCCAAGAAATCCAGACATGGCTCTGATTGCACACACATGTGATTATGCACAGAGGTCCACCCTACCAGCCAACCTCAGATCTCCACGCAGGCACACATGAATGCACATACATTTGCACACATCCAGAGATAAACTAACCCCAAACAATCCACATTCCAAGAAATCCAGACGTGGCTCTGATTGCACACACATGCGATTATGCGCAGAGGTCCACCCTACCAGCCAACCTCAGATCTCCACGCAGGCACACATGAATGCACATACATTTGCACACATCCAGAGATAAACTCACCCCAAACAATCCACATTCCAAGAAATCCAGACGTGGCTCTGATTGCACACACATGTGATTATGCGCAGAGGTCCACCCTACCAGCCAACCTCAGATCTCCACACAGGCACACATGAATGCACATACATTTGCACACATCCAGAGATAAACTCACCCCAAACAATCCACATTCCAAGAAATCCAGACATGGCTCTGATTGCACACACATGTGATTATGCACAGAGGTCCACCCTACCAGCCAACCTCAGATCTCCACGCAGGCACACATGAATGCACATACATTTGCACACATCCAGAGATAAACTAACCCCAAACAATCCACATTCCAAGAAATCCAGACGTGGCTCTGATTGCACACACATGCGATTATGCGCAGAGGTCCACCCTACCAGCCAACCTCAGATCTCCACGCAGGCACACATGAATGCACATACATTTGCACACATCCAGAGATAAACTCACCCCAAACAATCCACATTCCAAGAAATCCAGACATGGCTCTGATTGCACACACATGTGATTATGCGCAGAGGTCCACCCTACCAGCCAACCTCAGATCTCCACGCAGGCACACATGAATGCACATACATTTGCACACATCCAGAGATAAACTCACCCCAAACAATCCACATTCCAAGAAATCCAGACGTGGCTCTGATTGCACACACATGTGATTATGCGCAGAGGTCCACCCTACCAGCCAACCTCAGATCTCCACGCAGGCACACATGAATGCACATACATTTGCACACATCCAGAGATAAACTAACCCCAAACAATCCACATTCCAAGAAATCCAGACGTGGCTCTGATTGCACACACATGTGATTATGCGCAGAGGTCCACCCTACCAGCCAACCTCAGATCTCCACGCAGGCACACATGAATGCACATACATTTGCACACATCCAGAGATAAACTCACCCCAAACAATCCACATTCCAAGAAATCCAGACGTGGCTCTGATTGCACACACATGTGATTATGCGCAGAGGTCCACCCTACCACCCAACCCCAGATCTCCACGCAGGCACACATGAATGCACATACATTTGCACACATCCAGAGATAAACTCACCCCAAACAATCCACATTCCAAGAAATCCAGACGTGGCTCTGATTGCACACACATGCGATTATGCGCAGAGGTCCACCCTACCAGCCAACCTCAGATCTCCACGCAGGCACACATGAATGCACATACATTTGCACACATCCAGAGATAAACTCACCCCAAACAATCCACATTCCAAGAAATCCAGACGTGGCTCTGATTGCACACACATGCGATTATGCGCAGAGGTCCACCCTACCAGCCAACCTCAGATCTCCACGCAGGCACACATGAATGCACATACATTTGCACACATCCAGAGATAAACTAATCCCAAACAATCCACATTCCAAGAAATCCAGACGTGGCTCTGATTGCACACACATGTGATTATGCGCAGAGGTCCACCCTACCAGCCAACCTCAGATCTCCACGCAGGCACACATGAATGCACATACATTTGCACACATCCAGAGATAAACTCACCCCAAACAATCCACATTCCAAGAAATCCAGACATGGCTCTGATTGCACACACGTGATTATGCGCAGAGGTCCACCCTACCAGCCAACCTCAGATCTCCACGCAGGCACACATGAATGCACATACATTTGCACACATCCAGAGATAAAATCACACCAAACAATCCACATTCCAAGAAATCCAGACGTGGCTCTGATTGCACACACATGTGATTATGCGCAGAGGTCCACCCTACCAGCCAACCTCAGATCTCCACGCAGGCACACATGAATGCACATACATTTGCACACATCCAGAGATAAACTCACCCCAAACAATCCACATTCCAAGAAATCCAGACGTGGCTCTGATTGCACACACATGTGATTATGCGCAGAGGTCCACCCTACCAGCCAACCTCAGATCTCCACACAGGCACACATGAATGCACATACATTTGCACACATCCAGAGATAAACTCACCCCAAACAATCCACATTCCAAGAAATCCAGACATGGCTCTGATTGCACACACATGTGATTATGCACAGAGGTCCACCCTACCAGCCAACCTCAGATCTCCACGCAGGCACACATGAATGCACATACATTTGCACACATCCAGAGATAAACTAACCCCAAACAATCCACATTCCAAGAAATCCAGACGTGGCTCTGATTGCACACACATGCGATTATGCGCAGAGGTCCACCCTACCAGCCAACCTCAGATCTCCACGCAGGCACACATGAATGCACATACATTTGCACACATCCAGAGATAAACTCACCCCAAACAATCCACATTCCAAGAAATCCAGACGTGGCTCTGATTGCACACACATGTGATTATGCGCAGAGGTCCACCCTACCAGCCAACCTCAGATCTCCACGCAGGCACACATGAATGCACATACATTTGCACACATCCAGAGATAAACTAACCCCAAACAATCCACATTCCAAGAAATCCAGACGTGGCTCTGATTGCACACACATGCGATTATGCGCAGAGGTCCACCCTACCAGCCAACCTCAGATCTCCACGCAGGCACACATGAATGCACATACATTTGCACACATCCAGAGATAAACTCACCCCAAACAATCCACATTCCAAGAAATCCAGACGTGGCTCTGATTGCACACACATGTGATTATGCGCAGAGGTCCACCCTACCACCCAACCCCAGATCTCCACGCAGGCACACATGAATGCACATACAT